>NC_137611.1:38818575-38826075 GCF_963280865.1 Gymnoscopelus braueri
GCAGATAGCGAGACAGACAGAGAATATTGGCAAGAGGTCTTTAGAGGTGCAGAGCAGAGAGAATCCAAACCCCAGTGGTCTAAGCAGATTAAACACCCAAGACAAAAAAGTCTTTATGACAGAATGAGAAATGTGAAATGACAGCTGCTGTGTGTGTGTGTGCTCAATTCCTAGAGGCTGCTTTTTGCATGACTGTTCTGCATTCATTTGCATGCACCCGTACAAAACCCACACCGTAATAAGGGACACTATATGCACATGGCAAATAATGATACCTGCACAAAACAAGACTAAAAGCCCCACTACATTTTCAGAATATATTTTGTGCAATGGAAAATGTGGGCCAAAGGGTCGTGCTGGGGTGCCATGGAGTCACCAGAATTAGTAGGGTTCATCCTCCGGGGTGTTTTCGACATATCCTGTGTGGGACCAAAGTGTTGAACTGAATAACATCGCTATCTTTGGAGCCTCTCTAGCAAGGCTAAAAATGAATTAAAAAACACTAATTGTGTTAAGCATTGTAAGAAAGCCAAGAAGCATCATCTGGTGAATACGGTAGTCTCATTTGGACACATGGGCACAATTATGCTTGTGAAGCGTTCTGGAAGGCTATTTGAATAATAATAATGTGAACTATCCTTGGATCTGTATTTTGGCTCCTTACTGCACAAAAGCAAAGAAAGAAAAGAGTGAGTGTTGGTCAAATCACAGATGGAATATTGGTGTATCTTTAGGCAGAGACAGATGGTGGAAAAGCACACCTGAAACCCCATGGGTTGGTCCTGTTTTGGGAACAACATGTGGACAGATCTGTGGTACTGTACATTGATTCAGTATGCTGTCAAATTGGAGATGATGGTTTATGTTTGCAGTGCAGCCCAGTGGGATCTAATGCACCAGGACTTGCAACATTTCTGCTAGGAGGAGTGAAGACAGGTGTCACAGAGGATCAATATGAACTTCCTCTGGGAGGTATATATCAATTCAGGGCAATGGTTTCTAACACTTTTGTTCAACTGCTTTAAAGTAACTGCTTTATTACATATTTTGGTTTCTCTGTTGTTGTTGTTTTTTTTGTATTTTCTGTCTTCTGATTCATGGAATTTAATTATTGCTGTATATGAATGAATGATTGTGTTCTGTATTGTATCTCGGCTACATTGAAAATGAGGGCCTGCCCCTCAACTGTACTCCAAGCTTATATGCCTCTTTAAATTTGATTAACCACTTAAGCCTGATTTATAATAGCTGATCTACAAGCTCACAAACACGTCACAATGCAATGGGTTGTGAGCTTGTGAATTGGCTACTTTCAGAAAGAATTTTCACCGACAGTATAATGACATGCCTGAAATAGGGATGCAAGAATGAAAGTGGTCTGCCTTGCAGAATCATTTTCTCCTCACATTCGATGCACATCACAATAATCCATTTCAGTTTTATCACTCTCAGTAAGTGGTCCTCTCTTCTGACCATTAAATCAGCTGATTGAGATGAAGCCAAAATTGCATCCCCAAAGTGTTGCGATTATACAACATGCATTTACAAGGAAGACTGCACTGAGTGCACTCTAACAAAAGTTCTGGCATAACTTGCTTGAACTTGGTGTTTGTTTATCCGATGAATTTGTGGCCAGGTTCCTGTTTTGTTGTTTGGGCTTAGCGGAGCCTCCTGCTCCGGGGCTCCTGGAATGTTGCACCTGGGTGTACATTATTAGATCCATGTATCACGGCAGCCTTGCCACCAGACAGACTCGTAACCGTAGAAAATGGTGTGGGGCGCACAGATCCATTTCATTGAGGGGAGATGAGGGCTTTCCATGTGTAATAGGAAAAGTGGGCAATGCCAATAAATCAGAGGGCTGTTGGACGGACGGACGCAACGCACGGACGCAACGCACGTACATGCACACACACACACACACACACACACACACACACACACACACACACACACACACACACACACACACACAGAAAGTGACAGCTATGATAATATTGATTTACGCTTCAGTCAGAGTGCCAGCAGCAGCATGACTGTAGGCCGACAGACGACCAAGGCACATCAGTCCCCATCTGGCTGTCAAAACACACTGGCTCCTGTGGACAGCTTAATGTTCCTCTAATGCTGGTGCGAATGCTCACTGAATCATGCTTGTTAACTGTTATCATTTACCCTGCACAACAACATTCATACACTGCATACTTACACTTAGTTACACAGTGCACTGATACTTGCGATCGCGAAAAATGGAGATCGCACTGGTGACTCAGAACGATTAAGAAAGAGCCTTTTTCCGGGATGGAGGGGGGGGGGCATACCTGCTGCTATGTGCATGCACCTTATGTTTAACCTCATGTACATGCTGTACCAGATGAATATGTTTTGTGTATAGATACCTTTTTCTTTATAGCTAATGGCTATAATGGCCTAGCCTGTGTTTATACCCGAAGAGCATGTGCTGCTTGAAACATCACTTCTCTTAATGGGAGATATTTGGTGTACAGATCTTTCTGATTAAGTGGAAGGCCTAAGGGAAGAAAATCGTTTTAGGGCGTTTGATTAAAAACAAGAAGTTAGGATAAGAGGTTCATCCACAAACATGAGAATGACAGTCGCTCTGGGGCTGTTTCTGCCAAATCCAATAAATGGAGCTGTAACTTAATTGTATACACTCGTTTGCTGAATGAAAAGTGTTGTGAATGGGGGAAATAGCTAGATATTGTTTGGATTGGTTCAGATCCCCATTAGCTATCGTTGCTACTGTAGGACTTATTATTTACTGTAATGACAGTAGCTACTGTTACTGTATGACTGTTATTAGATACTGTAACGAGTAATGACAGTACTGTCTGTTACTGTATGACTGTTATTAGATACTGTAACGAGTAATGACAGTACTGTCTGTTTACTGTATGACTGTTTTAGTTACTGTAATGACAGTATCTACCATTACTGTGTTAATTATGTGATGTGGAGTGTGGAAAAGACTAAACATGAAATAAAAACAAGCTTGACACTAACAAAGTGGAAACAGGTTAAGAGGTAGAGGTATATTGGATACTCACTGGGAACTGAGTTCCCATGATCTTTAAGTATTGTTTTAAGATTGACTAGCTTCTAAAGCAGCATTTATTTGTGTGGCAAACTATACGTACTTGTCCGACTTTATTTATTCTGTCTAGATAAACTTTATTTTGTCCCACTACTCCTCCCACACTTTTCATCGGGAATCGTGTGCATCCTTTTTGCTAAGAGATACGTTGAATAGTTTAATTGATATTAATTTATTAGTGAATTAATTTTCCCCATTGACTTATAATGGGAAATGAGAAAACTCCCGTAAGGATACAACACTTGGAGGGGAGGTTCATAGTCCAGTGCCCTAATTTTGAAAAAATAATTACACCTTCCAGCGTATTCCTCGAGTCCCGGCGGCCACAACCCGGGACTCACGTTGGTGCAACCACACTTGCAATTTCCCAGAATTGCAAATATTCTAGTTTATTTTATTTCCCTTCCTTTGGCTAGAAGCCGAAGGAAAAAAAGACACTTGTTACACAGAGTAGAACACGTCCCATCTCTCTCTCTCTCTCTCTCTCTCTCTCTCTCTCTCTCTCTCTCTCTCTTCTCTCTCTCTCTCTCTCTCTCTCTCTCTCTCTCTCTCTCTCTCTCTCTCTCTCTCTCTCTCTCTCTCGCGCCCCTTGTCCACACATGTTTAAGGCGGGAATGTTGCCCCTTCATTCCGCCTGGCTGCTCTGTATAAAAAGTGGAACATTGTTGTGACGCCTTTGACCTGGCAGCGGAGGCAGTCACAGAGCCTAATTGACATCTGTTTAAAAGGCTCAGCCCCCAAGGCCGGACAGGGTTGGATAAGGTTGGCGCAACATTCTACCTTGTCCCGGGAAATAAAACCATGAAATAAATGCAAAGGCTACAGCTGTAAATGTATAGAATACACCACCAACAACAGCTGTTAAACTGCATAGTGTAACACAAGGCTGTTGTTTTCTTCACGCCTCTGATTGCTGAACGCCGGCATGTCATGACTCATGTAAAAGCACACACAGAGGCGGCTTTGTTTGGTTCGTTACGCCTCTAATGCGGGATCTCTCCCTCTCCCTGTTGACCCATGATAAGGTGCTATGCAACAAACCAACAGAATTTAACATGCCCATATACATGTATGCAGTGCAGCGCTGAACTAACCAAGCGGAACTTTGCCTAAGTGCTTTATACTTTGTTGCATGACGAACAGCAAAAATAGCCAATCTTACAAGCTCAAAGCATTGTGAGCTTGTAGATTTATAAAATTAAAAAAACTTTTCTCCCCAATTCAGTCAGTTATGTCAATTGATTCCTCCCCACACACATTTCTGTGTGTTTTCACTCCTGTTGTATCCTACTGGCCCACCTGCCAGTGAGGAACCCCCAGGAGGACGTAGAGCGCAACATTACCCGCAGACAGGTGCCGCCCCAGCCCGTAAGTGTGCGCGTAGTGACAAATATCACCCTCCCCACCCGGCTTCCCTCCCCGGAACACGGGCCAATTGCGTTCGTATAGACGCTCGACAAAGCCAGATGCACCACGGCGGATTTGAAGCCACAGACTCCGCTGTGGTGCTTGTAGATCTTATATTGTGGTTATGTTAGGGAGAAGAAAAAGGAAAGGAAGAAGAAGGAGAGATACTTGCATAAAGCCAACTAAGTATCTGGAGCCCTATGAACACAGTGTGATTCAATGATTCCCTTTTGAAATGATAACACAGACAGGAAGAGAGAAAAACAACCAACTCGTACTTAAATTAGAACTTCACTGTTTCCGCATCTCCATGACAACTGTAAATGAAGCTTATGATTGTATTACTAACATCTGTCTTCCTGCTCCGCACACTCTATCTTCTGCCTCAAGATCTACGCCTTCAGATGTTCCCTTCCCTGTGGCTTAGGAACAGCTTTACTGCCACTATCACACAATCATGCACGCATTCACTCATGCACATACGCTCGCGCGCACACACATACACACACGCACACACACACACACACGCACACGCACGCACACGCACACGCACACGCACACGCACACGCACACACACACACACACACACACACACACACACACACACACACACGCACACACACACACACGCACACATGCGTGCCCTCACATACGCACAGTCGCCCACACACAGTCATGCACACACACACATGCACACTTGCGCACGCATGAATACATTCACAAAGGTTACGCATGCACACAGAAACATGCACAAGCAAAATAACAGCGCTCACTTTTATTTGTGAGGGAAACTCCGACTTGTAAAGAGAATGTCAAAAATATGTACTTCTCTGGTGGGATGTTGTCTGCTAAAGTCAAATATCCAGTCAGATCAAGTGTGCAAAGAAGCACAAGACCGAGGGAGAGAGAGGCATACAGTAAAACCAGAAGGTAGGTGGGTGCTATGGTATCATATCATATTTATGTGATTGTGTGCCAAGGAAGGATATTCGAGGATTTACCAGGGCTTTGACAGCTTTACAAAACCACCTCCACCTGTTTACAAGGATCTGAATGGAGAAACAGATCCTTACTTAATTACTTAAAGCCCCTTTCCCTCTGGTATGTAAATCCACTGGTAATGTTCCATATTTAGATACATTTCTGTATGGTTTCCAAGTCAACCACAGTACTGAAACCGCCTTACTAAAAGTAAGGATTGCTACTGGCACAAGTAGTGTCTGTCTTCGTCCTGCTAGATCTGAGTGGTTCATTTGACATGAATGACCTGAGTATTTTAATTGATAAACTTGAGAAATGTGTAGGTCTCTCTGAGACCTAATGATTTGCACTTTTATCTCCCTGTAGAGAAAAGAACGTGTATAGTTAATTATAATGCATGTAGAACATTTTTAAAAGAATTCTGTGAATCTCTGAACAGTAGCATTGTTTTTGTGAAGCAGTTTATACGTAAATTATTAACTATTTTGGCAGCACAAAGCCGTGGCCAGCATTAGGCTTCGTTCTAAAAGGACATAGCAATTTTTTTAATCCTCACCAATAAAAACAAAACTACTTCACAAAAAACAATGGTGTAAGTAAGAGAAAATATATTGTTTTACATGCATACCGGTCCGGTAGATTATCAACTACAATGCAACTTTCACAACAGCTTGGCATTTCCGGCTTTAACATAGACAGTGACAGTGATATGTGCAGTGGCAGGTGCAGGGGCAGGTCATTTGGAAAACTAAATAAAAGTTAATCCCAACTACACCCTGGCAAATTTTCTGTTCGTCCCAAATACATACCGTATTTTATCGTTCCCAAATACTGAGTGTTCCGTGCTTTATGCACCTCTCGTGCTAGCACTACTGTAGCCGTTACAGTCATCTAACGTGGGAACAGACACCGTACGGAACTCTCACATACTGTAAATGAGGCCACTGTGTGAATGACTATCCACTATCATTTCTGGTTATGTTTTGTCTATTGTCTATGTTGTATTGTTATGGATTCCATGTGGAAATGGGATTAATTACTAAAGGGAGCTGCTTTGAAAAGAAGATATACAGCATTTTGCATGGAGCTGTTAACTACTTACTGAGAAATCTACTGTTAGTGCCTCGCTATAGACATGTACAGTACAGATTGGAGCTATCAGGCTTGTGAACAGATTGAGATTAGCCACTCCAATGTTGTTATGGAAACTAGACTAGGGATGCTGTGACAAGAGGACCCTTTTAATACATTTAGAAGATCTGCATCCACTCTGCTCATATTATGCTAATTGCATCCTTTCTGAGAGCTGGCATATCACCACCCCTTTCTCTTTCTTTGTTTACTTTTCTCCTCCTTCACAGAGGCACGGTGGCGACGTCTACTGTGCCTCTCTGGTGAGTTCACAACAAGGCGCAGGCTGCTATTTTGTTCGTGTGTTCTGGGTTACGAGCCAACTCTGTCAGATGCGATAGCTGTTTGCCTCATTAGAACTCCGAGTCATATAGAACACAACTTGAACGATATCTCCACAATGATGCCGCGATGGAGTTTGTATGCAGGACTAGTACAGAGCGTATCCACCTGTTTCTCCGGCTATTTGGAGCACACTGACCTATCGGCCTAATTATCAATGACATTTATAGGATGGTGGGATCATGGGCTTGTGGTTTCAAAATACCCGCCTCCTGCCAGGAGCACAAAGCCACCCCCTCAACTGCCATTGTGCCACAGCTTCAATGTGCTTTTACAATGTATGCACACAAAACTCTGCATCGACACCGAATGCTATCAATGCATTGAATGGGAGATTATCATGTTTTGACCATTGAATGGGCGAGTAGGCGACGAGTAGGCGATATACTGACCTACCCACAATTTATATCAGGAGCTACTGACCTACTCGGAGGCGGAGCAGTCCCCACATAACTCCAATGGCGCTGAGTAGGTTCAATGGTCTGATAAAAGGTGATAATGTCCCATTCAATGCACATCAGAAT
>NC_137611.1:38831075-38881075 GCF_963280865.1 Gymnoscopelus braueri
ATATGGTTAAGCGGAGTCCCTCAGGGCTCGATGCTAGTGCCTTTTCTGTTTTCTGTTATTGTACAATACAGATGCTGCACGGTTGAAGTGGTTAAACTGTGAATATGTGTTTGCATGCGTGCATACATGCACGGTATACGCAGGAAATACAGCATGCGTCTGTGCACACGTGTGTGCATGTTGAACGTTTGTGTGCCCGTCTGCAAGATATAACATTAAAAAGTGTGACCGAGGCAGGAGAAAGAGTCAGTGTTGCTGTGTTTATTGAGTTGACAGAAGTGGCCTCCCGAGGGCTTATTTAGACAGCATCATACGTATGTACGGCTGTTCACATGTAACCTACATACACAATGTGCACGCTTCATTTCACCAGCTTGGCTCTTTCAACTCTTATTGTCGACAAATGTAACCAATTTGACCTGTAAGGGTCCATTTGGTTACATTTGTATAGACTCGCAGAGTCTAACAAATGGTTAAATCAACCCTCCACATTTTACTTGCATACCTCCCTCTCCCACTTTGTCTGCGTTTACTTTCAAGAATGAATGAATGGCGTCTTCATTTTAACCCATTAAGATTTGGAACTAATCTGTGTCATTTTAGCTAAAAAGCATTATTTTACACTTTGGCTATTCAAAAATAGCAGATATACAAGCTCATAGCTATGAGCTTGTAGATCTGCTATTTTTGAAAAATCTAGAAAATTTGTGCAAATATTTGAATATAAAAGAATGTAAGCGAACATTTGTAACTCAAATCTTTGCTTCTGGGGGGTCCCTGGAACAAAATATTTTGAGATGGGGGTCCGCGGCCAAATTCATATACACTGTATATTTTGGGGTCCTTGACACGAAAAAGTTTGAGAACCACAGACATAGCAACATACGTTTTTTTTTTAAACAGTTAGGATTTAGAAGACATTTTGTAGAATCGGGCCTTAATGGGTTAATGTCATCATGCCACCTAAATGGCCCATCCCATGTGAGATTATGTGACGCATTATATCACTCACTGTCAAATAAATGTGTGCTGGGTAAGGCAACGACAAGGATGTGTTCATTACACCAAATTATTACAAATGACTTTGTAATGATAGGTAATCAATAAATAACTTAACAGCAACAATAAGCAGTGCTCCACAATGGATTCAGACTGCAGAATTCAATGGCGTTTAAGAAACTAGCCTAAAGTTGTTCTGAACCCGTTTTGCCCCAGCACCCCGGCGCCCCAGAGAAGACGCTGTGGAGACCAGTACATGGATTAAATAACGTGTAAGCCTGGCAACGCTCAGACGGGCGCTGCATGGCATTGCTGTCCTTCTCCCCTGCCGGGCGATAATGTGACGATTCAGGACTTCACGGTTCAGTGCACGTCAGCGAACCCCGGGGCTACCCACCGCCCGGTCTTATTTATATCCTTATGAAGTCAGTTGATAACGGCAGGCGGTTATAGAAGACAATTGTGTGTGTGTGTGTGTGTGTGTGTGTGTGTGTGTGTGTGTGTGTGTGTGCGTGCATGTGTCTCCCATTATTTTTGATGCAGAGGGTGGTTTCTGGGTGAATGGTTGCATGAATGTCGGGGGGTCCTTTGGTGGTGGTTGGGCTAAATAGCTGTATCTGCCAGTCAGCTGTGGCATGATGTGTGTCTGCAGTACTGCGTGTCACATGCCATTTGGCATGTGACATTTTGCACTGGATGTCCACTTACTATACTGTGCATTAAACCACATCTGGGATGAATATTTGGCAAAATTAGCTGATCTACGAGCTTGTACGTTGGAGATTTGGTGTAGAGGGCAAAAGAATCATACAAAGGATAGAGCCTTGGGGACCCAGTCAACTAAGCATAGGGTTTTAAGTGGTTAAACATATTCAGTTTCTGAGGGATTGTGCAGTTTGTCTTTTGCAGTTATATTCTATATTGGAGCATGTAGGCCACAGTGCAGACTACATTCCAGCACCATACGTCAAGCACTGATGCCATTTCCATACTAGCCTCTCTGCTGCAGCCCGCTGTCAACAATGCCCTGGCTTGGTTTGATCACATTGTTCTGCGAACGCCTCAGAGAGGGACTTGCAGAGTTGGAGGAGGATACAAATACTTTTCTAATGTCACCAGCCCCTCCGAGGCTCAAAGTTTCACTCCCTGTCGAACCCATTTAAAAGTGTGTCAGTCAAATGTGTCAACTAGAACTGTTACGTGGCACGATGGAATCCCTAATGGGCAATAACACCTTAATTGCTCCATTAAGAATTTATAATTGAGTTGCAGAACATAGAATGTTGCTGAGACAAAGGCAAAGTCCCTGTACAGGAAGTACAGTAATATTTTAGACTTTTTATTTAGACAAATTCTAAGAAATCTCTGTTTTACGTTTACAGTAGCTACGGACGTACGCTTGCCAACACACCCACGATGTCATGACTCTTTGTCTGCTCCTGTAGAGCTTTTCTCTGGGGCTCGGGAGCTTTACTGCCGCGGGGGAAGCTGCATGTGTCGATGTACATACTAACTGCCACCCACACCGTAAAGTACTGGTTGTGGGTGAAAGAGCGGTGGGGTTGATTTTTTGGGGTGGCATTTATATGCTTTATTTAGAGAGGAGAGTATAAACAAGACCAGGAGACCTGGTTCTGCCAGACCCAGACTTCACATGACGTGTCAGCCTGTGTCTATGCCCATGTATGGACGAAAGGGGGACAGACTTTTATGGCTGGGGCCTAAGGACAAAGTGACCAAAACCTGTTTTTTGCCCATGTATGGAGAAAACAGGTACAAAACATGCCCATGTATGGACGAAAGGGGGACAGACTTTTATGGCTGGGGCCTAAGGACAAAGTGACCATGCCCATGTATGGAGAAAACAGGTACAAAGCCTCATGTAAGCCAGACCCCCTGGGTCCGGCAAAAAGGTCATGCAGTCTGTGCATGTCTGCCCATGCCTTCTATGCATTTTCCAAATTATGGACATCCTCCATTGCAGTGCTGAAATATGGATATCTATGGACATCTAAGATGTCATAAGTCATATGACGTCCACATATGAACATACTTGACTGCGTGCACAAATATGGAGATAACTGACATCATTGATTATGTCAGAGTGCTGCAGCGCCCAAATATGGATGCAAGATCGTAAACAAGAACAAATTACATAAATGTCAATTATGACTGTGATAACAATCTGAAAACAGGGCGGTCCCTCGACCTCCGTGGGAGGTGGTTCTTCGCGCCCAGGCCGGCCGGGGAGCGACGGACAAACTCGGGTTGGGCACCGTTGGATGTGCCAGCCCGTCAGCCCGGCTCCAACAAGCCGCCCTCCGTCCCGGTGCGACCCACTCTTCGCGCGCTATCACCGCTTTAAGCCGAAAATCGTAGATCTACAAGCACCGGCCAGCGAAAGCCGCCTGTGTCTGCTCTGAGCAGCGCTGTGGCTGGCATGGGAACTTGGGAAGCGATAGCAAACCAATTATTAAAAAGTACCGCAAAACGCCCACCTTTTGAAGGAACGCCCTTTCTTCGCGAAGGAACGCCCTTTTTCAGCCGTCTAAATGTAGGACTGGTTACCCCAGTCAAAAGGAAACGGGAAAACCTAGGAATAGAAACCTCTGAGCCGAAGATAACCCTACAGAGGAAGAAGAGCAATCGTTCAAGCATAGCGACATGGCAACAGACTCTGCATTAATTTGCTTCACAAACTCACCTGAACATCGATAACAGTGTTCTGACTGCAGTAATTGCGAATGCCAACACACATACAGTATTGATCCAAACACATTCTATCCTACAGAGAGTGTTGAGAGGTGAGAAACAGGGCAAGAGAAGAGGAGAGACAAGACACGCAAGACATGATACGAGTTGGATTCAAATGCTTGCAACTCACAAGGAGCATGTGGTCAGTAACTGGCTGAGCCACCAGGCAGGCACCCAGTGGTGAGGTTCATTAACCAAATGAACCCTCGCGTCCCTATTCTGGGCATATCATAAATGATAGGCAAACAAAATAGCCGATATACAAGCTCACAACCTGCGACGATGTGACACGTTGTGAGCTTGTAGATTGGCTATTTTCAGCTTTGGTGAAGAGGGAAAAGAAAGGGGACGAAGCATAGACCCCTCTGGTACCCATTGTCAATGACATACACAGGGTTTAAGTTATGATTTCCATTGTTTGGAATCTCTTTCAACAGTAATAAGCACCCTTCCAGAAAAACAAATGTTTACCCATGCTCTGAATAAATGGTCTGCACACTTCCTCTGCAGGGCACAGAGGGTTCCTCACTAATAACAGTCTCTGCCATGCAAATAAGGGCCTCTGTGACACCTCGGTGATGTTGTGTCCCATGATTACAGCCCTGCTCGACAAAACTATTCAGAAGACTCTTCAGTATACAGTACTAAGGCGTGACTCATGGTTGCGTGCGGGTGTCACACGCCAAAAATAGCCAATCCACTTGTAGATCTGCTATTTTCGGTGCACGACATTGGGACACAACTAACCATAAATCATAGCTTGCGACCCCCTTCCGGCTGATGATGGAGACATTGGAGAGGCATGATGCAAGGGGGGACCTCCTCCACATGCTGTCATGTGACGCCGCTGTCGGATTAATCCCTCTCTCCACTTGTCCACGTCTTTTTGTCTCTGCATCCCTTTCTTTATATGCCATCCATTCGTCCATCTTCTCTCAGCTCTCGCTCTCTCTCTCTCTCACACTCTCTTTCTCTTTCTACCCTCCATAATAAATCCCCAATCTACGTCTCCGCAGCTGCGTTCAATTCCCGCTGCTGTGGATTACCCCGCAAGCACAAGTCATTATCATGCGCTGCATGTGCGACGCCACAGAGGAGGAATTGAGTGTTTAATCAGCCCTAAAGAGTGTTGCATTGACTCCATGTCGGCATAACGTCCAGAGTTATTAAACACTACAGATTTCACCCCAGGCCAGCACACATTCGTATGAAATACTGATGAATAGGCCAAGAAGGCCTTGTTTCGCAGGAGGGGTTTCTGGGTTCAGTCGAGGTATGGAGCCTGTGTTAAATACTTTCTAAAGATGAAATTAATGCATTTTTTAAACTTGAGCAGTGCAGTGGAAAAGACAGGGAGGAGATGGGCAAGGGAGCAGGTGGGGGACATGCTACAGTTCCTCAGCTCTTTAAAGGGCCATACATCATTGTCTGTTCACAGTTTAAAGGACCATCCATCATTGTCTTTTCACAGATTCTGTCATAAACATTTTCCCATTAATGGCTTTACTTTTAGACTCAGCGTTTGTTTACATTTTGTCTGAGGTTATTAAAACATTACCGAACCTACCTGAGGGACTCTCTCTCCCTCTATATATAATTACGGTAAATAAATAATGTACATTTATATTTCGCTCACAAATCATAATCTTCGCCAGGGAATTGTTTGATAGACTTTTCAAATCAATACAAACTTTACGATGCATTAAACCACAATGATAACACAACTTTTACCTAGGGGCTGAGCTCCTAGGGTACGAGCTGTCTAGAAGCGGGTCTGTGAGTGTGTATGTGAATGTGTGTGAGTGTGTGAGTGTGTGTGTGTGTGTGTGTGTGTGTGTGTGTGTGTGTGTGTGTGTGTGTGTGTGTGTGTGTGTGTGTGTGTGTGTGTGTGTGTGTGTGTGTGTGTGTGTGTGTGTGTGTGTGTGTGTGTGTGTGTGTGTGTGTGTGTGAGTGTGTGAGTGAGTGAGTGTGTGAGTCTCGGGCTAATCTCACAAAGTAACCGCTGGACCGATCAGCACCAAATTTCTTATCCATGCTGCCAGAAGGCCAAGAAAGAAACTCCCCTGCCGTCATCGTGCTGACATCATCATTTAGATACATCATAGACCGGCCAGATCCACATATAAACCACGACATCTTGTTGTTTATTGTTATTATGCTATTGTTATTATGGTATGTCTGCTTTATTTGTGATAGTGACAGTGGGAGACAGGAAAGGCAGGAGAGGGGATGACATGCAGCAAAGAACCTCTTAGTTTGGGTTTGAGCCTGGTACTGTACAGTATGTGTAGTATATTGTTACTGTCTGTATCTCCATATTTTAACTTCTTATGTTGTTTTTGAAGATTAATGCCCTACTTTGTCGTACAAGAGTGTCACGCAAAAGTAGCAAAAATAGCCAATCTGCTATTTTTGCCACTTTTGGGTTTTATAAATATGTAACCAATGAAAAGTATTAACAAGAGCTTGTGGTTAATAACTACATTGGATCCATTGGAACACACGTTATTCTTTCCATTTCCAGAAAAGTTTTGGACATACACGGTTTCTACGGGCAACCCATCTATAACATAGCTTTGACAAAAAAGAACAGTTCAGTGATAGCATGTTGTATTACCTATCTCAAGCAGGTTTCAAGTAGATTTTCACACAGGACTGAAATGAATGGAATCCAATGGCTCCCTTGAAAACCAAACAAGCCACAGTATGCTTTGGAAAATGCTCAGCAGTAGTGTCAAGTATACTGTGAGTCATAGTCAAAGCCGGGCTAAACACGCCAGACCACATCCATCATCTGCTCCTCCCAATCCTCATCATCGTCACCATCCTCCCAATCCACATAACTGTCACCCGCCATCACAGAGAGACCCTCCTGCCATCACACCGTCCATTTCTACCCAATAATCCTAATTAATAATAATACAAATAACCAATAATATACTACTATTATCAGTGTCAAATACGGACACCATTGCCACCAATTACCATATTCACAGTCAGCTTCATTATAGAGCATAACAGTGGCGGCTATTTAGTGGTTCCACATATAGAAATCCCATTCATGTTTCCCATAAAGATTTCTGAACATATTTAAATGACTTATTGTAAGCCTGGAACCAAGCCATCCAGGCTCCTAGTGAATCGTGACCATAAATATTTGAAAACCGTAAAAAGGGTATTTATTTAATATCGTTTATAATATAATATAATTAAATATTCAAATATTGAGCCTGGGTGGCTTGGTTCCAGGCCTAAAATAATTCACATAAATATTTTTGGAAATATCCATGGTGGAAAATGGAAATGAATGGGCTTTCTATCTGTGGAACCACAAAATGGCCGCCACTGCTATGCTCTATATGACCATCACTCTTGTATAATCACAGCTGTCTCCAGCTAAATGCCACATAGGTCTACCATCAAATCCAACAGATGTAGTGTGACGCTGCTGAATGTTGACATTTTCATCATGACAGCTCCATACATGTCTAGTGACCCTATATGCCTTTCTCATCAGCATTATGTAGGGTCTTAATGGTACTTAGGGGAATACAAGAGGCGAGCAGAGAACATTGTATGTTCATGACAACAGAGCAGTTAGGGAGCTGTTACTGAACATGTTGGGTGCCAAAACACCGCTCATAGAGTCACTATTGATAGGACTGATGTTCTTTGTGCCAGCAGCACACATAAGTCACGGGACAATTTACTTCCTGCCATACGTTGGAAATCCATAGGCTGCGTGACAGCTTTATATTAAAAATGATCAATAAATAAAATGTATGCCGGCTAACAGGGGATCACAAGAGTTATGTGTGCACCGTCGGGTGAGTTTACGATCGAGAATTATTATTCAACGTGCCGCACCACTAAACGACATTAAAGACCACTTAGAGAATACGAGGGAATCAGGGATCATATCATATATATGGAAAACTGGATAGACTGTAACAGATAAAGCTATTAGACCAGTTATGAATTAAATTAGTGTCACAATTGTCGAGCTTGCCACACAAAATGATCTGTAATAAATGTATATAATAGCTACCGCCATTGACAACAGATATCTAGGAACACCATTAGCATAATGTTGAGCATTTGGCGCCACAAAAACAAATAGGTCCGACGTTAGTGGCCTTTGATTCTTCTTCTGACTTCAGCGGTAAGCTCTCATGGCTTAATAATAATAATAATAATAATAGTAATCATAATGATAATAATAATAATAATAATAACAACAACATTATTATTATTATTAGCATCATTACTTTGATGCACAACAATGAATGAAGAGAATTAATGAGTACTGTACGGCTACTGTCAGCACATTCATAACAGTTATGTTTAGTCTAATTTTAGGTTGGTTATTATCCATCACACACATGCACAATACCACACAATGCTACACTGACCGACCGAACACACACACACACACACACACACACACACACACACACACACACACACACACACACACACACACACACACACACACACACACACACACACACACACACACACACACACACACACACACACACACACACACACACACACACACACACACACACACACACAGTATTGAAGATGTGCGGCTAACAAGCAGACTGACCTTTTGGGAAAAAAACAGCTAGCCAACTCCACTTCCAGGTGCTTTTCACACTAAGAACGGTTGTCTAAACAGTAACTCTCTTATTAGCACTATTAACAGGTCAAGTATTCTCTTACTCCATCTATATGTATCACTTACTCCCATCAGCATAAGTATCACTTTAGTCTACTGGCATCAGCACGAGTTGCACCTATCAGCTACTTAAATGACCTTAAGTGCCAAAATCACCAAAGACAAAACAGTGAGCACAATACAAATCCTTAGTGTTAATTATAACTTCTAAGAGTGCACAAATGGAACCAAATGGACCTGTAAGGGCACACACACACAGGTCAATTTTGGACAAGTGGACAAAAGGTCCATTTGGTTTCATTTGTACACTATTCGGAGTTAAATTAACACTAAGGATTTTACTGTGCGTCTCCTGTGGCCTGATGTGTCTTTCACAAATCTAATTGTGGTTGGTAATGAGAGCTGGATCACACTGTGCTAAGGAGTCTCCCTGATTGGAAGATGAAAAGGGCATTAAGTATTTAATAGCATAGGAAACCTGCTGCACCAAGTTAAAGTTTAATCCATTTAATTCCCATGCCCATGATACAAATCACCATTACCCAGACTGTTTACACTGGCACGGTATTAGGACTCAGTTCAAACTCAGTTCAGACTAACAGTTGTATACAGAGTAGACATACGCAATACTGTACTTAATGTGTACTGTGTATACTGTAGGTCATAGACTTGGTAGATTAAGAACCGGGTAAAATCCTTAAGCTCTAAAGTCTGAACATTATTTAGTGGCCAAAATGTGCACTCTTCAAATGCCAACTTGTAAATCCTCCTGTCAGTAACATCATGCACGAGCTGTATTTTACATAGTTCTATTTCCATAATACAGATTGCAAAATGTGCTAAATTATCTATCCATGCTGTACACAACACAATATACTGTAGAATGCAGCCCAGAGCATTATGGATATGGAACAGTCATCCGAATATATCAAAAATAATTAAAAAATGTAAACACACGTTTTCCTAAACCATCTTACCTGTAGACCATGTTGGTTCTAGACTGGCCTGATCCCTGTAGAGAAAGCCCATGAAAATGGAGAAACTCCTCCAAACGCAGCTGCTCGAGGGCTTTGCTGGCTCCTATGGGCCTTGGAAGGCAACTGGTGGTGGGGGACACCCTGGGTCCAGCCCCTCGCCTCACAGAGCCGGGGCAGTGGTCCAGCCTCTGCCCCCTAAGCCTGGGTATAGGGATCTCAGTGCATGCTGCTTTCAGATACATGCTCGGATCATTCCTTTAGCACAGACACACACACACTGTGCACACGTTCTTTAACTTGTACTGAGAAACCAGCCCAAAAACATCCCCTTCTATGTGCTAGCTTAGCGATGGAATGCTGATTTCATGTGGAGCGAGGGGATATCCATGTCTGTTTAGTGGAGAGTTTGACATCATCCCTGAATCCACCAAAGCAACTGTGTAGTGTAGGCTAATATCTGTGCAGAAACGGCGTCACATAAACTTCACATGTAGCTCTACAAAGCCAGGTTTGGTAGATATAGCACATTCAAGGCAGGCTCACACAGAAAGAAATAAGCAGGCTATTGTCTGTGTTCTCAAAAGAGATTCCAACGGAACACAACAGTATATGACTGTGTGCTATACCTATGATGTCAAGCTTTTATTCTTAGATGACTGACATATTAGGTGACAAACGCAGCTATTGTTTCAGGCCTCTTGCTGAGCTCTCGGGGGCTCCAGTGAGACAAGCCTGCTCATCTGCAACGTAAGCCTGAGCAAAGCCAGTGCATATTTCGGACGGAGTCAGAGTACGAACTCTGCTCAACTTGATCCTTCCTGCCTGTTGACACTGTCCTACACACAGCAGGACACAGAACACACACACATACATACACACACACACACACACACAATAAGCCGGCTTGGAAAGGAATTTACAACACGTTCGACTTTTTCCGATGCACAGACTCAATGCCAAAAATAAATGCTAAATGCTACTTTCATTGTTTGTTGAATTGCACAGTCCAGCGTTATGGAAGAGTTTCCATAATTAGGAATCAAATCCACGTTTAGGGTGTCTGCAACGCCCATCAGCGCTGGGCCATTTAGAACACCATAATATTCTACATTTCCAGCGTAATGGTGGAGATATTTACAATTACAGAGTCGCAATGTCAGCCCTAGGGATGAATACTGTCCCAAGGCTTCCGCTTGGGATACATTCTAGAAGACAATGGGAATAAAAAAAAAAAAGATAAACCTATTGTGAGCACCCAATGGGAGATGGACTAATGGTATACTATCCAAAGATATCTCTTTAACCACTTAAGCCCTACATACTTTTGTACAAGGAAATGCAAAAGTAGCAGACCTATATGCTCACATGTCTTTTTTTTGTGAGAATGTTCGTCTATAATGGCATGGCCAAAATTAGGACGCCAGTGGTTAAAACTACACCACTACCAGTGGACTCCCAGTAAAATGCATAGATCAGGTCTTCTTGCATCAGGCCAGTGTTGGAGATGTAACACCACAGAGGAGGTTCTGGGAATTTCAAGTGCTTCAACTGTAAAGTAGTCATGGTCATGCTGGACCTCCAAAAGGCATTTGACACTGTAATCATTCTATACCGATAGATAAGTTGAAGGCAATCGGTTCTGAGTGTGCGTCAGTGAACTGGATGAAATCCTATCTGCAGGGTGGTGGAGGTGAATGGAACCCTGTCCTCCCCTCCCAGTGAGCTGCGGCGTTCCTCAAGGAAGCATACTAGGACCTATTGTTCCTAATATATGTTAACAACATGACATCAGCATGTGACTGCAATTTGTTCTTGTTCGCGGATGACTCTGCACTCCTGGTCTCGGGCAAGGACAAATTGCAGGTTGAAAAAGCCCTTACAGTAGCTCTGAACTCTGTAAAATCTGTAACTGGCTCGCTGATAACAAACTATCATTACACCTGGGCAGGGGTGCAATGCTCACTGGGACGGCCTTGCACGCCGTGCAGGCACCTATTTGACCAGGAGCACGCGCAGGCACACGCATAGATTTAAAACGACTTTAATTTCACACCTCAACAAAGTTTACAAAGGCTCCCGACTCACACCAGGGAATTAACGTAGGAATGAGCCTAGATGCATATCAATTGTCCATTGTGCGACCTGTAGTGTAGGTGTTAAGCGACGTGCGCGTCATGTCTCTAAAATAGAGTGCAACCACCTTCCAATTCAGCATTGCAACACTGCACCTGGGTAAAACTGAATCTATTCTTTTTGGGTGCAGAATTAACCTCTGCAAGGCCAAAGACTTCACGGTCAAAGTGGGTGACAATGTTATCACAAGGAAAGAAGAATTTACCTACCTGGGTTGTATTTTAGAGGACAATCTTTACAGTGAAAAAATTGCAACAAAAGTAATCAGGAAAGTCAACGAAGGAACAAGATTTTTGAGCAGGATCTCCTCGTTGGTCATGTAGGAATACACCGAGGACACTAGCTGGAGCACTCATCCAATGTCATTTTGACTATGCATGCACCTCATGGTACTCTAGCACCACAAAGGCATTAAAAACAAAGCTTCAGACCTCTCAAAACAAACTGGTCAGGTTACTACTTGGCCTCACACCTAGAACTCACCTAACCCCTGCTCATTATGCTAGGGTGGGGTGGCTCAGGGTAGATGACAGAGTACAGCTACTTGCAATGGGCCTGGTCTTCAAGATACTCAAGAGTACAGGGATACCCATGTACCTGTCAAACTACTTCAATAACGGCAAAACACCAGAGGGAGCTTCACTGATCTCGTTCAACCCAGATTCGCACGAACATGGCGTTAAAAAAAAAAGTGTGACTCCTTCCTTACCCTCCTTCAAAACAACCATAAAAGAGCACCTGTCTGCAATTTGTAACTGGTCTATAGAAAAGTCTTCTAAGCTTAATACCAGATATGACCCCCCCCCCATCTGTTTACTGTACAGCTACTAGTGTTGATGAAACAAGCCCTTAGGGCTTTTTGTGTTATCCTTTTAGCATCATTGTATAATCGTACCACTGTACTATTTGCAAACTGTTAATAAAGTATTCAATCAATCAATCAAAAGGGCAGAGGTTAACAACATTTATAGTTGAAATTGTTGGACTAACTACAGCCCCTGATCCTGCAGTATGCATTTTACTGTAGGTATATTATACTGTCTCGATTTCCATGTATTTCTTCTAAAGAAAATAAGATCGATGATTGGCTAATTTGGCTTAATGACAAACACTGCCCAATATGAAACGTTGATGTATACTAATAGACAGAGGTTTTGTAAATGAGAGAAAATAAAAAAAAGAGGCTGTGGACAGATTGGTGTTCTCAGAGAGTGCAGTGAGCACCATCTAGTGTTGGAATTGGAGTTTTACACTCTTGAAAGTCTGGAATTTCATTTTGGGCCATTAACCACCTCTAATCTTAGTAAAAATTAAGTTAACTGTACTTGGACCCCTTTTTCAGTTAACACCAAATCTCTTTGGCAAAAACAGCAGTTCTTACAAGTGTTGTGAGCTTGCCTTGTAGATCTGCTATTTTTGGCGAATGTTTCCCCCAGAATAGGCATGCAGCATGCTGCTGTTCAAGTGGGGTTTCAAGACAAAGAGGCTGTTTTTATTGACATCCAGAGCAAACTCTCTGTATAACTGCACCAATAAATAAACCAATAGGTGTGCAACAGTTAATTGATTTAATCAATTAATATTTTGTGCTTTTTGCTATTTTTTCGATAATCGATAATTTAATAAAGTAATCGATTAATAATCGGTCCTATGTTGGGCATGTCATTATAGGTGAGAAGTTGTAAAAAATAAAATAAAAAATAGTTTAAATAAAAGACCGAAACGCTTGTAGATCTGCAATATTCGCTATTTTTGCACAACACCGTTGTGTAACGAAGAATAAAATAGGGCTTAAGTGATTAATCAATCTGTTTGTATACAAATATGTAATTATATTTATATATTAAAAAACATCTGTTATTTTATCTGTTATTTGATTAATCGGGAAAGTCATCAATAGAATACGCTAAGAAAATAATTGATAGACGCCCTATTAACAAATAAATAATTCAGATGGATTAATAGAACTGCAGATAAATTAGCTCACCTCATTTAGATTAATTGGACTATGACTCATTTGTGATTACATTAGTGATGTACTTGTTATCTTCCTGCCAGAGTTACAAACACAAGTCACCTTATTGTTGGAAGATGCTTTTTCTGTGCCTGAACGCCTTCTAGTGGAGACATGACTACTGTATTCCAACAGGCTTTCTAATCTCTATGTGTGTGTGTATTGTATATTCATTCATATTCTGGTGATATTTTGTATAATCATTCACAGCTAATATTTATCAATAGACTATATATGAATTCATTCAGAAGCCAATGCAGTGCAGATGTTTAGTGCCAGAATCTAGGCTCCATCTAAGTTTGAGTATTTTATTTTATTTTAATTCATGGTTTGGTTCTTGACTTTTATATGTACCTCTCAATGTTTCATTGTCACTGCTGTTGTGGCTATGACGCCTGAATTTCCCTCGGATAAAATATTATCTTATCTTTTCTTAATTTCATATTTGCATTGAACATTTGGGTTAGTTGTCTTTTAACATAGTTTCTGAAGAATACTAGACAACAGAAAACTCACAATTGACAATGTTTTAACTCTATCACAATCAAATCATATCAATCATATTTTCATTTCTTGCTTTCTTTTTTGGTGGGTGACCATCGTCATATAATGCCCACAGCCTAGTACTCAGACTACATCTGCAAGCATTTACTCTTCTCAGATGCTTTGACGTTGATACACCTACTCATAGCTATTTACATGCCCATGTACAGAATACAAATGTGTGCAGAACATAGGGTTCAGAAACAAGCACGCAACACGCACACGCACACACACACACACACACACACACACACACACACACACACACACACACACACACACACACACACACAGTGTTTCACATAAACTGAACACTGAGATGAGGTATTGAATGCGTGTGGGGGAGCTGAGAGCTCGCTACAGTATGTCTCTCTCCAGTGTCCTCCCACTCGGTCTATTTCAGTCCCAGGATGTGAGGCCCTTTTCTGCCCTGTTCTACCTAAGACCACAGTGACTCATCCACGCTCTTCGCCACAGTCTCACCCCCAGCACCGTTGCACAGGAACCAGAACCTTGATGTACATTGCACATACATTCTATTGTCAATCTCGCTCACATCACGCTGTCCCTTTTCTCCCAACAACAGAGCAATGTCTTCACATGCACTGCTGAAACACCCACTGATGCAATTCTTTCTGCTTTACATCCTCATGTCATTCTTCTGCTGTTTCTCGTAACCCGTTATCTTGGAGCGATCATAAACTGTTACTATCAAAGCGGTAATAACGTAATTATCAAAGTCCAATGAGGGATAGTCAGATAACGGGTTGTGTTTTTGTCAAATGTGGAACAAAGTGCAACAACAACTGAAGTTTGAAATAAATCTTTGCCACAATTTTGCTGTGGTTGGTGCCAATGTTTACATGGCTCTATCTCATACCTCAAGCAGGATAAAAAAAAACTATGACAACATTGCAAACAATAATGGTGAACTCTACATACACTGTAGAGCATGAGAATAAGGTCAGAATACATTTACACAAACATATTGTGCAGAACATATTCCTTCTGTGTGGCTGGCTACTGTATGTAAGCTGGAACATTACAAAATGACTGCTTCTCTTATGTTCTCCCTCACTCCTTCTCACTGGAATGACTGAACAATACGGAACCAGAGGCAACCACAATATGTCATCATTTTGAAGACCTTGGTTAACACCCCATGACCACATACAGTATGCTCTGTGTGGAAACACTGTCATCAAAGGTCATCCTGGCTAAATAATTATCCTGGAGCATATTGTTTTTAATTAAACCTGTTTCAAAGCTGAGCAGAAAATGCTTGAATCCCTGTTAACTTCCTGTGTGGTTTATGACCAAAATAATTATCTCTTGTGTGTCCCGGGAGAGCCCGATTCTAGGCTCCAGATCAGCTTCTCTTCTGGTGCCAGCCCTTTGGCATAGACGTAGACCGTATTACACTGCTAAAACAATCAACAGTGTAGGAAATTTAAAGTTGATGCTAGTGGACTTGCCTCACTTCTAACCACCTATAAATGTCCCTGCCATACCTGTTGTATGAGTGTGAAAGCTCTGGAAACCTAATTACTTCAACACTTATTGCCAATTGTTAACTAAGTTTATGACTTATTTTTTATTAGGTTCACTTCCTTGATGTGGTCGTATATATGATGCACAGTGGACAGAACCTCTCAAGACGAAACAGAAGCAATTGAAAGATGAAGATCTCAGCGGTTCTACTGGTTTTAGCCTCCTGCCACATGTGTGTGGCCCAGGCTCAGTTCACAGAGCAGGTCAGCGAAAGCGACCTCATTCAACTGCCGGACTGGCAAGGAGACCGGGTTTTGGAGAATGAAATAGCCGAAGAGGAGCAAGCAGTTGAGGCGGACCACCCAGTGAGCACTCTGCAAAGCTGCCAGTCTGAACTCTTTGTCATCCTGAGACAGCTGGAGGCGCGACTGAGAGACAGTGAAGGACAGGTGGAGCAACTGAAGGCAGAAATCCGAGGTAAAAATCAGCAAATTAATGCAAAACTGTGCTTGATTTGGGTTTAAAAAATCAATTTGTTTTTAAATTAAAATGAAGTAATGTCCAATGCCAGCCGGATATGACATAGTAGCACAGTGGTTACTACTGTCAAGTGTCAAAGCAAGACAGTTCTGGGTTTGAGTTCTTCACAGGTCAACCAGTAAACCCAAGACCCTACCCACTCCCATGTGGATCTGGGTCCAAAATCTTGACTTGTCTCTTGTGTAAGGGTTGGTCTCGGGTAAGCAAATCTGTAATTGATTTACCTGTATGGCTCCTTGCAGAGGACCTGATCAGGGTTTTTTTTCGCCCATATTCAATTATTGAATCCTGAGTTTTAAGATTAGACAGTATTTAACCTCGATGGAAATTACATTAAAAAAATCATCTAGTCTGTTCTCGCATATTCAATCACATGTGAGATGGCTGGATGAAGTTTCTTGTTACTTTGTGTGTGGCTTTTAATTAAGGTTTTAGGCCTAAATATAAATATCTTAATTCTGTAATCAGACTAACGTGATTGATTATCACCAGTTTTGAGTTAATTAGCGTAATATAGGCTATAGTTTCAACGTACTGTAACAGAGGGGGCTCAATGGAGTCTTTCTGTGTAGAGTTTGCATGTTCACATGGGTTTCCTCTGGGAGCTCTTAAGAACATAGTCCTGCCAGTGCCCTGGGACACTGGTCTTAGGGCTGGAGTTGTTCGCCGGGTGCTGGAGAATGGTTGAATCAGAATCAGAATCAACTTTATTGTCACATCACAGGTTTACAGGTGTAAAACAGTGGGTGAAATATGTTTTTGTGCAAGCTCCATGGTTTCCATTAAAGAGAAAGGGGAGAAGAATAAGAGGGGGGGGGGTCAATAAAAACAACAATTTATCTACATATTTACACATAGTATATCTATCTGATGAGGTAAGTACCTGAGGTAAGAGTAAAGGTGCGGTAAGTACCTGAGGTATTGACCATTTCTCCTAATAGTTGGGATGGATGAAATGCAGATGACAAAATCTAGGTATGTGTAAAAAGTACTTCGCAATAAATATTACTACATTTGATTTTGATTTTCATTTATTTCACTACAGGGAGGCGGGTGGCCTTTGGAGCATCAATTGGCGGCGCCGGTGGCCACATCGGACCTTTCAACACCGAGATCACATTAACCTACAAAGACGTCTACGCAAACAGCGGGGCTTACAACCCTCAAACGGGTAGATTTGCATTTGTTAAATTGATTATCATTCCCAGAAATTAAGATGGAAAGCCAAAAAGATATTGTTAATGGTCTAAAATGTATATTTATGTCACACTTACGTTTGTCCTACCCTGTCCATCTCCAACAGGTATTTTCACGGCTCCAGTAAGAGGGGTTTACTACTTTAGTTTTTCAGGCCACAATTACTCTTCGCGTGCGATGGGCCTGTCACTGATGAAGAATGGAGTACAGATTGTTACTGTGTACAACCATGTGTTGGGAAACCGCGCTGAGACAGCCACCAATGGCATGACTCTGCAGCTTGACATAGGGGACCACGTATACATGAGACTATGGGCAAACACTTGGATATATGACAACGGTAATGACCACAGTACCTTCATTGGTCATTTGCTGTTCCCTCTGTAAAGGGAACAGGGAATTTGTCTCAAGCCAGAGCCAAATAAGGAGAGACAGACTGATTAGAAAATAATTATATGCTTCTGAAAGTATTACAATCATCAGTTCTCGAAACAATAAAACATACAGAATTTTCAGTTAGAGGAAGGAATATTGTTGTTGATTTGCTATAAAGGTTTAATATCTGCATAAAATACGACTATTTTCTTCATTTTTTCAAGGATATAGAAAATAGAAGTGTATTTTCCTAAGCAGACCATGGTTCATATCAGTGATTACATTACAATCACACTATATTCCCCTATGCGTCTATGTTTATGTTAAATACAGATTCTAAAACCACTCTTCACAGATTCTAGACACATTGACATTTCATAGATGGTAATAGCAGATAAAATGCAAATAAGATCTCACATGAAAATTGCCCTTGAATAATATTGTCAATCTCAGGTTTCTGTGAGTTACAGGCTGATTCCAGTCCTCTGAAATACCAGGCTACAGTGGCAATTTCAAGTATTCATCGGCTAATTCCTCTTTAAAGGTCACAGTGATGAGTGAGCACGCAGACTGGCTTGCCTTTCCATATGTTCATTATAAGCCTAGTGGGGGTGGACTGGGGAAATGGGCAACAGTGCCAGACCAGTGTGTGCTTACTTTGGACAGACCATTATGTCCTCAAAGAATTAGCACATTGTAAAGTAACAAGGTCCCCTCCCCTATAAAGAAACACATCCTCTTTTCTCTGCAGTTGCAGCAGCTATCGTTGCAAAACCCTGATTTTGCATTAGATACAGGACATAAACAGATAAGAGTCCAGAGTTCCTCATTAACGTGAAAGGTGGCTGCGTGAACTTATTCTCGGAATCAGACTGAGTTGTGTGTGGTGTGCATGTTTGTGCTCAAATGTGTTTGATAAAGTAACTGATCTAGGGGTGCAACAATGAATTGAATTAATACATTTCATCAATTATATAAAATAATGGACTTTAATCAAATAATATATATTCAAAATACCCAAAATAGCAAATCTACAACACAGTGTGAGCTTGTACTATAGATTTGATTGCTATTTGTACTATTTTTCCATGACACCATTGTACAATAAAATATAAAATAGAGATTAAGTGGTTCATCAGATTAATCCATTTAGTTGATTGTACAAAATCTATTTGATTTTTTTGTGATGACTCGTTGATATATAAAACATTTAATACAAATATCCCCAAAACTGCGCTTCTCGATTATTCGATTAATTGAAAAAGTAATCGATGGAAGAATCACTAAGTAAATAATCGACGGTTGTAGCTCTAAACTGATCCATTTTCATATGGTATAGTAATTTAGAGGATCAATCTTCAAGTATCTTCATTCACTTATCATCTGTGGGAAGAGATGGGATGATCAACTGCAACCAGTTCATTCTAAGGCTGTCTGTCTACACAGCTTGCAGATAACTGGCCGTGACAACGAAGTTACTGTCACATGATCCTGCTGGCTCCTCGGCTCAAATTAAATTACACAGGGAGTCATCGCATGCACCACAGACACACAAATGAAACCTATTCATCCCCCCCCCCCATCCACGTTTTCCTCTACAACACTACTTTTAAATAACAACTGATCTCTGAAATAGGGTGTGATCCTTGAGTTTGAACTTTACTGTTACTTTTCTATGACACTGTTATAAGTATAAAATAGGTAATTTATTTATGAAAAAACATAAAGAAGATGAAATGTGGAGATAGAATGTTTCGGACGGACAGCGACGATATGCATTATGGTGGTGACTGGCCAGGGGTCGTGCCCTGTGTCATGGCTTCCTGTCAGGCCACTTCCCTGACCATGTAAAACCATCTATTATCTAGCTCTATGTGTAAGAGGAACAGTGTGTCTGGTGCAACATCTCACAGATCTGAGCAGAACTTACAGCAAGACAGGAAGTGTCTTCCACCCTTCCTTTCCTATGAAACGCTAGAAAAACATTAGGTTAATGAGCTGTTGTTAACACCACTTAAGTCCTATTTTCAAAAATGTTCAAAGATTTTCTGAAAATGTTCAAAGATTTTCTAATAATGTCGAGTAGATTTGTGATTAAAAAAAGCTGATCAACAAAATAATTGTCGATATACAAGCTCAACGTATTGCACTGCGACTGCGAGCTTGTAGAGCTGCCATTTATGAACTTTTTTTTCTTCTAAAATATATATAACGACATGCCCAAATTAGGGATGCCAGGGTTAAAGTGGTCAAGTATAGAGGCTAAGTAAACTGATAAAATGTTAACAATTGTTATGGGTTATCGGAACATAAACATGGAGCAAGAATGTAATGACAGGGGGATAAAGGGGATAGAGATAATAGATGGCAAAATGTCTTGGGTCAGCTGCCTTGTACAGTATTGTACTGCTGCTACAGGTCACAGAGTTCAGGATAGGGCAGCAGGGTAAAACATCAGGTCTTGTGTTGGGGAAAAATGGAAATTATAATATAATAATGTACATACACAGTCAAATCCAGTGTTAATTTGCCATCTTTCATCAATATATTTTACAGTAACAGCAGCACGGCTAAATCCTAACTGCCTCTTTCCTTCATATTTCAATATTGTGAATGTTGGTATTGAAAATGTATATGAATCTTTCTGTCTCTCACTAAAACAATATTCATGTGTTTGACAGTCATCCCCACTTGGCCCAAGAGTTCCAAACATTTAATGAATTAATCAGATTTGGATTTATTTGCTTAATAAAACTTATATTTTCTATTGCCATGTTTTCTGAGATACTTCTATGATCACAGATTGGATAACAAAGTGATCCCAATGAAGATTTTTTTGGTTTCGAAATACACAACATTCAAATCTGATCAACTTGGAAATGGATTAAAAGTTTTGAACTCTTGGGCCCTCCAGGGAATAATCAATCCAGGTCAGTCCAAACTCATAGAAGGAGGAATGTCTCTTGGACCGCTCACTGGTGAGAGTGAGCGGTCAACAATGCTCGCACCCTGCTTCTGACTCAAACCATGCGCTGCCGTTGAGATTCCTTTTCTAAAAATGGAGATGCACCGTTATGATGTACTATAGTCTATATGGTTTGTGTAGGTTGGCTTGGTGGATATATAGAGCATGTCGTGACGCATTAGAGGGAATGTGAGCATTACGGCGGGGTTCACTGCCATGCTGAATGCACATGCCAGATCACATGAGTGAGGCCCTCCAGGCATGGAAGCCATGTTAGATTCTTGGGTTAGGGTTTGGGTGAACTACTCCTTTAAGATATTCAAAGTTAATTTAAAAAAAGGCCTACCGTCGGTCACAATTGTCAACTTGTTATGAAATATCTTGTTTTGAGTTAAGAATGATCAAAACTGATGGAGGAAATATATTCACAAAACATATGAGGCCCACTAATGTGCCAACTCTTACTATGGGGCATTAGCTGCAGGATGTGGGTGCGCTGCGTCTGTAGCTAACTGTAAAGTGCATTGTAATGACTACAGCATCACAACAACCTCTCTCGCCTCACGAGTGCAAAGAGGTTATTGAAACCAGTAACACTTTACATGAGCCATTACAGGTCCATCAAAGAACACTAGGCATGAGAAAAAAACCCAATAATGGTTATTGAAATAGCATTAAAAGGACCCTAGTTCTTTAAATTATGGTGCACTTTGCATTTTTTCCAATTTGTTTAGAGTGGTAATAATCCCAGCATTGACCCTGATCATTGAGGTTGTCTGGGTCAGTGGCAGTTTATGTATAGAAATACCTTTTCCTCTTGGTTTCAAATACACCGAAATAGTTCCAAAAACCGTCACACCACTGGCCCTCATTCAAGGGCCAGATAAGGATTTCCTCCATTCTGATAGTATAAAAGGTAACCGCTCTTGATTTCAGAGTAACCGTTCAGATGGGTTGAATTTGGTAACCTGACCATGACTGTGTGGTTTGGGGACACTTCAGATTGCAGCCCATTGGCCAGGCTGAGGAATAGCTTACAAACGGCCGTCTGTGTTTGGCTGATTGAGCCTGGCTGCAGTCACAGAAAGCCCTCTCTGTCTGGCTTTCCACCGCCTTGAAAACATGTGGCGGGAAGAGGGGAAGCAACTGTCACCGTCTAAAACACACTTACTGGAAACCCTGCCCACTACCCAAACAACTGCACTGAAAGCACTTTCTACTCGCTTGGCCAAATAATTTGACCTAGTAATAACACTCAAGTGGCATGGTCTGACACTACAATCATTACAGACATTCAATGGTCTGTAAGTTGTATTTTTTTTTTTTTAAACTCAGTGTTTAGTATGGTGTTTATTACAAAGTGATATTTGGATATGAAACACCAATATTCAGGGTTATTTCTTACATGTAGTCACCTAATACGCATTAAAACCAAGCACACACGGTGGTTACATAAAATGCCTTTGTATTAAAAGTATTTTAAACCAGACAGGTGCATGATAGAGGGTTTTGTCAATGATCAAACTTACAATTGAGTCAAAATGTCACATAAAATAAAAAGTCAAAATGTCACATAAAATAAAAAGTCTAGACAATACAGACATGGCTTGCCATTCACTGAACAAAATGCTAACTGGTTTGAGATATAGTCTGTTGTTCTTGGTGGACCAGTACCACTAGAAAAGAGAAGGCCTGATTTTGACCTGAAATTGTAAGACTACAAGCACAACTTCCTAACTGCAAGAGGGTAAAAAATTAAGAGGCTCTTTCACTTTTTGACTGTAAGTGAAAATAGATTGTTTAGTGAAAACTGCCAAGAAAAGTTCTGATTGCCATCAACACGCTCTGCAGAAGAAATAGGGCTCGTCAGTTGGCACAGTCACAGGAGTTTTCTTAGGAAGGCACTTGACATGGGGCCCCGTCGTTCCCCATGCAGCGACAGCAATGCACTAAGGTCCTTGTTTGTGCATACTGAGGAGGAACGCCGTCAGCTAAGTGCAAGTTTTCTTAATAAATCAATTTCCACCAAAACAGAGATGGGGCGTAAATGTAAAGGTGCAACTCCACCACAGTCCATGGCTTTGAAACACACCGTATCTTAGGTGGACCTACAGAAATAAGCCTCTTGGATTACAGTTTTTCTTTTAACAACTTGTCGAGCATCCATACTGGGTTCCAGTGAACAATCCAAGGCTCGGGTGGCGGCTGATAAACTGAGGATATATGATGCAATGCAAGATACTTTATAGTGTTTGGGGGTCCTTTCCATTTTAGCCAAAACAGATGATCCCTCAAAAAGTGACCAATCTCTGTTCAGCCAAAGGAGTTGGCAAATCCCACCTCTCTAACACAGATGGACCCACCCAGAAGAAGTGTAACAGCACAAACTCCTACAATAAACAAAAACATCACAAGAAAATAAGTGTCTCTCTTAGGTTTTACAATAAGACATTCCCATTGAGGCACATTTCCAGAGAAGTGTCATATACAAAGCTATTTAAAAAAAAAATCTGAAACATTCAAGTACTTTGTCATGTAAACACTTTCCAGGCTATTTACATAATCGATTGTTGTTGGAGTCATCAATTTGTGTGTGCAATAAGACAACCATGATGTGGGGAAAGATGGCATTGCTCGCAAAAGCCAACTTTGCCCACAAAGACACCCAACGACATGATGATGAGTTATCAACAAGTTATGGAAACGGGTTAAAGAAATTATGCTTTCATCGTTGCTGCTGCTTTTAGAGCACAACACATGAACAACACTGACCGCCGCCACTGGGAACAGAGGAATAGTTCATCTGTCGGACTATCTCTGCGAACAGTTCGTCGACCGATCCTTTGTTTTTGGCAGAAGCTTCGATAAAGGGGCAATTCCACTCCTGGGCCAGCGCCTTCCCCTCCCCGGAAGAGACCTCTCTCTCGCCTTCCAGGTCCACCTTGTTGCCGACCAGGATCATGGGCACTCGCTCGTATCTCTTCACGCGGACGATCTGGTCCCGCATGGGCTTGATGTCCTGGAAGCTCTGCTGGTTGACCAGGCTGTAAACCAGGATGAAGCCCTGGCCGTTCTTGATGTACAGGTCTCGCATGGAGGCGAACTGCTCGGTGCCCGCCGTGTCCAGGATCTCCAGCACCGACGGAGACGAGTCCACCTCGATCTCCTTCCTGTAGAAGTCCTCTATCGTGGGGTCGTACTTCTCGATGAACGATCCGGTCACGAACTGGACAGTCAATGCCGATTTGCCGACGCCGCCCGATCCCAGAACAACTACTTTATACTCCCTCATGGCTGTTGTTGAGCATCAAGCTCAAGGCAGGCACCTCCTTATCCACGGATCCTCCTCGCTTCCCACCCGCTGGCCGCCCCGATGTGGACGGGAAGGCAACAAGCCACAGCCGCCTCGGTCAGATCCTTCGCCCCGGTGAAGCTTCTTTCGACGGTGGTCTGTGGTGGTTCCGGACGATCGCGATTCTGAGAAGAATCCGCGTTCCTTGACATTAGCGACGTTAAACGACGCACATTATTTGATTGCAATGTATTGTGCAACGGTGTTGGAAAGCGTGACCACTTCTCGTTTCTTCTTGCTTTGGCGTTTCCTGCCCACATTCTCTGTATCAGTGTTGCCAGACGTTGCGAGAGAAACAAGCAACCAGGTTTAGGAGAACAAGCCCAAAAGCGACTAGGCCCAGAAACGACTAGGCCACATGAGCACGTTAAACCTACTGTATCTAGTACTGTATACAATACATCGGCTATTTTCAAAAAAATCCAGCTGGCACAAGACATTTTCAGATGGAGGTTAGGGACAAATACATATTAATTTGTCCAAACCATGACATGAAAATATTTGAGAAAGCCCAAAAAAACGCAACCACCAATATTTACAAGCAACTTTACAGAAAAACATGCCCAAAGTAACTTAGAATAAGCAGACATGGCAACACTGCTCTCAGTTCCGTTTTCTTAAAGGCGCCGTCACCCAGAAAATCAGTCTACACGTCCCATAGGTCAGAGGGGCGGTTGCACTGTGATTGGTCAGTTGGTTGTCAGACAACCGCTGACGCGACTAGACATTTTTCACACTTGACAACATAAACAGTGTGAACTGTTAACTGCTGGGCCCACGTTTATTTCCTGTCGCAGTGTTTATGAATATCAGTAGCTGACGGCAAATACACTTGGACCCAAGCTGTTCCCTAGCAACATTCCACTGGCACTGACAAGTCCACAGTAGAATTGCTATTCTAGAGTTTATAGACCAGTTTAAATCTTCCATGCCCCCCCAAACAACAGTCTACCTGTTGTTGCTATCCACAGAGATAATATACTGGATATAGATAGACAGAAAGACAGACTCATATTTATCCCAAGGGAAATTCAGTTGTCATAGCAGCACCTCAGTAAGGATGAAACAAAGTTACAGCTAAAGGAAGTACAAAATACGTAATAATAACACTTTTTCCCCCTTCAGTTGTTGTTATTTGTCAAGTACAAATATCCCTCAGTAATGTATATTTTATATCCACTGCTGATGCTACTTCTGAATATGAACTATCTACCAATTTCGGCAAATTTACATGAATGTCTAGTAGTGATATGTTGACTTAATTAACCACATGAACCCTAAAGTAGCATCTCTATTCTGGCACGAAAAGCAGATCTGCAAGCTCAATGAAATGAAATAATTTGCCGCTCATTTCCTGCAGACGAACCTCCGCAGAAATATTCATGTTTTTTTGGAGTATGGCGTTCATTCTTGACTTAATTGTCTCAACTTTACATCTGTGTGTAATTTATGTGCGCAGCTTTGCACACCTCCCTGCAGTCATGCCCTTTTATGAGGATTGGTGGGTGGGGCGACTACCGATACTAATTGGGATTGGTGGGGCATCTACCTATGCTAATTGGGATCAACTGGCACACCCTTTCAAGTTAGGGGAATATGGGATACAAGAACACAGCACAAACAATTCTGCGGTTTAAGATCATGCCATGAATCTCCTAGACTTTTCTTAGGAATTTTCTTACGAATAATTTTAAGACAAGACTAATAGGAAGAATATTGGAGAATGAGGCCATGCCGTATCCTCACCTCAGCGGTTGCCTGACAACCAACTAACCAATCACAAAATGACAGTCCATTGGGGCTATAGGAACTCCACTTTAGAACTTGAATCAGCAATCAGATAACAAGTCTGACAAGTATTTATTTAAAAAAAAGCATCCTGTTGTTGTGAAATCGCTTACACCGTGTAGCTGAATAAACTACACAAGGAAACAGCCTTATAGGTTCTGAACTACCAAGGGCCACAGAGCACTAACATTAGTCATCACATCAGAATCTGGAGAGACTGGTTCCATATTTAAGATACATGGTGATATTATGTCTCTTGTTCTTTTGAGTTGAGTTTCCATTAACTTGAAAAACAAAGTGACAGACTGGTTCATTGAATACTTCAAACTTCAGTTGCAATGCAAAGCTAAAAATAATTCAGCTAAAAGATAACAAATGTTTACCATTGAAGTCAACACAGAATTAAATTGTCAGCATGTACAAATCCTTTACATTTTGCACTAACAAGTATGAGTGTTAGGGTGAATTGAATTCTTAAGACAATGACCAGCAACAGCAAGACGATGGCACAGAAATGGCACTGTTGAGGAGAAGAGAGGCTCTGAGTGTAAAGTACTGCCGAAGATGTGGCCCAGATTCACCTGGAAGTGGTTTTATTTTGAATAAACGGATCTTAAAACAGGATGTGATTTGTAAATGATGTCAAAGGCTACCCAAGGCAGCTGCCTACCCTGCAACAAACAAACTGCCAGCTCAAAACTCAACTTTTTACTCAAGGGGATGGAAATGGACATCCTCTGGTACCCCAAATGATGTCCCTGTGTGGTTGTCTACACCCTGCCCAGGCCAATAGTGGGTGTTAGCAGTGGCAGGGACCATGTAGCCTTGCATTGTTCAAGTGGAACTGGCAAAATGAATAGATTGTGGGTGGGAGTGAGTGACATGTCTACAGCCTGTAATATGACATCGACATCTGAGTCAGTGTCTCTCACCTGTGTGTGTCCCACTCCTGGTAGCCATCACTCCCTGAATGTCTATCTCTGTCACACTGCGCTCTCTCTCTCTCTCTCTCTCTCTCTCTCTCTCTCTCTCTCTCTCTCTATCTCTCTCTCTCTCTCTCTCTCTCTCTCTCTCTCTCTCTCTCTCTCTCTCTCTCTCTCTCTCTCTCTTTCTCTCCCTCTCTCTCTCTCTCTCTCACTATCTCTCAATTAAACTGTGAAAAATGTATAATGTATAAAAACGTCGGGATGGCTCAGGGTAGATGATAGAATACAGCAACTTGCAATGGGCATAGTCTTCTAGATACCAGTGCCCATGTACCTACGCCCACCCACGGGCACATTATCAGAGGGAGCTCCACTGATCTCATTCCCCCCAGATTCGGCACAAAGATGGGGATGAATTCATTTTACGATTATGCCACCAAAATGTGGAATGTCCTAGCTATCAAAAAGGCGGGACTCCCTGCCCTCCTTCAAAACCGCCATAAAAGAGCACCTGTCAGCAATTTGCAACTGGACCTGTAGCTTGCCAAAAGAAATGACCCCTCACTGTTTCTCTGTAAATAAACTTTTACTGCTCCTAGTATTGATGATCTCTTGTATAGTATTGTATGTCTTTACAAAGTATTACAGTATGTCTTGATGAATTGAATACCCAGGAGCACAATGGAAACAAGCCCTCAGGGCTTTTTGTGTTATCCTTTTAGCATTATTACTGTACCTGTACTGTATTGTTTTGCAAACTGTTAATAAAGTATTCAATCAATCAATTTAGCAAATAGCAATTAGCATTGTTGACCCACAAAGCACGGGACTCCATCATTGCATTTCAAGAACATGGTGCTCATACCAAATAAATCACACATTTATTTGTTATGTTGTACATGATGACAATGAACTTTGATATGATTCTCTTTACTTGTATTTCTTTCTCATAGCCCATGACTTCAGCTACCATTTGTGATTGTGAGCCCTACAGTAGCTATTTCAATTTTTTCACACACACAAAAAAAGAAAATAATCAAGCACAACTTCAGCAATCAGCAATTAGCTAGGCCTCCACCACCTGTGAAACAGCAGGGACACCGATGGCTAAATAGTTTTTTTGTTAACTTTAGCAAGAGGCTCTCTTGGTCACTAGTATAGTATTCTAAAGTCTGCTGTTTCTGTTGCTAACAGAAAAATTGTTACATTAGTTAATTACTCACATCATTATGTCCTCCTTTTGGTTATGGTGGGTGCATCAAAAGAAACACAGTAAATTAAGCTGCTGTCTGAAGTGTGAGTGACAGTTCGCCTAGTCATTAGCCTCGGTCCCAGCCTCACTTATCTGCGAAAAGAAGATCTTTTTTTCCCCCGCATGCCTAGTCATGCGGGGGGAAAATGCCAGATCAAAAACTTTTAAAACTTTTAACCACTTTTAAAGCTATGGACCAAAAAAGAGGTTGACGTGGGGGCATGATTAACCCCTTTCACAGCGGCCTTTGAACACAGCTGAAGGTAACAATAAACTGTATCTCCATTTACATTAGTTAATGCCAGTAGTAGCTAAACAGCTCATAGTGTATTTAAAGGACCACTTCACCCATTTTCATATTATTCATATAATTGGTCCTCGCTCATTTTAAGATGGTGGTGGTACCATTTCTGTAGGGTATTAAGTCTGTCTTAGAGGAGGGCTGTGGACAGTTTAGAAACCTGAATACCAGTGACATCATCAGTAGGCAGGTTTGGTAATTTCAAAGATAAAAAATAAATATATATATTTTCAAATCATTAATGCAAGAGAACAATGGGTTCTATTTCAACGTGATAACATTCCAGGAAGAGAAAGGCTGCTGTTTCTATTTGCCTAGAATCCCCATCGATGATGTCATTGGTAGGCAGGCTTTCTGAACTGTCCACAACACATCAATAGAGCATCGCAGTTCCCGCCCACTTCCTGGTTTTTCGTGGTGCCGGAAGGAACAACTCAATGCATTTTTCCCATTGACATTTCCAAAAATATTTTTATCTATTAATTTAAGCCTCGAATCAAGCCATCATGACATGACATGAATCATGACCATAAAACGTTTGATTCTGTGATTTTTTTTGTGTTGAAAACGGCAAAACAAAGGGTATTTATTAAATATAGTATATCATATAATTAAATATAAAATAAAATAAATCACAGAAAAAAACGTTTTATGGTCATGATTCATGTCATGTCATGATGGCTTGATTCGAGGCTTAAATTAATAGATATAAATATTTTTGGAAATGTCAATGGGAAAAATGCATTGAGTTGTTCCTTCCGGCACCACGAAAAACCAGGAAGTGGGCGGGAACTGCGATGCTCTATGCGACCCAGAGTAGAAATATTGCGATCTTATGAGCATAATTAGTGGGGACCAATTATATGAAGATAAGGTTGAAAATGGGTGAAGTGGTCCTTTAGCTTCATGATGGAACACCTAAATTAAACACACCCATTATTACCTCTAGTTGCGTTTACCTGTCAAAATGGCCACTGTGAAGAGGGTCCATACAATATTAGCATACTGCAGGGCAGGCCTCCCTTCCCTGGAACCTCCACTATGGCAAGTTTCACAATAGCACTTGTTGAGTCATACTAATTTGACATGGTACTGTCTTACAAGTCTACTTTAGCAGTTTCTGAGTTTTTGTGTTTGACAGTTACAGTATTTGACAGTTATGGATTATGCAAATAGGACCAAATTTGAAAGTCAGTATTTTAACTAAAGAAATTGGCTGAACATCAATACCTGTAGTTTTTGTTAATAGTCATATTTGTTATGGTAGAAGTACATACAATACAAAATACATCATGTTTTTCATAAATGTACTGTATTACTGTACTGTATTGGTAATGGCATATACTGTAATTTACTGTAAGAAAGGGTATAAAGTTACCTGAAATGCTATTAGCACGTATACCTTATGACCTAGGAGGACTGGGTTACACACAAACTGTGACCACAGGTGGTTTGCATGAGCAAATAGATTTTTGTTTTATTCAGATTTTTTTTTATCCATACAGCAAGAGTCAATTATGGCAACAATAAAATGTGCATAAACAAATCTGAAGACAGAATATTACATTATTGTGTGGCAACTATTAGCAAATATGTAAATGGTGGTTGCACTTACAAGTAAAAAGCAGTCAAAGCGTATATGTGCCCCCAGCAGGGAAGGAAAAACCTTGGTTCAAGTCAAGGGACTGAACATAATATCCAAGCGGCTCAGCAGCCTGCTTGGTTTTGGAGAAAATGGTGCTTTGGTTCCATAGCAACTGTACAGCGACCTCGAACTTGGAGATGGTTACATTCACTTTGAAGACTAATTTGCCTGTGGTATTATTTGGTGTGGTGAACCTTCACCTGCTGAGTGCACAGCTACGGTAGCAAGAACAATGTCCTGTGAATCAACATAGACTGTAATTATACGGCTATGATGAGAGAAACATATCTGGGGTGGATGGGTGCTAATATTTCATTATTCTTTAAATATCATGGCTGCTTGGAAAATATCACACAAGAGTAAGATGACTTGTTTTTCAAAGTATTAGTTCTCCCTGTTGTGGATGTTATCTACTGTATGTCATTTGAAAAAAAATATATGTTATTGTGTATTTTGTAGTCTGAATGCATTAACTTTCCTTAGGTATCTATGTAGTTTCTTTTGTTTACATTTTTTGTTATTTTACATGCAGTCAAATCAAACTATAATAGAAATACGATTTCAGATAGTTTCATGGGAGCAGCAATACTGCATGACCAAGTCCATCAACTGATATATGGACAGCATTTGATATGTCATCCTACAAGTGGGGTGGGAGTGAGCATGACACGGGGATATCTACTCCCCAACAACATTCCCTGGCAATACTAGCCACTGACAAAATAAGCCAAAAAGCGCATAGCTTTATCTGAATGCATTGGCCAAGAAACTAGTGCCTTTCTTTGCAAGCATTTTTTAGCTGGTCTTCTAATTTAAGAATTTAAATTAATCTAACAAAATTCCTTATAATTATAGATCTTTTTTTATTCAAAATAATATCTCAATATGATACATGTTTTTTTTCTCTGTTCATTTGACTATATACAGAAGTGCAAAAAGTCAACCTTCGTCCCTTAGGTTAGAACTCATCATCTGCAGCATTACTGACTTCACCGACCTGGCAAAGTCTTTGCTTTCATACACCTAATCTCACAATCCACCAAACATCCAAAGACACGTCAATCTCACTGTTCATTTTGGCCTGACATTCAGGGCAAACTTAAGAAATATTAAAACAATAATACATATCTTTTTCTTTTTTTGAAATGGATACAGTAGAAAATAATTTTTACTCTAAAACATGGACAATCTATATTTCAATACAATATATTTTCAAACATGATCTTGACATGTTACAAGGAGAATTTAAGTTGGTTAAAATATTAGTTGTTTTCTTTTAACTACAGTAATTGCAGTCACTGCAGTTGCAGCAATTTTACTGATCTCACTCCTTGTATCAAAAAGTCTTTGATCAACAAACTTAATTGATAATGTAACATTAACAAAAAAAAGAGACATCCAGCTATATGAACGAAGTGAATATTGAAAACTGACTCAATACATTATCATTTATATGGTTTGAAAAACAAAAAAAAAGAAGTTATGAATGTCATACTACCTCAAAATCTACAACAGCTATATCAATGTTGTCAAGTAATATATAGTAAGGCAAAAAAATAAAATAAAATCTACAACTACATACCTCAAATAGATTCAAATTCTTAAGTAGTACATAACACATAAGTTCAATGAAATTTAAGAGAGTAATTGTTACTTTTACATAGACAGAGAAGAGAGGAAGAGAAAGAAAACAATGTTTGTAAGCAGTATGTTTTAAGAACTATAAAAGATCATTGGTGTTCTTTACCTGCATGGTGATTGAAGGTACATTTGATTAGGGTGGGACCCATAGTTATAATCTAAGGCTTTGTTAGGTACATTACAATCAGTAAAGACACATTATTACGCACCTCTGCCAAAATGGAAAAGGGGAAGGGAAGTGAATATTTAACGGAGAGTCGACTGAATGATAAAACGGGTTTCCCCATAATGTTTCAACCCTCTTAGGACAAGTTTCAGTAACCCTTCGTGAATTACAAAAAAAAGAAAATCTGTGCTTTGGTTTTCCATAGTTGGATCGAAAAGTGAATGAGAAACATAATCTTTGTTGTGAAAGTACAACTCAAATACGTGATGTGTTGTATTTCCACCAAAATGGGTAATAATAATATATATATATATATATATATATATATATATATATATATATATATATATATATATTTGAAGTGAATTTTGAGCAGGGTGACAAGAAAAAAAAAAATTCATTCAAGTGCACATGCGGTTTAAATGACCTAGTTAGTAGACCTTAGGGTCTTATTTTTCACCAGTGCTTCTTTTACAGACAGTTTTAGAGTCCCCCTTCTTTGAACGGGGAGGGGGACAAGGAAACTGAAGCTACACCACCCATAACTTCACCAGGCTTTAGAGTCGATGGACTATCTCAAAAGATAAATACAACACTTAGTCTATGTAAAAAGAAACAAAACAAAACAAAACAAAAAATATAAAAGGATAGGGAGAAAAAAAAAAAACCCAGAAAGGCACCTCCATTTTCATTCATTTTTTCTTTTTTTTAAAAGAAAAACTAAAAAGAAACACAATGCTAAAATTGTGGAGAGGAAACAATTTCTTACAACTAATGACTAAAAGAAATGGCACAATGTAAAAAAAACTAAATCTGAAATTTGTGAAAAGAAAAAAAAAAGATTTAAAAAATAGCCATACAAAACACATACCTTCGGTAAACAGATTAACACTGTTGAGATAACACTCTGGTTTTAGCTGTATGGCCTCCATGGCACATGACAAGGTGAGAAAAGCTAGCCCGGCTGTGCTTTCAAGGTACATAGGTACTGTACGTTGGTTTACCCAGAACATTCATACGTCCAAGACCCTCATTTCAACATCTAGTTTCACTAGTAGCCATAAAAACACAATACTGTACACAGTAAATCATGTTGCCGAATAAAAGTCCTTTTTAAAATATATTGTGCCTTTTAGATTTTGATTCAAATTCAAGGTGCATGTTTGCATTTCTCTTGTAAACCATGAAATATGGCTTTCGATTCAAATAAAATAAAAATAGAAAAAATAAAAATGTAAAGCAAAAATCTTTCTTGGTCTACAGACGTACCAGCACTGTATGTTATAATCCAGATGTAACCATGGTCTTTAACCTTCTGTGTGTGCAGTAATAGTAATTAATTAGAATAATTTGAGTGCTATGATTTAGTCACAAAGGTGTAATGGTGTGAATGGATGTCCCCACAGAGAGCGAGAGAGACAGATCCTGGCACCCAGATGTCCTGTTCGCTTAGCTGGACGCTGACTTTGACAATCAAGAGGTTGGTGAGGTTGGCTCTTCTTTTGACGTTGATATGTGGGTGAATGGCACCACACCATGTGTTGCACCCTAGATGTTTACATGCATGACGAGACCATCAGTGTGGACCGGCTAAGAGATGGCAGTCTCTCCTGTCCCATTGCTTGACATTCTGATCGTTATGTACATAAAGGCTGAACTCTTTTGGCTTGGACGGTGCCAGCACACATTCATTTGATCTGCAAGACAAGAAGCCAGGTATTTCATTTTAAAAAACGTTTTCAGAAAGAGTCTTGGCGAGACTTCAGGTTCTCTGCAGATAAAAGCAGTCTGTCTATACTCTATACAACCTACATTCCATGCACACAAGGTCAAGCAAATGGCATATCCTAACAATAGGCAACCTGACTCTCAAGCCAGTAGTCTCAAGCTTATATAATCTGATTCACCCAAAATGGAGAAACTTTGTCATGAAATGAGTGAGAGAGAGGGTAGGGATTGAAATAGAAACTCACTGTTCTTGAGAGGAACTACATTTGAGTCAAGTACTTGTGACTATTCAGATGATCTGCAGATATTATTGGAATCTGCGGGTGGAGACAGAACAGAAATCAAATGAAATATTCCCAAACAACAACAAGAAAAAAAGAAGTCACTTAGAAGTCACTTGGATGTCTGCCAGTCAAAATATCTAACATGAATTAAGACATTTTAAAGTACATCTTCTGAAATTGTGACGAGTCCATTGCTGAAAAGGTTGAAAATTATAGAGAAGCAAATTTCAATTTCAAGTTGCCACAGTTCATTCAAGCGCTAATCAGGGTCCACATTGACTTCTTGCCAGGAGAGTGGGGTAGAGGGGTGGGGTGATGGGGTGGGGGTGAGGGTGGGGTGAGGGTGAGGGGCAAATTGTAAGTAGGGTGGCTCCTCATGCAAATCCACATCCTCCAGTTTGTTGACCTGCACCACTCTTTACGTTTCAAAACCCTGGACTTAAAGTCTTAAATAAAATAAAATAAACACCCTGGACAGTATTTCATCTATACTCTTACCATTGGTCATGTTATCCACTTAAACTCCACAATCAAGCACTTATTCAAAACGCAAGACTGGAATCCAGACTGATTGCTACATTTGATGTTTAAAGTGAGAAAAAAACGAAAGTAGGGAATCAGTCTGGATTCCAGGCTATCAAAACACTGCTTTACGATAACAAACATAATTGCAAAATGGGGCAAGCTTCTTACCAACTGATGGCAATTTAGAGCGAGATTACAGGAACGATGAGTTCTTTTCTAAACTAGGAATGGGGTAAACTAAGCTATGCCTCACATTGTACCTCCATAAGCAGCAGCAGGGACAAAACAACAGCCAAGCACCAAATGGCACAGATAGTTGCACTGCTGCACAAACTGTGCAAACGGCTCTAAAACAAAATGGAAGGATCTACCTCATACATACCAAATGCATGTATTCGTTGGTCAACTGTGATAAGGAAGAGTCCTCAAAATGAGAAAGGACAAAAGTTGTTTTAGATGGGGGAAAAAAATATTAGCTCGAATACAGTATGCTTTTCTACATAGTCACGTCATTCAACTTGTCAAGCTAAATATTGCCCAAATAGTTTCAAAAGAATGTATGATTTCACAGCTTGTATATGTGATTTTGTAGCATCTTGTGGTATGTGTATACATGATGTTGAACAGTGTGGTGCACTGACAAATCCATAGTGTTAGTCTAACTCCAAGAGTGTACAAATGTAACCAAATGAACGCGGTAAGGGTCCATTTGTTTATATGTTTAGACTCTTGGAGTTAAATTAACCATGAGGATACAGTGTGCAAAAGTGAAGGCCAACAAGACGGAGGGAGTACCCAGCCCACCCCTTCTCTCAGACGGAAGCATCCCCGATTGACCATGTGCATTGAGAGAGAGAGAGAGAGATGTGCATTGAGAGAGAGAGAGAGAGAGAGAGAGAGAGAGAGAGAGAGAGAGAGAGAGAGAGAGAGAGAGAGAGAGAGAGAGAGAGAGAGAGAGAGAGAGAGAGAGAGAGAGAGAGAGAGAAAGAGAGGGCCTGTAGAAAGAGAGAGAGGTACAGAGAGAGACAGAGAGGGAGAGAGAGGGAGAGAGAGAGGGAGAGAGAGAGAGAGAGAGAGAGAGAGAGAGAGAGAGAGAGAGAGAGAGAGAGAGAGAGAGAGAGAGAGAAGGAGAGAGAGAGAGACAGAGAGAGACAGAGAGAGAGACGGAGAGAGTCGGCAGTAGAAGTGCAAACCTGATTGGCGGAGGCAGTTGCGAAGGGACTTGTGGCAGATGTGGAGGCTGCAGACACAGGAGTACCACCGTGCATCATGGGAACTTTTTTTTTTGGGAGGGAAAATCATGTAAGCAAAAATCCAAAGAGGTGCAGTGTGTAGCCACATGTAGGTACCAGGCAAATTGGGAAGGAGAAAAAACAAAGGGCGTAAAATGGAGTCTCAGTTTAACTGTCTCCCTTCCTTTCCTCTGCCAACAATGACAAAACATGACTTAGAAAAATCACATGACAGTGTGTTCATGGTACTACAGTAGTCGCAGTGACTGCGTAGAATTGTGCAGATAAACCACTGACTACGATATAAAGAATAAAGAAATAATTAAGGGACCTTATAGTTTCGAACTAGACACCAAGAAAGCAGTTGATTTAAAACATGCTGTGGCATTAAAGCTGCAATTCGTAACTTTTATGTCCTAGTCGGGATACAAACCCAGGTCTTCCACATGAGAGACCAAATTTATACCACTCGGGTAAGAGGCAGTCCCCGCTTGGCCAATCGAGATATTACACTTATGAGCTTCAGGTAGTACTACTTGTCAACCAGTAGGTGTCCTACCTAACACCAGGGGCTACATTTGTCAATGGAAGAGTAGGCAAATCACCTTCAAACACAGCAGATAGTACTGTGTTAATAAACAATTGGTTAAAATAACATTTTATTCATTAAAATAAGTTCCAGATTACAGCTTTAAGCTAATCCCCCTCAATTGAGTCTTGAAGATGAAGTTGGCAAGGCAGGCAGAGGAGATAAGGGCACAAGTTATCACTGATCTCGCTTGGGTGTTTTCAAAGACGTTTCAATAGGTTAAACCAGCCAAAGCAGGGGGTTGTCGTACAAAAGAGTTGAGAATAGCCAGAGCCACTGGGGTGGTCAAGCAATACAGGTGTACATGGAAAAGTAACAAAAAGGACAATTTAATGTGCATTAAAGATATTTAAGACTTTATAAAAAATGTATAAAACATTCTGCTATTGTGTCTCCTTATGCTTAATTTATACTCAAATGACTGTCACGTGCCATAAATAGCCGAGCTACAAGTTACAAGCTTGTAGATCGGCTAGTTCCAGTGCACAACGCCAGTGTGCAACGAAGTATAAATCAGGCTTTAGCGGACAATTTCTTGCGCATAACTTCTCACATCATATCCTCATACCTACTGACACTGTGACTCTCAAATCACCAAAACCCACTTTCAAAATAAGTGATTGAGCGAGGATGGCCACAAGTTAATTAAGTATGTGACATAAAGGATTCTGCAGTCGGCAAGAACAAGCCACCACCCTTTTTGTCATTCGATGTTGATGATGTGCGAGTCACAGGCAAAAGAGCTTAAAGGTAACTGAAGAAGGAAAGCTGGAACCTACCAAGGCTGGCTGCAGGTGTCATGCACAATATTGAGCCTGCCGATCATGCAGTGCAACAGGAAGTGGATTGGAAAGGGAAGAGAAATCAAAACAGCCCATCACAAAGTTCGTTAGAGTGAGGGGAGAGATAAGGTGTGGGGGGGGAAAAAAAGGTTAATATCTTTTGGACAGCACAACACAGCTCATCAGTCATCAGTGATTGGACAGGTGAAGTGATGAACTCATAAGGCAATCAGGAGAGAGTAACGTGATACTTTTGTCTGAAGTGTAATGCATATCAATGTGTAATAGTGGTCATCATTAAGACTAAGTATTAAACATTATATACACACTCTAGACAGAAGTGAGAAGAGAACAGCAGCTTAATACAGGAAGCTAAACACAGCATGTTTGTTTGTAGCCAAACTGATGCAATGGATACAATTCACCAACCCCTCCAGCCCCGATTCATCCCACCAAAGCCGAAAGCCCCCAGCGACCGTATGTCATTAAGTAGCATCAAAACCAATATCATATCTGTCTTCCAAAGACCCACATATTCCCCACTCATTCTATGCATCCATGTTAGGAGGAGTGACTAGTATTGTACTGTGTACTCTACAAACGGGCGTCTCAAACCCGCTCTGAACATGGCGGCCATGCAAGGGCATACAAAGCTCAGCAAGTTGTGTTGAAGCTTTCTAAAAGTGTCCTTAACCTGGACAACTCTGGCTGGCACTTTGAATTTGTACCAGGCTGAGCATATATATAATGTATCTACCCACTATTCACTATGCATTATAATTATCATTATTCCCTGCACTGGCTTTAACCACGGCCTGTTTGTTGGTGTGAGCCTCATCATTGGGTTAGCGTCGGGTAGCCATACCTGATGGGAGGAAAGCAGCCTGCTGCTGAAACTGCATGTTGGCCAGGGCCTGTTGGTACTGGAGCATGCCAGTGTTAAACATTGCTGAGGCACCGTTAGCCTTCTCCATGGCTGCCCGCTTTGGCATGGGAGCCATGATACTATGGGGGATACCCTGCCCAGTCGGCCCAGAGCGACGAGGCGAGAGAGGGAGAGGGAGAGAGAGGGAGAAAGACAGAGAGAGAGATGACAGAGAGAAGATAGAGAGGCAGGTGCGTGGAGGAGATGAGACAGTGTGTAGGAGGGAGGCAAAACAAAATGTGGGGGAAAGAAAAAAAAAAGAATAGTAGTTAAGTTAGAGAGGACACCGAAGAGACAACATCACAACATCCTGTATGTACAACAATAACATCATCATCATCGTCATCATCATCATCATCATCAGCAAGCAAGCAGCAGTCTAACACAAATACTACACAAGCAGGAGCATGGTGCCTACTGTCGCTACTCGCTAACAAGCATATACTGTACATATCACATCCATACTTTTATCAAGAAGCTTCACTGAGATGATTACATTGTACATTGTACTAGGGCTGACTAAGTGCAACAGAGGCAAGCGTTAACTAGTATAAAACAGCAAGGCTGCTAACAAGAGGTGGAACAGAGAGAAGCACAGAGAGAAGGAGGCTGCACTGCTAGCTCCATGATAAACTATGTAAGCCACGTTTAAGTGATGGTTCACTCCGGTGACAGATGTCGAAAAAGGTCTCATGGCAAGGGTGTGAAATGAGCTGTTGAAAAAAAGTCCGACATTCACAAACCTAGTCACCATTACACCTGAAGATGTGTGTGATAATACAAGGGATGCACCGAATGGGAAATTCTTGGCCGAAACCGAATGCCGAAAGGCAGAATATGATAAATATATATACTGTACATATATATAATGAATGTATTTGTTTACCAATGTTGATCAGCTACCTGATTATGGCAAAAGACATGATTATGGCAAAACTTTACTTAAATAATAATCACTAATACGGGTCTATCTATTCAGCACTTTTCTATTCAGCACCTGTTCTTTCTGTGATATTTTTTCGGCGTTGCATTTTTTAACCATTATCGGCCGATATGTTTCTGTGTCTTTCGGTGATATCGGCCGATATGTTTCGGTGTCTTTCGGTGATATTTTTTGGGCGTTAAAACCCTTTCGGCCGAAAGCCGAAAATTCATTTTTTAACCATTATCGGCCGATATGTTTCGGTGGTCGAATATTCGGTGCATCACTAGATAATACGGTACGTATTGTATGCATTCATGTCTTGGCATGAGACCATTCTTGAGGTCTGAACATTCATGACAAGGTTCGATGACGGAGTGAACTATCATTTGAACTCTAATCATCTGGGTGATTTTACAGACTGTTGTAACCCTTAGCCCCGCCCCTTTACCCATCAGACATGCACTAGGAACATACATGCACACAACTGGTTGAGCTGCTCCACAACACTAAACATTGACTTTGGACATAGGACTAAAGCCATGCCACCATTTGTAATAGATTTACTTCCCTAACCCTCACTGGCTGTTGTTAGATAAGCTACGGGTGATAAATTGATTGTGGCTCCCGTCACAAATTCCTGAAACTGAATATGTGCTTGAGGTGAGTTTCGATGCACGAGGATGCACTCTTGCTGGCCCAAAAGAAAGGAAAAAGCCACCATCAGTTTATCACCAGCAATAATGACAGAGCAACAGGAGGAAAAAAACAACAACAACAAACATTGCACTAACACAAGGACGACAAAAATAGCTAAGTATCTTTGTTAAAACACTGCTCTACGACAAAGCCACATGCCAAGCTAAAAGGTGAAAGGTCATAGTACCAGGTCAAAGGTTGCGTCGAGGGGTCGCTTCAGTGATTTGACAGCCGACTGAGTCTTAATTAGCAGGCAGCGAGCACATGATGGCAATGGGCCAATGGGGGTTCAAGCGCATTAACATAAACCAGCAAGCAGAGGTGCATCATGGGGGCAGCAGTGCAGTTTGGGTATAGGTGAGAAAAAACAAAAATAAAAGAAACAAATCATTGGAATGCAATATACAAGGGGATAACAAGACTAGGGCATGCACAGTGTGAATACTACTGTAGCACTACTGCTGAACAGTCAAATGAGATATTACTGTCAAGTCTACAATAGTTAACTGTTGTTAACACAAAGATGAATGGATATACAGCAATATGACAAAATTCTTCAATCATTACTTTACGTGGGTTTTGCCAAGCATACTGGACAGAAAATTAAATACATGTACAATTCAGACGTTTCTGTTTCACTGTGCACATCATAGTCAGTGTCACATTACAATGATTCACCCCAAGCTCTCTGTCTTGCTATATATATATATATATGTACTGTATACAGTATATACATTAAGTACACAAAGACAACAATTGTATGTATTAAACACTGGTAACTGTAGTGCTAGTGATTTCAGGTGCTGTTACTGCGTGGGCTCTTTTTGTGACATACTTTCTGCAGCACAATGACTCGATTTATTAACGTCAACAGGAAGTAGAGTCGAGGAGAGGAAGTACAGGGAGAATGGTGTCACAGATATAGCTTAAGTTAAACTCCGTCGTGCAAGGGTGTCACTATAGCTAAAAAGAACTGATCTACAATCTAACAACCCGCCGCACCAAGGCGGGTTGTTAGATTGTAGATCCGTTCTTTTTGGCAAGCAACACTGTCATACTATGGAGTATAAATTAGGCTTCAGACAGACCACCGGACCAGGCCGACATCTGCAGTAGCTCTTTGTCATCAAACAGCTTAGATTTTACTTGAGGGCTCGTAGGGTGAGGTGAATGAGGAACAAGACAGTGACCCTGCCATGAAACCAGACCAGGAACTAAACAACTCCATACATTTCCTCATTTTGACATTTATGACTGGCGTACATTACATTATCGCTGTCTGGTCCGCTTTCATATCACCCCACGTAGCACAATCTTGAGGGTTAATTTAACCCATACGGGTCACTTTTGACATTTTTTTACTGTGCATTTTACTGTGCGCTCCGTGGCTTCTGGCCTCTTTCCTTAGGGCGTGTTCACACTGTCCGCCTGTACCTAGTGTGCTTTTTCTGCTGAGAATGAAAGACGTGATGTGATACTCCACGGCCAACAGTGGCATGGGTTCAGATCAAACCCTCGTGCAGGAGCTCTGTCTGGACGAAGCTCGTTTTTAAAGCTTAGGCAGTTTGAAGACCTGTTATGGAGTTTTGGGCCAACAATCGAGGCAACAGACACAATTTGTCAGACTAAGTATTTGTCAAAAAGTATAAACTATAATCAACTTTTCAAAAGCGCTTCACTTGGCCAAAAAAAGCACACTTACTAGCACCTTTTAAAGGCCACTACCTCTCTCATTGGTTTTACAGTACGAAAAAAATAAAGAGGACAGTATGAACATGCCCTTTCTGTGCTTCCCACTCCAAGCAGATTTCATCCATAGACACTGATATAGTATCTCTTTAATCTTCTTCAAATCTTGGCCCCATTTGTACCTTGGTTCAAACATTGGTTGTAATAGGAATATACGTGAAACCCTATTTAATATGAACCAATATAGAATTATTAGGCACAGTCTAAGACCTTAAATGGAACACATAATCCCAAAGCTACCACAGATTTTGACCTCAGATTAGTGTCTATGGGAATCCCTGACAAGTAATCTATCCTAATCAGTTTATACTAGCACACAAACACACACACACACACACACACACACACACACACACACACACACACACACACACACACACACACACACACACACACACACACACACACACACACACACACACACACACACACACACACACACACACACACACACACTGTGCGATATATATAAATAATATGTTCTTTTGCCGTGTCTGCCAGCGAGACTGACTTGATCCAAGATGGCTCACTAGTGTGTCGTGTGCATGCGTCTGAATGACTGTGAGCGTAGTGAACGTTGTCTCTAATAAAGATGCTCTCCAGGCTGCTCACCATGGCTGCAGCGGCCGTAGCCTGGTTCACCTGGTGCTGGGCGGCCTTGATCTTGGCCTGCAGGTGGGCCGGGGGATGGAAGTACTTGCACTTCTCCCTGGAGCAGCGGCCTTTGATGTAGTCCATGCACACGGTGACTGTGTTGTCGTTGGTGTCGATCATGGTGCTGTCAGATGGGTGGGCAAAGCGACAGTCGTTCTCGCCCCGGGAGCAGTTGCCCCTCTGGTATTCACGACACACCTTAGGGGGAGCGGGGACAGATGGGACAGGTGATGAGAAGAGGCAAGTGTGCGCTGCTGCTTTTTCCTTCTGTACTGTACTGTATGTGGGACACCAGAGGGCAGCACTTTCTTTCACATTAGCACTGACTAGCTCTGAGCTAACGTCTCCTTACGTGCCTCAGAAAGGCACCACGTGCACATGTATGATGTTTTTGCTTGCTTGCCTCGCTGCATATCTGCTTCGTCAGTGTTTTGTGCATCTATGGCATGTACGCTATGTAATATATGCAGTACAGGCCATACAGTCAAAGGGAAACCTAGTAGAAATGCCTCTCTGAGTGACGGAGGATCTAGAATGTGTGGGCTGCTTTGTTTTCCTGACACGATGACAATGACAACCTTAACGCTGAGGGAGATAAGAGTGGTGTTTGTGCTATTGAAAATAATTGTTTACACAGTTTGGGGTTCTTAGACCCCATGTAAGAATAACCCAGTAAAACAATATGATTCAGAAGACAACTTTACACTGTCATTGTTTAAAAAATTTGCAACAATTACTATCACAATTTAGGCATTTAGCAGACGCTTTTCCAGAGAAACTTACAAGTGCCACTTGTAAGTTGACACTCATGCCTCCCTCGCCCTCATGTGGATTGTTGGATTTCTTTTTGTTTTTGATGCATCTTCATAAAGGAGAAAATGAACCACACTAATTAACTTTGATGGACTTCACAAAGGCGTTCCATTCATTTTGACCACATGGCCTCTATTTGCCCGTGTCTGTGCATTCCATCTGTTACCTCCAGTCTGTCTGTCCTCAGCAGCTTCTGCGCGGCTGCGGCAGCTGCGTTGGGGACCTGGTTGACGTTGGGGTTGGACGACATGAGGACAGGGGTGTGTTGATGGATCTCCTGTGCCATCAGGCCTGGCGACACCGGCCCCAGGTAGGGGTTAAAGGCTGCGGATGCCGCGGCTGCTGCGCTGGCGCTAGAAGCCAGTCCCGGGCTCATCGAGAACATGGGCTAGGGAGGGAGGTGGTGAGGCAGGAATTAAACACTGTTGGGGTAAAACGCGTATGTGTTACAGACTGAAAGTGCCTTGGAGAACGGAACACACAGAGGGCCCTATTTTGCGCGTCTTAACTCATTCACTGCCAGGAATGAATGAATGAATTCATCCGTCTACTGTACCCTTGCCAGCGAAAACGGCAATTTTACTGTACCTTTGAAAAATCATGGAATATTCTCTGTGACCGAGATCCTCACGGACAGGGGCTTGTTGCACGCACGGGGGTCCGATAGCGTCAGGAAAAAAAATTGGCCCGCCGCGATCCTCCATTCCAGAGCTATGGCCGTTTGAATGTGGCTTGTTTTTTGAAAAACAACAGAAATCTGCGAAGTATCTGGAAGTACTCTTCTTCGTTGGTGCTTGAATCATTCATAGCACCCCCCCCCCCCCCCCCCCCCCACCCAAAAAAATTATGTTTTTACGTCTGTGACAGAATTGGATTTTGGACGTAAATTACGTTAATTACGTCCTTGGCAGTGAATGAGTTAAGTACCAGGTCTTATAACTTAACTTAAGACGTGGAGGCGTGACCAATGCTGTTTCGCTATTTTGATTAGCTCAACATTATTGGCCACGCTCTTAAGTTAAGTCATAAGACCTGGTACTTGGGACGCGTAAAATAGGGCCCAGAGAGCGGTTAGCGTTTTGGCTAATTGTGTCCAATTGTGAAGGTGCACAATGAGCAGTCAGCAACAACACAAATGTCAGTGCACGGGATACAGTATGTGTGTGTGCGCACGTGTGTGTGTGTGTGTGTCCCTGTTCATGTGCTTGATCTCACCATGTAAGGATGTAGCTGTGGTATGTTCATACGTGTGTGCCCTCTCACCATAGGCGGTAGCTGTGTGCCAGGCATCATGGCATTGGCCAGCTGCATCTGCTGGGCCAGCATGGCCATGTTCTTCTGCTGGATGAGGTTGTTCCTGCCATTGATCTCCAGTTGGGTCTTTAGGTGGGCAGGAGGATGGAGGTACTTGCAGTTCTCCCTGGAGCAACGGCCCTGGTGGTGGAGAAGGTAAAAGTGGGGTAATTAGTATCAACTGTACAACTGGAAGATTTTTTTATGCATTTTCTAATGACAGATCAAAGTAAAAAATAAAAAAAAATAGGCGCAGCAGTGTTATAGACAAATACTCATGATGTGCATGTGATGTACTGGATTGAAAAATAATAGAAGAGAATATGGAATGGAATAGGAAGGGCAGGTACTATGTGTATATACATAGTACCTTTATGCGTGCGTGCGTGAGTGCGTGAGTGCGTGCGTGCGTGCGTGCGTGCGTGCGTGCGTGCGTGCGTGCGTGCGTGCGTGCGTGCGTGCGTGCGTGCGTGCGTGCGTGCGTGCGTGCGTGCGTGTGTGTGCGTGTGTGCGTGTTTGTGTGTGTGTGTGTGTGTGTGTTATATTTGTCTTATACAGTAGTATACAGTAGCTACTATAACTCCATAGCACAGATTTTAGGTGCACCTTTGATCTTGACTGATACTGAATACAATTTACAATTAGCAATTTGGGCATTTAACAGACGATCTTAATCCAGAGCGATTTATAGTAAGCAAGGTAAACATGAGGTAATACATCAAATGCATAGAAATAATAATCTAGGATCACATACAATAAGAAGTAAGTGTATTCCTATTTGTTTATGCTATGTTCGTGCTGGGTTATACAGTGGGAAAAAAAGTGCCGGTAATGGTTTTTGATATATCCGACGTTTTCATTATGTTTTTGCAGGTTTGTGTATTTGAAAGAATGTAGGGATGTCATTGTGTCTTGTATAGTCAACCATTTTGGAGCAATTTAGCCTAGAAGTGGCTTCTTCCAACTGCATACGGCAGCAAAATATAATGTTGAATATGCTATATCAAAAACCTAGTCTTGGACCAAGACTGTAACAGATTTAATTTGATCGATTCTGACATTTGCATACCGGTATCTCTGACACAGTCTTGGACACTTCCCCAAATTGCCAAATGTGTTTAATGACCGAACTTCTCCATAAATGTACAAATTCAATATATAAAGTTGTTACCATAAATGTAATTGTGTTCTGTAATATTTCATATTGTTCAATAAAGAGGTGTTTTAATCCCGTCTGTGGCTGAATGTCATTGTAGTTCCTCGTTTCCCAGCGGCACTACACCCATTATTTGTACTTTTTCTGTAAAGCACTTGTGCTTTATTCTTGCTCTGTAAAGCAGTTTGAGCTGCATTTCATGTCATGAAAGGTGCTGTGTATTATTATTATTATTATTGAGGAATACAGGGAACTCCTGACACAGACGGGATTAAATCACCTTTTTATTGAACGGTTAATGGTAACACCCATGGCTTTAGGATAAGCACTTTATATATTTTGGATTTGTACATTTATGGGGAAGTAGGGGCATTAAACACAGAATTGCAGTGGCTAGTGTCCGAGGCTGTCAGAGATACACGAATGTCAGAATCGCCAAAAGAAATCTCTGGTAGTCTTGGTCTAAGGCATCAAAAACCATACCAGCACAAATTATGAATTTTACCGCACAAACAGCACAATTGTAACACAAACAAATAGGAAAACAACTTCCAACATTTGAACCACTTGAACCCTAGCGTCACTATTCTGAGCATGACATAACAGGCGAACAAGAACGTGCGACAAAAACATTTCGGCGAAGAGATTTGGTGTAGAGGGAAAAAAGCAGGAGACCAAGGATAGACACCTGGACCATACCGGTCAACTAAGAATATAGGGTTTAAGTGGTAACAACTTTGGTGTTTGACTGTGGTGGGGCGCTAGCTTCACAGATGTGACCTGAACTCAATTCAAGTTCAAGTTCAAGTAGAGTGTACTGTACACTGTGTGCATGGGTGTGTGTGCGTGTGTGCGCGTGTGTGTGTGTGTGTGTGTGTGTGTGTGTGTGTGTGCGTGTGCATGTGTGTGTGTGTGTGGTGTGCAGGTATGCGGTGTGTGCGTCAGGTCAAAGGAGGTTGTGACAGGCATCGTGGGACATTCAGCAAGGCTAAACGTTTAACAGCCTATTAATACCGTGCACTCATATGATCCATAGATGTTATATCACCAGCACATCAGGAGGTTTATGCTTCAAAGTCTGCAGATTATCTAAGTCAGAGATCCCTTTCTGCTAGCTAGCTGCTGCGAGTATCCAATTATACTGGCGGTAGTCAGGGAGAGGTGGGGGGGATCTAGGTTCAACCCCAGAAGACTGAGGTCACCATAGGTCAAGACTGAGTCTGACACGCATACTCACGTAAGCGAGAATGCATGCACATTAAACGTGGGCAACTGAGGTCATGTTCATACAACAGGTGGCAGACACATGTCTCACACACACACACATGCACGCACGCACACAGACACACGCACGCACGCACGCACGCACGCACGCACGCACGCACGCACGCACGCACGCACGCACGCACGCACGCACGCACGCACGCACGCACGCACGCACACAAAGCTTTGTATTTGCTGTTTTTCTTGGCCCGCACAGCTGAGCTGACTGTGGCAGTCTGAGGTCTCGCTTGCTGACAGAAGTGTCCCCGTCGAGACTCAGTCTCAGTACTCCCTCGTGGCTTCGTCTCCCTCCCTCCCTCCCTCCCTCCCTCCCTCCCTCCCTCCCTCCTCTCCTGTACTTTCACTTGACACTCGAGCGCCGGACAGGTGTGAGGCAATGAGAGGATAAGCGGCGGAGGACATTCAAATGACTACGAGGAAGAGTTACATTAATATCCAGTAAACCGTGTCTAAAGTGTCTGCCTGGAGTTCACGTCTGCCAGCGCTCACGCATTCTCACTTGGCAGGTGACAACCATATGGATGGACAAGAGCCCAATTAACCACTTTCACCCGGGCATCGATATTTTGGGCATGTCATTATAGGCGAAAACCTTTCAAAATGTTTAAAAAATCTTCCAAAATTGCAGATCTACAGTACAAGCTCACAACACGTCCCTATTTTGGGCATATAATTATAGGTGAACATTTTTAAAAACATTTTAAAGAATTGCAGTTCTTCAAGTCATGTCATTACAGGTGAAATTTAAAAGAAGAATAGAAAATATATCATAACAGATCTATAAACTCACAACCATGACAAAGCAATGTGCTTGTAGATCAGCTTTTTTCTTTCTTTGTGGTTATATCCCCCATTCTCAACCAGTAGCCTACTCCTGCTGACTCAAGATTCAAAGCTCCCCAGCATCTTCTCTCCCTTGTCTAATTCATGCCATGTTCCTGTCATGTCGTTTCATTAAGAAAAAACTATAGGAAAATGAACTGCTCTCTTAAAAAACTAAAGGATGAAGATTCTCTCTGTGATCCTGTTTGTACATATTTCCTGGGTGAAGAGCAAGGGGCCAGTTGTGCAGTTTAAAACCCATCTAAAAGGCCTTGAGCCTGTCATAAATTCTCTAATTAGGCCGGTCTGATGTAAGACCGGCAATTGCATTAAAGATGATTACCACATCACTCTGATGCTGAGCCAAAAAACGAGAAACAAAATGAGCCAACCTCCATCCAGACTTAAGTTAAGTTAACATAAAACCCTGTAAGCCCTCAGTTGTAATTATGATTAATTACAACTCTACTTTTAGCTATTAAAATATCTGACAATAAGTCCTATTGTTTATCTTTGTTTAGCAACAGTCCTCTCATGAACCATACGTGTGAATGACATATACTTTTTTTTCCAAAGGATTTGCATGAAAGTTGTTTGAGAAAAGCTAAGAGCTTGGTCAAATATTTAGGAAATTATTACATCTTTCTATTATAACCTTTAAAACGTAAAAGCACTCATCAGAGGCCACATACTACAACAACACCTAAATGTTTTTTAGTTGTTTTTTTTTGGCCGTATGCCACTTACACTACAGGTGAGACGTTTTGCCTCAGGACTGTGTGTGTGTGTGTGTGTGTGTGTGTGTGTGTGTGTGTGTGTGTGTGTGTGTGTGTGTGTGTGTGTGTGTGTGTGTGTGTGTGTGTGTGTGTGTGTGTGTGTGTGTGTGTGTGTGTGTGTGTGTGTGTGTGATAGGGAGGGAAAGAAAACAAGAAAATGAGTGAGTAAAGGTGTGTTTGTGTGTGTGTGTGTGTGTGTGTGTGTGTGTGTGTGTGTGTGTGTGTGTGTGTGTGTGTGTGTGTGTGTGTGTGTGTGTGTGTGTGTGTGTGTGTGGGCGGGGGGGTATTGCCACAGGACCATGTCTGTCCCAGGCAGACCTGGCTTGTTGAGACTTGAGACAGGCATAGATGCACACAATGTTAACAAAGTGACTTTGCTGTTCTTCCTCTGTCCTATACCAGTTTACGATCATTAAAAAAGTATTCAAATACGCTGTGTGACCGTGTCGCTCACAGAAAATAACGGATTTTTAACTGAAAATCAGTTTAGCGAGTGACGCGGTCATACGACAAAGGCATAAAATGGTATGGGTAATAGAAGCCCCTCTGGATTGAAGTGACAGATTAATGACTCATGTTCAGAATGCACACAATGGACGCTGATGGATGAAATCTCCCCAGGGCTGTGTAATCGCTCACTTGAGTCTCACACATGAGCTGCCACCGCTGTGTGCTAGCGAGCCGCGACACAGTGACACGAAGCAGTGGCAGTCAGCACTGTAAACAAGAGTAAAGGATAATGGACTACACAAAGCCGTCTGGCGGGGGTGTATATATACACAACACAAAACAACTGAACTAGCAAGGGAGAAAGAGATCTGGAGGAGTGAAAAAAAGAGAACGACGGTGAGATAAAGTCAACCTCGCATGCATGGCAGAAATGTTTACATTTTTTTGCCCTGCAAGCAGCGGGTCTCTAGGAATGGCTATGACGGTCGGCCTGTCTGTCCCTGCGTTCACCACTTAGGTCGCAATTGAGTTGTTATCTGGAACATTGCTGTGGAATTTCCTGTGCACCTTCATGCTTCCCAGACCGTGGCCCCTATACTGATTTTGGTCACCCAATGGTCTTTATTCCAGCGCCACCTTTGGACCAAACTTTTCACTTGCACACAAGTTATCAAAAAATAAAAAACAGGCAGATTATCATGAAACTTGTGCTGCTACTTATCATAAAAAGTGCTGCATTCATGCTCACTGGAAGATTGCCCTAACAATTTGAGTGACTCCATGACCTTTCGTCTAGTCAAGTGCCTCCCTCAGGCCAAAATATAAACCTTTCACACAAGATATCTCATAATCTAACAGGCAGATTCCAGTCTGACTTTGGTGACCCATGGCTTTTCCTCTAGCGCCACCCTTCGGCCAGTTTCAAATGAGGGTGTAAGCAATACTCTTCGGGACTGCTAGTGGGGCTTTTAGACGTCTTTTTTCTTAAGCGTCTTTTCCTCCCATGCAGAGATTTCCTGTTGACGCACATTCATAAAAATTCTGAGGCCTGAGAGTGACGTGTGTGTGTGTGTGTGTGTGTGTGTGTTGTGTGTGTGTGTGTGTGTGTGTGTGTGTGTGTGTGTGTGTGTGTGTGTTGTGTGTGTGTGTGTGTGTGTGTGTGTGTGTGTGTGTGTGTGTGTGTGTGTGTGTGTGTGTGTGTGTGTGTGTGAGGCCAAATGTCCACAAGTATACTGCAGTAAAAATTCAGAAATAGTAATAAAACATTGTGAGGAGGATGTTTCTGGTCCTCACAAGAGAAATGTTTTTAGAGTTAGGCTTACAATAGGAAAAATTGCAAGGATGGTGGTTAGGGTTAGGGTTAGGCAATTACAGGTTAGGTTTTAGGGGTTAGGGATGAGTTAAAGCCTGATCCTATACTTAGTTGCGCACCGAAAATAGCAGATCTACAAGCTCACAACGCATCACAGCATGATGCATTTGTGAGCTTGTAGATCAGCTATTTTCGGTGTGGTCAGGCTTCAGGGTTAAGTTTAAAAATAGCCTAAAACGTTGTGACCTCACAAGTATAGTAA
>NC_137611.1:38891075-38893575 GCF_963280865.1 Gymnoscopelus braueri
GTGTGTGTGTGTGTGTGTGTGTGTGTGTGTGTGTGCGTGTGTGTGCGCGTGAGTGTGTGTGTGTGTGCGTGCGTAGGTGCGTGCGTGCGTGCGTGCGTACGTGCGTGTGTGTGTACAGTATTTACGGTATGCTGTCTCAGAGAGAAAATAGAGACAAAGATAGAAAGAAAGGAGAGAGAGAAGAGAGAGAAACTAGAGAGCTAATCTGTGTGAAGTGGAGGAGAGACAGAGACAACTGATAGTGAGAAGAAACACAGGCTGTTCCAGCTGATTCGCTACGACAGAGCCGACAGCTACACTGATCCAAGAAGGACTCTGACATGACACCCATCCACAAAAATACATATCGTTGCTGTCGGGGCAGAAACCTCTCACTGTATATCTCCATATTCTAACCTTTTGTGTTCTTTTGTAAATTAACGCCCTACTACAGCGTCCACACAAAAGTATCAAAGGTGTAGCAGATCCCCAAGCGCCAAATCTGCCACTTTTGATATTATTTTGACCCAGCCAAGCTAGTGAATCTAACTTCTCAAGTATGTTATAATTTGTTTATTGGTTCAATTTGACTGGATTTTATAATGTCAATTTGTCTTTTTGTATTCATTTTCATTCTATTGATTTTTTTTACTTTCATTTATATTTTTAGTTGTACATTTGTATTGGATTATTATTTGCTTTGTTCAGGACCCCAGGAAGACTATAGAGGCTCATTCATGTGTCTCTAATGGGGATCCAATAATAAACATAAACATAAATCTATGTACGTGCATGCATGCGACAAAATAAAAAATCACTTGAGAACAATTCAAGTGCCATGCCTTGAGATGAGAAATGAGTTACGCCATTGGTGCAGAATCAATCAGATAAGCCATTCGGATACATACTGGTTCTGGAGAACCGCTCATTTGATTGACTTCCTCAGCAATACGCCCAGCAAAGTGTGAAGTGGATCAGACGAGCGGTTTCGCAAGATACACGCGCCTGCCTATACACTAGAGCAGGCCGGTTCTGGTGAACCGCTCATCAGATTGACTTAACACTCAACACTGCGGTCCCTCTTGTCCTCAGCAACACCACCCACCAAGCGTTAACCCATTCAATCCGGGGACGCAGCTCTGCCATTTTAGATTTCTTTGGCTATTCAAAAATAGCAGATATACAAGCTCATAGCGCGGCACCGAGTGCCACGCTATGAGCTTGTAAATCTGCTGTTTTTGAAAAATCATAAAAATGTGTGCACATTTCTGAATATATTTTTTAAAGCGAAATTTTTTAACTCAACTCTTTTCTTCTGGGGGTCCCTGGAACACAATATTTGACAAATGTTCACTTTAAAAAACACATATTCAAAGATTTGCAATATGCAAAGGACAGACAGACAGACAGACAGACAGACAGACAGACAGACAGACAGACAGACAGACAGACAGACAGACAGACAGACAGACAGACAGACACACAGACAGACACACAGACAGACAGACAGACACACAGACACACAGACAAACACAGAGACAGCCACAGAGACATGCATACTGTACACATACGTGGGCACACAAGACTCATACAGCGCAACATAACATTCAGCATTGCAAAATAAAAATCCTGGGCGTTAGTTTAATGGTCTGTCCACTCCAAGCACTATACTGTAATTATAACAGTAATATTGTTTAAAAACTCAATGAGGATAATAGTTATAGCTATGGCGCTTGGTGTGGACGGCACTTAACTCCAATTTAATTAAGCCATTCCAATATGTTTATTCCTCATCGAGTGAAACCAGATAACTGCGAATGGCTGCCAAATAAAATGGTCCCTAAATAAATTCTAACGTGACATGTTCTCACTCTGCTGAAATCTGCTCATTATGGCTGACTGAATCCATGTCTTGTTAACTTAAAAGGTGAGTAATATGCAGTGTGCTCCCTCAGAGATGTAGATTTGCTGGCGGATGCACACAGCAGATATCCCATTAAAAATCCAATTAGAGGGGGGCGCCACGGTGTCTCATATGGTAAGAACGCATACAGTAACACATAAATAAAGCTATAGCCCCTCCCACAGCTGGCCTGGGTCTAAATCAGTGTTCAATTTGAAATTCTTGGAAAAATGCTCATCAACTATCCTTTTTTCACTGACGAAAACTATATAAAAACTAAGCTACGATGACTAAAACTATGACTAAATATATTGTCATTTTCGTCAACAAAACTAGATTAAAATGTTTGGGAGGGACTAGTGGAGAAGAGATCCAGTAGAACTGAGACAAGTCATTTTATGCTTGGTTACGCGTGGGTGTTACGCTCCGAAAACAGCCGAACTACAAGTTCACAACGAGTAGATCGGCTATTTTCAGCACACAGCTAACCCTAACCTTAAGTATGAATCAGTAATTACGACGCCTTTCCTGTCTATCTCTTGCTGACATAATCAGAAATAAATAAAGCAGAAATGTTTTTTGGTAGAGACGGGTAGAGAGAGGCTGTCTGGGGAAACA
>NC_137611.1:38903575-39056075 GCF_963280865.1 Gymnoscopelus braueri
TTTATCTGCGTGGCGTACTGTTCGTGGTGCTCGCGTTACACAAATGTGAAACGAAAAAAGGTAGGTCGTTCTTATTGGCTGAGCGGACTCTCGCTCCGCTAATGTACCTGTCCAAAGGTGAAATGTTGCAGGACGACGTTTCTGCTCGTAGCGCTTAATGGTTCATTTTCCTGTTCAATCCGACTGTCAAAAGGAGAATAGATCCAGGAGACTGTCTTTGGCCTTGACTGGTCTCTCTCCCTCTCTCGTTTTTCAGATTCTCTCTCAGTCTCACCTTTGGCACCAGACGACCCAAGGCCACAGACACACCTCTGTCAGGGTGCGATGAAGAGAGTGGGCTTGTGTAGCCTTGTGTATAGGGCTACATACAGAGTACAGGAAACTGAATGGCAAGTTCGAGGTTCAAAAGGTTGAAGGCGAGAGTTAAAACAAGGCAGGGCGGGTGAGATGCTGCTGCTGCTGCTGCTGTTGTTCGCTGTGGTAAAGCTGGCCTGGCCCGGTGGAGGTGGTGGGCAGCGTGGGGGGCTTGTCTGGCAGCGAGCGCTGGAGGCCTGGAGCCTGTCTGCGGTGATGGTGGGGCAGTGAGAGGGTGATGAGCGGGGCAAGCAGGGTCTGGGCGTTGGCCGCGCGCGGAAGGGTGTGGTCGCTGTCCTGTTGCGCTCGTGTTACTGTGGGCAGCAAGCGAGCGAGGCAGGCTGAGGCAGGGGTTGGGGTGGGGGGGGGTGGCGGGTCAGGAGTGGGCGGAGCTTCGGCTGTAGAAGCAGGTCAAAGCTGCAGCAAACGTCAGGGAAGGCACTTCCTCTGGGGAGAGAGAGAGAGAGAGAGAGAGAGAGAGAGAGTGAGAGAGAGAGAAAGAGAGAGAGAGGCAAAGAACAGAAATAGAAAGTAAGAAGGAGAGAGAGAGAGAGAATGAAAGATGGAGGCAAACAGAGAAAATGAAGAGATTAGCCCAGTGTTATCGCCTTTCAAAGAATACTTATGCAGTTTATTTCTTCTTCCCATTCATTTCTGATTGATGGTCGTGCTCGGCTCCCCTCTGACCTGGCAGCGGTATTCTAAGCTGTTCAGCTCATGCCATCGCAGAGCAGAGCTATGCAGCTGTGGGAACGAAGAATATTTTAAAATGTCAGCAATGTAGGGGTGTCTGCTAAAACAAATACAACTTTCACCCGCCCTGCACTCTAAACACACACTGCATGCACGAGCGTGCGCACGCGCTCAACACGCCACGCCACGCCACACCACTCCAACACACTCTCTCTCTCTCACACGCGCGGCAGCCAGAGACACAAGTGCACAATGTGGCCCATTCACAGCTTTCCACCACTTGCTTGGTCAAAGCAGGAAAAATCTAATCAAATCCCATATCACTTACAGTCGAGTATGGCAAAGCCGGCCACGGCAAATCTATTTAGAGAGAGGAGAAAAGAGAGAGAGAGAGAGAGGGGACGGGAGACGGAGAGAGAAGGAAGGCAGAGTGAAAGTAAAGGGGGAAGTGGAGGCAGGGCAGGAGGGAGGGTTTGTCATTTCCCTTCTTACGAAGCGGTGTGTGCTGAGCGGGAACCAATGACAGGCCGCGGAGTTGCAGCAACATTTCTGGGCTTAGCGCCAGGTGAGGGCAAGGGGGAGGAGCAAAGAAGAGGTTGACCTGCCTTGCCTGCTACTAGGAAGAGAGAGAGAGAGAGAGAGAGAGAGAGAGAGAGAGAGAGAGAGAGAGAGAGAGAAAGACATGAAGGAAAGTAAATGAGAGAGAGAGGAGAAAGTGAGAGAGAGATAGAGAAACAGAAGTAGAGGAAGACCAAACAAACCACGCTTGTTGCTCTTGACAACTATCTGCTTTTTGGAAGCAGATGGTAATACACTATCTCATGTTTTCCCTCTTTGTGTGATCAACAGTTCACAACCTTATTTGGTGAGCGACTCGCCACATTTCGACTCGCCACAAAATACAGAATCCTTATTTTTTCTTTTTTTAATATCCCATATACTTTTTTTATTAAAAAATAAACTTTTTTCCCCCTTTTTTTTAACCCCCTTTTATCCCAATGTAGTCAGTGTGCCAATTCATTTCTCCCATTGCTTAGCCACTGCTGTTGTACCTTACTGGCTCACCTGCCAGTGAGGAGCCCGCACTGGGACGTGCCCCCACCACCTCCGTCCTATACTCCTCCCGTTCAACATTCCCTGCTGACAGGCACCGTCCCAGCCCGTAGAAGTATGTGCGGTGACAAAGATTCCCCTCCCTTCCCCAGCTTCCCTCCCCCGAACATGGACAATTGTGTTTGTACTGTATAGATAGATGCTTCGACAAGCCGGATGCACCACGCTGAATTCAAACCCCTATAGACTCCGTGCTGGTGGACTGCTACTTTACCCCTGCGTCACCTGAGCACCTCATATGCATATAAACTTAAAGAGGTATGAAAAGGTCTCTGCATGTGTATATATATATATATCTGTCCTAAGGGAAACTTTAAGTCCTCTATCTTCACTTGAAGTAATACTGTATACTGTATTTGCAACTGTACTCTTCTACACATACTGTACTGTACATTACGTCTACAGCTACGTATATTCCTCTGCGTCCTTCCACATCTTCACATAACCACTTTAAGTCGTAAGTCTATATACTTTAGCGGAAAATAACCGTGCTTGTAGTTCTGCTAATGTTTCTATTAGATGAAATTTGCCCAAAATAGAGATGCCAAGGTTAATATGGTTAAATATCAACCATAATGTTTGTGCATACCTCTACTTAATCTGTTAGATTATGCCATTGACGCAAACGGCAAGTGAACTTCCAATATGTTAATATGCAGTACAATATGTTATCATATTTACTATTCTACTTTCATTTCAACACCCTTAAATAATTCACAGATGAGTTCACGGGGAGAGGAAGGTATAGACAGTACAGTACGTTTCTCACCCAGTATGTCGTATACACACCAGTGAAAATATTGCATGGGTTTGGCGAAGGGGAATTTGAACGTTTCGGGTCCCAGGGGGGCCCCTCTCTCTCTCTCTTATCACAAGGCCAGGGTAAACCACACCCTCTCCAGAGACAGTGCTTTCCTAGAACACCATGTGTGCCTTCAGCAGCAGTGGTGGTAAGTATTAGTATCAAAAAGTACTTCAAGTACCAAAAGTAGGAAGTACTCATTATGCAGAATGTCCCATTTCAGTTAAGTTTTCAAAAGTATAAAATGTATACAAATCTTTTGGCTATTTTATTTCAAATGGCCGAAATATATATAGGGTTGAAATGATTAATGTATGTTTTGCAATAATAATCAAAATCTACAAAGTAACTAGTAACTAACGTTTTCAAATAATTGTAGTGGAGTAAAAGTACAATATTTGCCTCTGCGATGTAGTGGACTAGAAGTAAAAGTACCGAAAATTAGAAATACTCCAGTAAAGTAAAAGTACCTCAAAATTGTACTTAAGTACAGTACTTCAGTAAATGTACTTAGTTACTTTACACCATTGTTCAGCAGCGCTATGCACCACAACCCAATACTGAATGCAACACTGTATATATCGCCCTGCAGCAGCTCAGCCCCCGTCATGATGACCCAGCAGCGTGGAGGATATATGTTTAGAGAGAGAGAGAGAGAGAGACAGATGGACCTAGCTTACCTTGTGTGACCCATAGAAGTGAACCCCATGTACTATATAGCAGCTGTACTGCTTGAAATGACCTTTTAGAATGATAAGAGCTGACACTCAGGCAGACACACGTGCATGTGTCCTTGTACACACACGCACACACAGGCACACACACACACACACACACACACACACACACACACACACACACACACACACACACACCATATTATTTCTGTATCACAGAGGGGAAACTAGGCCAATCAGTATATAGTTGCTGTCGGGCAGAAACCTCTTATCTCCATATTATAACTTTTTGTGTTTTTCCGTAAATGAACGCCCTACTTGATCATACTACAGCATCACACAAACACATCCAAAGTAGCAGATCCACAAGCTCGTGGTTAGTGCACGTACAACACAGGCTCTAATACATGACAGCAAGTCCCCGGTTCGATTCCTGGCCACCACCGGATTTGCTGCGTGTCAATTCAATTCAATTCAATGGAGCTTTATTGGCACGAGAAAACATACGTTTACGTTGCCAAAGCAAGTGTCAAAATATAATAAAAAAAACTGTTGAAAATGGGTTAAGTATATTGTCCATGTCACTCTCCTACTCTCTCTCAATGTTTCCTGTCTCTCTCCACTGTCCCTGTCAAATTAAAGGCTCAGAAAAGCCCCGCCCCCCAAAACACTTGCACTTAACACTATGGAACCATTGTGCATATCATCTCACTGTCCTATATATACACAGCATAAGAAAGTTATTCATTTATTTCACGGATTATCACATTCTCTAAACCGATTTCAAAGTCATTAAACAATTACTGTGGTCATTTTCCCTGACGGCTTCTCATTTTCACGGCAGAAGCATTAGAGTGGGTGTCAAGTGTTCCTTGTTGTGGACATTTCATTTTGAGAGCGGAACTCTGCAAACACAGACCGATACCGCTATTTGCTTGTGTTACTCCGGACATGCGTCTGAACTCCCCTGTTCATCAGTTGAGATGAATACGTCATGTCGGCCCATAGTCTAAAAACCTTCTGTGTGTAGACCTATGAGCCCCATGGTTTGTGGTTTCAACCTCAGATCATGTTGATGATGTGAAATGTGTTTATTGCCATAAGCTACTCTCATAAGGCCTGGTGGATGTGCACCTTTCACATTGCCCAAATATACCAAATATAGTCATAAAATAGGGCTGCAATAGTTAATCTTATTAATGAATTTAATCGATTATATAAAATAATACATTTTAATTATCTTTAACCAATTAAACGCTAAATACTTTGTTGACCGGAGTCCCACAGGGGTCTATACTAGGCCTTATCCTTTTTTCCCTCTACAGCAGATATCTTCGCCAAAAATGGTCAATCCAACGGGTAGCGTTGAAACGCATTGTATGCTTGCAGATTATGCTACTTTTCTGGATGACCCCCCCAGAAAAAGGACGCTAGGGTTCAATTAGTTAAATAGTAAATAATAACTTTTTGCGGGTGAACGTTACTAGACTGCATTATGGTGTGTGATAAGAAACTTAAGCTTGTAAATCATTCATGCCTTCCATACTATGTTAAAGAGCTTCTGGAAAAACCAAACAAACATTTCAGTCACTTCAGCTTTGCACATAATGGACAGTCCATTATGAGACATGACCTTTGACATGATCTAAATGTCTCAATAGAAAAAAATACAACCACCCCAAAAGTTATATTGTATTAACTTTAAATCAAACCAGAGAAATTGATGGCTTGATGAATAAAAGGCTGACAGCCGACAACCCCCCCCCCCTCCCCCCAACCTTTCCTACTTCTTGTGTTCTAGCAGACTGTCTAATCTGTTGCCATGGTTTCTACATTGACCACTTGAACCCCAGCATCCATATTCAGGGGGGGGAACATTAGCCCAAAAATAGCCCATCTACAAGTAGATCGGCTATCTTTGGCAAAGCGATCTGGTGTAGATGTGGGGAAAAAGTTACACAAAAGGTACACAGAGCCTATTCAGGTCCAATTCTAGAGGGTTTAAGTGCTTTAAGCCAGCTGAGCAGGTGTGTGCTACTCGTAGGCGGAAAAACGGCTCGGCCGCAGCGCGAGGCATCTTCAGAGCCCCCATTAGGATACATCATGTATGGACACGGGGACGTGGATCCTTCTTCCCCTATTGATTTATTCATCGCACCGGCCTTTGCATGTCAGAAAGCCGCTCCCTTCATCTAATTTGACGTCAACTGTCTCTGCCTTCTGTCTCCAAGGCATCCATCCCACTGTACATTTTCAAAGAGATTACTTTAATTCATACTTGATCGGTCTGGTCTGTTTTTTTGTTGTTGTCTTCCCCTGGAGGTAACACCGTTGCCCCCTCAATCTTTCCAGTTCTTTCCACCCTCCCTCAAAGCTCTTCCTCCTCCACCCCACTCAACCCCCATCCTTGTGCCCTCAATATGACTGTCTGTCTGGCAAGCACTCTCTCTCTCTCTCTCTCTCTCCCAGCATCCTTAGCAGCAGCAGCAGCAGCAGCACACTCCTTCAGTCTCCAAGGTCTAACAAGTTGGTGCAAGGTCAATAAGACTGCTAGAGGATGACAAGACAGATAGAGATAGAGGAATAGATAGAGACACAGAAAGAGAGAGATGAGAGAGAGAGACAGACAGACAGACAGAGAGATGCGTGGAGTAAGGTAGACAGAGCGATCAGAGTAAGGAGGGACAGACCGACTGAACAAGAGACCACCGTTTCCAGAGAAGCCCGTTGTTTTCTTCTGACCATGTGGCAAGAAGATGGTGAAATGGAGTCAGAAAGAAGGAATGAACCGAGAGATAGGGGAAGGTGGAGAGAGAGACAGGCAGACAGAGGGAGAGGAGAGAGAGAGAGAGAGAGAGAGAGAGAGAGAGAGAGAGAGTCTGTGATTTCTGTGGACCATGTGGCAGGAACATGACGCGTCTGGGAGCAGAGGAAAGCATGTCGACAGAGCATTGCCTTCAGCTCATCATGGTCATCTGACACCAGAGTCTCTCCGTACGCCTCAACGGCACAAAAACAAATTCTGACATGAAGCACAGGACCGCATGACTTTTACTTTCTGGGTTATGAGTCACTATCCGCTTTTCGCAACGAGTCACTAATAAAGACAGCGTGGTCTGAATCCACCCTTTGCCTACTATTGCGAAGGCACTTGGCCAGAAGTTTCGCGCACAGTTGACGGTGATGAATGATGCACTAGATATTATGAGGTATCCTTGAACATAGAGAGGGGTTTTGTTTTGAAGGCACACAAGCCACGGCCAACGGAAAGTTACAGCTCTGCGGAGGCTGCTAGCTAGCTAACTAATCCTGGGCTGGTCTCAGAGTTGTCATTGTGACTAACTGCTAGTACAGCCCTGCTCCCAGACAACAAGAAAGAGGGTGTGGTTCACAGCTATGATAAGGCTTCCTGAGGAATGACTGAATCATGCAAAATTAGCCTAGCTTTAACAACACGTTGCAGTGGGAATGTGTCGAATAAGTGTCGTATTCACCCTAACGGCAAATGGAAAACGGGTCTCTGCGGATGCAGCACAAGTTTAAATCAAAGTGAATCTCATAAAAGCAACATTAAAAGATTTTAAAAAGTTTTTATTTCAATCACTTTAAACCTGGCTGGCATCCCTATTTTGGGCAGAAATGTTCAAACATTATAAAAAATGCTGACAATAACAGATCAGTTCTTCATCGGCTATTTTCGCTATTCATCGTACAATGAAGTATAGCCCCCCTTATAGGGGGCTATACTTCATTGTACGTTAAGTTAACATAAAAGGTAATAGCTGGTATTGTCTCATCCCTCACAAAAGTAGCGCTAGCCGGCTTCACTAACAAAAGCCCGTAGCTGCTATTTTCAGCCTGACTGCAGAGAAAGAAGCCACAGTTTAAATCTCCCCTGGCTTTGGCGTTGTTCAGTAAAGCAGTGGTTTCAGCATATTGACAGAGGTGGAGTCAGGGTGACAGTGTGCTGAGACAGGTCATCACGGTGGAGGGCGTTGGAGGTAATGCAACACCGAAGGCCTCAAACTGCTGCTGCAACTGGTGCTGGGAGAGAGCGCTGCTGCGGTTCCATGTGTTTGCAATATCACATGCCAATAATGCCCTCCCTGACCCCGTACATACACATGTGAGCATGCATACACACACTAATCCACTGATTTACAGACAACAGCACACTATCTCTCTGTCTCACTGCCTCTCACGCCCTCACGCCCGCCCGCACACCCGCCCGCACGCACGCACACGCACGCACGCACACGCACGCACGCACGCACGCACGCACGCACGCACGCACGCACGCACGCACACACACAGCAGGAGCTGCCAGCCAGTCTATCCACTATTCCTCTCCTGTGACACACAGCTATACATCTCAGAGTAAACAGCGTTTCCTTGACAACGGCACTTCCCTTGTTGGTGGAGAGCTAAGAGACAGTGAGGTCCAGAAAAATGACCGCAGGCCAGGCCAAGGACAAGGGCTGAGGCTATACCACACAGCACAACGCCCTAACAGAGAAGAAATAACACACACACACACACACACTAGGGGTGGGGAGACCTCATAAAGGATTGATGTGCACTTCTCATGGATATGCTACTTACTTATTCACTGGGAATTTTTCCTATAGATAGGTCATATTGGCTCGTGGCGTCAGCAGGGAAGCACGCTATCAGTCCTCATTCAGTTTTTCGTAAACCATAGGCAATGCTATTGTTGTCACTGTCCTCGTCGTCACCATTATGATCATCATTAACCAACCATTCCTTGGCAATTGCATTAGCCGATTGGTTTGTCACAGGATTAGCTAATGTGTCGGTGAAAGAGAGTTTGTGGTCAGGAACGCGCAACAAACAATGGCTATTGATGCGCCAGAGAGCTAACCTCTGGAGACAATGAGATCTGTTGTACAGCAAAATGGTGCGCGTGCACGCACACACACACACACACACACACACACACACACACACAGGCCATGCAAACACACGCATACAACAATGTGTTACTGATATATGCTTAGGCTTCTGTGTGGGTGTATGACTGTGTTTGTGTCAGTGTGCCCCTATAGTATCTGTGTGTCTGAGACATTTTGTGTCTATGCATTGTGTGTGTGTGTGTGTGTGTGTGTGTGTGTGTGTGTGTGTGTGTGTGTGTGTGTGTGTGTGTGTGTGTGTGTGTGTGTGTGTGTGTGTGTGTGTGCGTGTGCGCGCGCATGTGCGTGTGCGTGCATGCGTGTGTGTGTGTGTTTAACTCAGCAAACATGGAGGATAATTGACCATATTCACTCGGCGGCCATTTTGCTCCTATGGTCAATAGCTTTCCTGATGGTTTAATGAGTGGGTCATTGGCTCACATTCATGTTGTCTGAATCATTATGATGAAAAATGGTCCAGTCTCCGCAGCTCAGCGACTGCATTCTCAATAACAGAGAACCTAGCGCTGCTGGCTTGTCTATCTAGCGTGGGTAAAGTTAGCTTGTCTAACTAGGTTGCCATCTTCATCTTCTATATTGTTCTACAACATAGAACAATTAAGCCCTGATTTATACTAACTTGCATGACAGTGTTGTGCATCGCAAATAGCAGATCTAGAAGCTCACAATGTGTCACATGCGTTTTTATGAGATGCGCGACACAATGCGCAACCAACTATAAATCAGGCATAAGTCTATTATACCTCTACGCCATGCGGCAAACCTATATCTTTAGCTAACTGTACAGTACACATAATGTAACATGGAGACTTATCATAAAACCACAGTTCTGTGCCATGAGCACAGAGCAGTAAGCCCAGTAAGCCCACATGTGTGTTGTGACTGTAGCAAGTGTTCTAATGACATGCCCTTTTAAACATGAGATCTATAGCTTTGTATCTACAGTGAGGATTTCATTTCCATATTGTACATACAGCCCAGGATTGAAGGCGATTCATTCATAGGCTTGTAGGCTACATAATTTAATCATGTATACCATATGCCACTGGGACATACTGTATAGCGTAGCACATAAGCCAAGCATCACTCATTGATGTAATAGTGGTCAATTTAATCTAGTGTCGGCCAACGTAATCTCTCGGACATTGGCGATCAATAGAATTTTCATATCAGACAATGGTTCTCTGTGAGGGAAGACTATGTTCACTCTTGTATAATGTGCCACTGAACCGCCTGCGTAGTGCCACGGCCACAGGCTATAATATATTTCTGTGACCAGAACAGGAAACGCAGTTTCCATGATAGAATTGTACCGTTTACTGCATCATAACAGAGAGCCAAACAGAAGAGAGAGAGAGGGTCCAAAGTGATGGTATTATTAAACTTTATAGGCCTCTGTTACTTTCCCTCAAAGGTATAGGTTTGATATGTGTGAGGTTTACTGTGGTGGGGGGGGGCATGCAGGGGCTGATGTAACCTGGGTCCAGGGAAACAACGGTAGGCCTGTGTTGACACACAGAAAGAAAAACAGTGACTAACCACTTAGCGCTGACTTCCATAACCAGCAGCACAGACAAGGACTTAATATTGCTATGCTATTCTTCAGTGTATAGCTCAACATTGTCATTGTGTCCACTATTAGCTGATGGCCTGCTGCAATGTTTATTTGTGACCCAAAAGTGTCTCGCAAGAGGCTCTGACAGGGTCACTGACAAAAAGCCAATGTCAAAAGATTCATATTGTGTTATACTGTTATGTAATATGCTGGCTCTCGACTTTATGATCAAGTTGACCGGTTGTTCGCTCATTCATCTATCTAAAAAAAAGAATAGAAACAGTTAATTGTCATAACAGCATAGCATAACAGCAGCATATGCTAATAAATATTAGATTGAATTGGTTGTATAACAACATACCATAGTAGTGTCACAGATACAATTCAATCCAGTCTGTCAACACATACTGTGTGACAGACTATAATATGCATGCATAATTTAGGCACTTACATGTGCGAGATCAGAGTAAAGAATAGTTTAAGGCTGTAATGTGGTCGGTGACATGGATGATGGGTGGTTGTAAAGACAGTAGGAACATATCTGTAGAAAAGGAGTCATCTTGTTATAAAGGATTAACCTGTCAGTGAGATGCAGCCATCCACATAATCCTGTCTGTAGGGCAGAGCCCGGGCCGAATGTATGCAGAGATATATGCACAGGAAACACGTATAGCAGCTATACATCTTTCAGCCACACTGTCTTTGTGGTGTATTTAGGAGTTAGCATGGTCATTTAGCAACACGCTCCACAAGCTGTTACACAGACTTTTGTCCGATTTATATTTAGCCGTGCGAGGGTGCCGCGCGCCGAAAATAGCAGATTTACAAGCTCACAACATGTCACAGCAAGGCGCTGCAACGCATTGTGAGCTTGTAGATCAGTTATTTTCGGCACGCGACGCCGGCGCGCAACTGAGTATAATGGGACTTTAAGTGGGACAGAGCTAGCCATCACTCAACAGCGCAATCAGTAGTACACCTGACCGTGAGTGTGTGTGTGTGTGTGTGTGTGTGTGTGTGTGTGGGTGTATGTACAGTATGTCTGTACTGTATGTCTGGTCTTGTGTGGACAGACACTGTGTACTGTATGTCTGTCTCGTGTGGATGCGTCTGCTACCGTCTGAGCCACACACCAATCCCCTTAAGTCACAACAACAACATTCCTCATCATGGCCCCAACCACCGGCTCTCCACCGAGAGAGGAAACCCAGGGGAGGTGAGGTGTGTGTGTGTGTGTGTGTGTGTGTGTGTGTGTGTGTGTGTGTGTGTGTGTGTGTGTGTGTGTGTGTGTGTGTGTGTGTGTGTGTGTGTGTGTGTGTGTGTGTAGGGGGGGGTAGATCAACAAAGAGAGGGGAGAAGAACGAAAATGCAAGAAGCATATGAGGAAACAGTGTCACGCTAATGAACAGCCTGCACTTTGCCACAGTAACAACTCCATCTCTGGACAACATTAAGTCTCCCTCGTTATTCAAATGGTAGGTGAAGGAAGGCGTTGTCCGCTGACACAACAAAACCATGCGTCTGTGCGTGTGCGTGTGCGAGTGTGTGTGTGTGTGTGTGTGTGTGTGTGTGTGTGTGTGTGTGTGTGTGTGTGGGTGTGTGAGTGTGTGTGTAATATGAGCATTTTCACATGATAAATCTCTGTACTCTTGTATCTGCCAAATGAGCAACTATCGTTCCAATCAGTTTTTTATCTTGGACTCGCCAATACCGTGGAGTAAAACTGAACTCAGAAAACCCACAACTCACACAGACACAGATAAGCAGGAAGGGACAATCTTCAAGAAAGTCGTTAATGTACTTACTTGTTTTACTGCTGTTTATAACACCGACAACAAGTAAAAACTTTACTTGATCTGCTTCTCTTTCTTTCTCACCCTCCCTCCCTCTCGTTCTTCCTTCTCTCTTAAACTTTCCTCCTCTCTCTGAGTTACTCCCCCTCTGTGAGACGCACATAAACACACACACACACACACACACACACACGCACGCGCGTGTGCGTGCGCGCACACACACACACACACACACACACACACACACACACAGTCCCACAGACAGAGCCACCCTCTCACACTCACACTCTCTCATACACACACACACAGACACACACACACACTTTCTCTCTCTCTCCTCCTGTGACCCGGAATGCTTGGCGAGGTTCTACTGTACTGAAATACTGTGCTCGCCATATAAGGCAGTGGCAGCTTCACATGTCACACGTAATTTACATGTGGCAGGCGGGAGTTCACCTTACATGGCACACGTACAAACACAATTGCGAAAAAGCCACGCCGCCCCCTTCAGGCTGACAGAGTTTCTTGAAGAGAAAGAAAGAAAGTCTTGTAGATCGAGAGAGAAGTATCAAATTATCCAATTATTCAAGTAGTTGAACTGTTTAACTAGTTAAACAAGCCCGAGCCGGGATAACTCCCAACACGTCCCAGAGTGAGTCAGACAGAGGGAATGAAAGCTGAGTGGGAGATCTATCGATCCACTTCACTGCTTCCTGGAACAACCACTGCCCTCACACACACACACAACGCAACACACACGCACAGGCACACGCACGCATGCATGCACCCACGTACACCAGTAAAATGTTCTTGCTAACTAGCACTACCCTCAGGAAGTAGCTATTGTGTGACCTTCTGCTTTCAGCCAGGAATGTGCCCCACTGCTGTGTGTGTGTGTGTGTGTGTGTGTGTGTGTGTGTGTGTGTGTGTGTGTGTGTGTGTGTGTGTGTGTGTGTGTGTGTGTGTGTGTGTGTGTGTGTGTGTGTGTGTGTGTGTACGCACGCGCGCGTGTGCATTGACATGTGTGCCTTTGTATGTGTGCCTGTGTCTAAAAAGACAAGCCACAACAAACAGATGTTAGCCATCACACTCTCACTCACTCACACACACACACACACACACACACACACACACACACACACACACACACACACACACACACACACACACACACACACACACACACACACACACACACACAGACATACAGAGAGAGAGAGAGGGGGAGAGAGGGAGAGAGCGAGACAGCGAGACGCAGCAGACACTAAAGCAAACAACCTCCATATCTCTCCACCTTCTCTCCACCATACGGGCTCTACAGTACTTTGGAAAGTAAAACACTGCAGCACGCAGCGGAAAGAAAGATCTGGATGAATGACGAGAGAGTCTCAGAAACAGAGAGAGGAAAGAAAGACGAGAGAGAGAGAGAGAGAGAGGAATTTACACAGAGAGAAACAGGAGACCAGACAACGGTACAACTCACAGAACCCTTACCTCTCACATCGCTTTTCAGTTTCTGAGCCTGCTTCCGCTTGTCTGTCGACTCTGTGCGTGTGTGTCTGTGCGTGTGTCTGTGCGTGTGTGTGTGTGTGTGTGTTCAGACAGGCCGCGACAGCAGACCCCCAGGCACCGGCTGGACCATTCTGAGGCAGGAAGGCAGGCAGGCAAGAGCGCAGCGACCGACCGGCAGAATTACAAGAAGAAGAAGGGGACGACGAGGAAGAGGCAAGGCGATGAGGAAGAGGCAGGCAAAGTGAATCGGCGGTGAATGAGCACGAGAGCTGACCGCTGGAGTGTGTGAGAGAGAGTGTGTGTGTCCGTTGCAGCGTTGGCTCAGCGCGCTAGCGTCTCCCCCTCCCCTGCTCTCTCTCTCTCTCTCTCTCTCTCTCTCTCTCTATCTCTCTCTCTCTCTCTCTGTAGTGACTGAGCTGTGCTGTGCCGTGCTGTGCTATCCTGTGCCGGGCTGGGCTGCCTGCGTGTGTGTGTGTGTGTGTGTGTGTGTGTGTCTCTCTGGACTCCCCAGCCTCTGGATCGTCTGTCTGCAGCCTGCAGGAGAGCAGTGCTCGCTGGGCGGCAGTAGCAACAGCTGTGGACGAAGAGGAGGAGGAGGAGGAGGAGGAGGAGGAGTGGAGGACAGGAGAGGAGAACGAGGCAAAGGAGGAGGAGGAGGGGGGGCTCTGACTGCACTGGGCATACAGATCCTGCAGTCTCCCCCGCAGAGCCCCCCCCCCTACCCCACCCCTCCCCTCCCTCCTTTACTGAGGGCTGTGGCCACGCCCCCTAAAACAACACCAGGAAGTGCTGGCTCAGTTACAGCAACACTGGCCTTCCCTATATCCAGTCAGGCCGACGAAGGAGAGAGAGAGAAAACACACAGAGGGAGGGTGGAATGGGAAAAATAGAGCTAAGACAAGGGAAAGAAACTGGGCAGATTCCGAAAAAAAGAAAGAGAAAAAAAAGAGTCAAACAAGGAATGAAGGGAGGGTTAGATGTATCAGAAAGTGCCAGCGAAGACGGGGCGGAACGGAGGAAGAGAAAAATGAGGGAGGAGAGTGAAAGAAATGGGCGATGGGAAGGGGAGAAATGGTAGTGGGGGGAAGGAGTTGGAAAGAATCAAAAGATTTAGGGGAGTGAAGGAAATAATTATGGAAAAATTTACAGGGAGCTTGTGACAGATTACGTCTGGCTTCTCTCTCTATCTCCTCTCTCTCTCTGTTTTTCTGCTGTGGCATGCAACCCTCAGACACCTTGGCTCAGCCTCACTCACACACACACACACACACACACACACACACACACACACACACACACACACGCACACGGACACGCACACGCACACGCACTTCCTGCCCACATAGTGGAAACGAATTATATGTATATATATATATATAAATATATATGTATATATATGGAAAGATGTGGGCCAGTTCAATTTGCAATTACAGCTGCAGGTCAATGCTAATGCATAAAAGCTAAGTGGGACCACATTGAGAGGGAGTACTGCCTGCTTCTGTCTCAGTGTTCACTGCCTCCAGACCCCCCCCCACACCCCCCCCCCACACCCCATTCTGAGGAAAAGCCACATGAGCTGGGGGAACCGACGGGTGCTAGATTTGGACCTGATGCCGCAATATCCGGTAGCCATGGAGATAGTGGCCTTGGCGTCCACGAGGATCGAGTCAGATTGTGAGCTGCATGCTAAAGCCAAGTTGTTGCTGCTGCCGTTAATCTGATCGCGTTGTCTCTTTGCTCTCTGAATATGACCGTGTTTATTTATTGGAGACTGAGATTATAGTTAGTTACGAAGCAACACACTGCGATACTGCTGCGAGTTTAACGACTTTGTGAAACAGGCGGGAGAGTGACACTTTGTTCTGCGGTTTCATTTCCAATGACATCACACGCCGAAAATAAAAATTCAGTTCACTGCACTGGCTCTATACTGCCACAGTTCTGACCCGTATTGAAGTGCATATCTTGAAGTTTAACCCATTTAGACCTGAGGCCGATTTGAAAAACGCCGTCTAAATCCTAACCTAAGTCGACTTTCAAAGAATTTGAAAAGAATCCTGTTGCTATACATAGCTACATTTAAAATAACACAGACACTTTCCTGGTTTTAAAGGTATAACAACGTATAGGCTTTCCCGGTCTTAAAGGGGAATACCACTCATTTTCAACATTGAACTATGTCTTTAATACACCTTAGAGCTGTTGTGTGGAAATAAGAAAAAAGTCCCCCCCCCGTTCTATGTTGCCTAGAACTGGATAATTGACATACACGGGGTGTACTTTTGGCTGAGGGGGCGGAGCCAAAAGTACACCCTGCGTATGTCACTGATCACATGACCTCAATCAATTATCCAGTTCTAGGCAACATAGAAGGGGGGGGGTTTCTTATTTCCACACAACAGCTCTAAGGTGTATTAAAGACATAGTTCAATGTTGAAAATGAGTGGTATTCTCCTTTAATGGGTTAAGCCTGATTGCAGGAGGATACATACAGTAATGACTCTTAGCACATCACATCATTTCATCTTATTGAGTTATACTGAGTTAAGAATGAATGTTCATTGTTCAAACAAGACTTAGGGAAATGTATCCATGCCTTTATCTGCAGCAGGTTAGACTATAATTGCCTTCTCTCAAGTCTCTTCCAACAAAGATATCAGACAGCTACTACAGCCCATTGAAAATGCAGTTCTCTAGAGTTCTAACTAGATCTGAGAAAGCTGGACACATTACACCAATTCTCAGATCTCTTCACTGGCTTCTAGATAGACATAGAATAGATTTTTACGGCATGGCACCTAAGGGGGCGAGCATCTATAAAAGGGGGTGTGAGTGCGTGTGTGAGTGTGTGTTCAACAGGGACGCCACGCCATTATTAGAACCCATGTTGACAAAATATTGATCATCTTTAAATCACTCAACGGTTTCTAGGGCCAAATAAACTTGCCTTGCCTTAAAAAATGAATTGAAATACATAGAGATCAATATTTCTAGCTCATTTTCCAGCAGTGCGCAGCGCTATGCAGCGCTCCCAAATGCAGAGCTGGTGATAAGTCAGCTCAAATTCACACAGCTCGCCCCCTTAAACCCTGGGTGACAATGTGAGCCCCAGCTGTAGCGCTTCCACTTCACCTAGATGATGGGCTCAAAATGTCTCCACGCAATAAAGGAACACAGTGCTTCTTAAATTAAATCAAATAAATAAAGGTGTCAAACAGAGTCAAGGGAATTTTGGTTTCCAGTAGACGGTAAAAACACAAGCAGTGCAGAGTTCGATCCGTTTTACATGGAGCATACAGAGAGAGGTTGAGATCGCCTCCTGTGGAAATAAGCCCGCTGGGCACAAAGATGGCTGTGTTTCAGATTAGCGCAGATACAATTCCGCATGACTACTGGTGTGGTGGGGGTCAGGGTTGGGGGGGGATGGCAGGGGGACAGGTCAGGTCACTGCGACCCCCAAAACCAAGCAAAACGGAGAAACAAGGTGATTGATGTTGCTCTCCGGCTCCAAGGGGAGACACACAAACAACACACCCAAAGATCTGGGCTCGCTGTGAAACTCAGACATTGACGTGGAATTTCCCCTCTTTTTTACGCTGCTGACATCACACCAGTGCTTCTCTCTCTCTCTCTCTCTCTCTCTCTCTCTCTCTCTCTCTCTCTCTTTCTTGCCAGACCTTATTTCCTACTCATAGTAACTCATCTTTTGATACCTCAGTGCTTCTAGTAGCATCTCTTCACTCTCTCTCATATTTCCCTTTCTTGATATGGCTACATGTATTCCCCTAACGAACCACAACCGCTGGTCTATTTGTCACCAACCACAGTGCTGTATTAGTTTAGTCTAATTAAGGGCATGAGTGAGTGTACTGAAAAGCTTCACAGTTACCAGATGGTTTACTCGTTCGGCTTCATAAGTGTGTCATTCCATATATTTTATGATTAAATGCTAAAACAGAAGCCACTTTATAGGGAACATATTTTAGACTTCTTTTTTTATTTTTATCTCAAGTGAAGTTTGTCATGTTTTTACTTTACTTTACTCGCTATTCGCCTTGCCCCAAGTCGATAAGATGGCAGCGTGACAGTTGTTCTAGAAAAGACCAGTGATCTCACAGGGCTGTGTTTCAGTATGAGAGGAGAGCATGCAACAGGACGCGTTGAGAAAACTGTTTTCGAAACCAGCAGGCGGTCACACAGATGAACGTTAACTGATAGAGAACAGGAAGAGGTGTGTGTGTGTGTGTGTGTGTGTGTGTGTGTGTGTGTGTGTGTGTGTGTGTGTGTGTGTGTGTGTGTGTGTGTGTGTGTGTGTGTGTGTGTGTGTGTGTGTGTGTGTGTGTGTGTGTGTGTGTGTGTGTGTGTGTGTGTGTGCGTGTGTGTGTGTGTGTGTGTCTGTGTGTGTGTGTGTGTATAGATGGGGCAGTGTGGTTGAAAAAGCACCTCAGTGACCTCAAAAAATAAGTACGAAAAATCTCGCTTCATGGGGAAGCAGAGAACATTCTAGAACAGAATCCTCAAAATAGCCAACTGTCACTTTGATCTCATCGACGACTCATTGAGTATAATCCCACACTAACATGGTCAGTTATAACCTCCCCTCTCTTTTTGCCCATTTAAATCCTCCGTCTCCTCTCGGTTATTTTCTCTCCGACTTCCTTGGTTGAAGAACACAAGTCTCTACCCTAAGCTCTCCCTATAGTCTCAGCGTTTGACTATTTCCCAGCCTTCTGCAAATGACACTGGCTGGCTGATGTGAACTCTCACTCTACTGAGGAAATGTCCCAGAGCCTTTATGAGCCAAGCGCTGACGGCCCATCTATCACCAAGGCCACAGATACACATTACACTCCCATTACAGACCATCACAGTAACAACAGTACGCAGCCTCACAGTAAGGCCCCAAAGCACAACAACCGCAAAAGAGGAGCTATATTCAACGTCAGCCATTTTACAAACAGTTTGTGTTGGCGCTCACAGAATGACACAGCAGAATCAAGAGTAGGGGTATTTACTAACTACACGTACAGTAAAATGGCCACTGAATGTGTCATAACTCTTCTCAGTTCCACGCAGAGTTGTGAATAATCAAGTTTTAAGCTCATATTATTTCCAGTTGAGCTTAGAGAAATTAGAAAATGAGTTAAGTTATGGTTGCATAGATAAACGAAGCCAGCCAAGTGAGTTAAACAATGTTAAGTGATAATATAAAAGTGCAATTTAGTTATAAATGTGAGAGAAACAGCCAATGTTCATGCTAATTGCAAACAGGCATGTTCAATTTTAACAATACAAGCTATGGTTGATCTTTTGTAGACTACATCATGCCACAAGCACTTCTTTTGTAGTTTACCAGAATTTGCCGGTAGTTGTGTGAGTCCTTGCAGCCTACTGTGTGGTTCTCACTGAACGTTTTCCACTTTGACGCCGCGAAGGGAAGCAGGTGCTATTGAAGCTGTCAAGTTTGAAATACGGAGGGAGGAAATAGCATGCTGTATTGTCCCCGTCTGACACCACAGTATGTGTATGTGCCTGTTTCTCAGTGTTCACGCTTAGAGCTTATCTTGTAGATAAAATGAAAATGGATGGAAACACCCTAAGCAAAGAGGCCTTTCACTTGAGTTTCTGCCCTCGTGCCGTCTGCTGGTCAAATATAAAAGATCAAATACTTACGCGAGCACACTCATATCTTTCACCACAAGACACAAGCTCACAGCCATGCACCACAATATTCCATACAGTGGCTTTACTATTGCATAAAAGGTAAACAATCATTTTTGAATGTCGGAAAAGTAAGTGCAACAACGTCGTTCAAATCCCTTAGTTCAAAACACTCAATAACTACACACATACAGCAACAATTATGAGTTGTTTCAATGAGTTTTAGCCATTTGAACAGTAAGTAATCTTAGTTAGAGACATGTCTTACCTGGGGTGTCTGTCTAGCACTGACGTGCCACTGGGACAGACAGGGCTACTTCAACACAGGTCACGTTGCTGCAGTGCATTGTGGGAACAAACATCTTGATCTCTCTGCAACTTCCGCTAACCAACCCCCCCTCCCTCTCCCCTCCCCTTTTCTTGTTAAAACAGCGCCATTTGCTTGGTAACGGCCATATCACAAATGCGGTCGGGTTGACAGCGAGTCATCACTGCGCAACACCATGTCGCCATGACAACGACTCCTAATCTCATTTGCATCTCCAGGCTTGCATTATCTGCCGATGCCAAATATGGTAACCCCCTTATATGTCCTGCCCCTTTACTGTTTCTCCTTTCTTGTCACTTCCGCTTTCCTTCCATTCTCAAAACATTGCGCACGCGTACAAGTGTGTGTGTGTGTGTGTGTGTGTGTGTGTGTGTGTGTGTGTGTGTGTGTGTGTGTGTGTGTGTGTGTGTGTGTGTGTGTGTGTGTGTGTGTGTGTGTGTGTGTGTGTGTGTGTGTGTGTGTGTGTGTTTCGCAGGCACACATGCCACTTGTAGTCTATATGAGTGCGTGGAAAAGAGGAAGAGGTTGTGACATCTGACCAGCTTGCAGCCTCTCAGATAAGCTGTGAAACAGTTAAATGAAACAGGAAGTGGGGTTCGACTCCTGTGGAGAGAGACTGCGAAAGGGGAAGGGCATTTAGGTTATCCTAACCCCCCTGCCAGGTGCACTGTTAAAGGGTCTCAGTCAGTGTTGGCACATTTTCGCAAGAGAATCAAGCGGTCAGGTTGACAGAAACAAGCCCAAAAAGCGACTAGGACACACACAGCTATTTAAAAGCAATCTACTATTTTCAGAAAAATCTTGTAAAAGAAAAGTGAAAAATCTTGTAAAAGAAAAGTGAAATATTTGGAGTATTTTTTAAACATATTAACCACACAAATCTTGTATGGGAGGTCCCTGGTACAAAGTATTTTCAGATGGGGGTCTACAGCCAAATACATATTAAAGCGGCACTATGTAACTTTATTAAATGAATAAAATGTAATTTTGTGTATGGTAGAGTATGTTAATACAATATAACTTTTACAATTTGGGTGGTTGTTCTGTATCTTGACATTTAGATAGGCCATGTCTCACCTAGACACAGGATCTGACACGAATTTTGACCTGATGGTCAAGATCTAATTTCTTCTCTGAGCAAGCAGACAGGCTCTATTAGCTCAATGGTAAACGTTTCAGCACTTGTGCAGGAAACCGGGTTCAAATCCGGGGTAGAAGAGGAAAGTTACATAGTGCAGCTTTCATTTGGGGGTCCTTGACATGAAAATGTTTAAGGAAGGAAGCCCAAATAAGCAACTGCACTTTTAGAAACAACCCCCCAAAAAAACGCAACCGGCAACTATCAATATTTAACGAGCAACTTTACAGAAAAACAAGCCTAAATGTCACTTGTAATAAGCAGACGTGGCAACACTAGCTGGTTTCAGCCCCGCCACCCCACACACCTTAGTTCCTCTTCAGTAGGGGTGGTGTGGGCAGATGGTCTCCTCCTCTCCTCCCCTCTGTGCCACGTCAGTCAAACTGTCACTGGTAGGTTGAGACGGGCTCCCTGGAGCCCAGACTCAGCAGTGCTCTGCTCAGCACCTGTCTGCCACTGCCAACACACAGACAGAGAGAGAGAGACAGAGAGAGAGACAGAGAGAGAGAGAGAGAGAGAGAGAGAGAGAGAGAGAGAGAGAGAGAGAGAGAGAGAGAGAGAGAGAGAGAGTCAATCACCAAAGACAGGACAGGACAGGGATCGGGACAGGAAAATCAAAATCAATCAATCAATCAGAAGAGAACGGCGTACAAAGATAACATCAAGAGAGCGTTAGATATGGTGAATTAAAATGATGTAAGAACATTTTAACTCTGCATGCGGTACGTGGCGCTGTTTACTTGAGCCCTGTTCGAAATGTTCAAACATAGCTGACCTACAAGCTCACAAGGCATCATATCACGACAGCTTGTAGATCTGCTGCTTTTGAAACTTTTTGGAAGTTTTCGCCCATAGTGACATGCCCCAAAAAAGGACGCCAGGTTGAAAGTGGTTGACCACTTCAAGGGTCTACACCATGAATTTTAACTTTTCCTTCTTTTTTGTGTGTTTTTAGTCTCCCCTACCTCTCTTCTATCCCCAAAAATACCCCAGTTTGAACACTCAGGCTTTCACAGCAAATCTGGGGTTTTCACACAGAACCAGGAGATAACATGCATACAAACTGGCTCAATAGCGCCCCGTGCCAAACAGGACAATGTGGTATTGCAGGTGAAAGTGCTTTATAAGCCAGAGAGAAGTTAGTTGGAATGAGTATATCTGAGGCTTGATTTAGGCTCAAACCTTTTGAAAAACGTTTGAGGGACATAAACAATATGATATTAAATATTACAGAATTTTTTTAAATTCATGGTGTAGTCCCTTTAAACCCCAGCATCCACATTCTGGGGGGAACATTAGCCAAAAAATAGCCAATCTACAAGCGAGATTTCGCAAAGAGATTTCGTGTAGATGGAAAAAAGCAGCCCGAGTACTTTTGCAACTCAGGTCCGTTTCACTAAGAACAGAGGGTTAAAGTGGTGAACAAATCACATCGAATGTCAAGGTTGCTCTTCCTCTTCGCTTTTAGCCTCTCGTCAGGACCGTCCGGAGCAATGCCGTCTCTCTGACTCTCTAACTTACCGTAACAGCTGGGGGAAAGAGCTGTGAAGCCGCAGCAGAGGCCCCCAAGTGATGGCCGGCCTTCGCTCCTCCAGGCTGCGGGGCTGCCAGGGCTCAGGGGACTGAGAGTCAATGAAACTGGGCCCAATTTAGCCTCCCTTCCTTCGGGGGCTGCCAAGAACCTGAGTGAGACTCCTTCCCTTTTCTAGGGCTCTCCGGACACTGCGGCTGGCCCGTGCTACAACAACACTCCTTTAGCCTGCATCCCCAAAATAACTGGGGATAGAGACACACAAGATAGAGATGGGGGGGGGGGGGGGGTGATTAAAGTGAGGAGGGAATGCCAGAGTAAATTACTACATGAGAAATACAGAGCCATTGTTAGCCTATGTAGATCTAAAAATCATAGCTTTGTACTACATACGTATAGAATTCCTGAAGTTTCACAGACGTTTTTTGTAAGTTATGTGGAACAATATCAGGCAGGCACATCTCAAAGATTTAACCACTTGAACCCTAGCGTCCCAAATCTGGGGGCGCACATAGCAGATGCGTCACAACGATAGCTCACAATGCGTCACAACGTCAGAATCAGAATCAACTTTCTTGTCACATCACAGGTTTACAGGTGTAAAACAGTTGGGTGAAATTTGTTTTCGTACAGGCTCCATAGTTTTTGCCATCCATTTCCATAAAAAAAGAAAGGGAAGAAGAAGATGGAAGAGAGAACAATCAACAAAAAACAAACTAATTATCTACATATTTACACATAGTACCTGAGGTAAGATATAAAGGTGCGTGAGCAGAGCAGCTGTAGATGCTGTATATATTGTATATACTGTACATGATATGGACATTAGTTAAGGTGCAAAAAAAAAGAACATGGGATTAAGGTACAAAGGTGCAACTTGACACGCTGTGAGCTTGAAGATCGGCTATTTTCTGCAAAGAAATTTGGTGTAGAGGGAAAAAAGGGAACAGACCCCCACCCCGTACAGAGCCCTGGGGGACTCCGGTCAACAAAGTATGTCGGGTTTAAGGCAGGGGTCTTCAACAGGGGTCCGGGACCCCTAGGGGGTCCTCAGAGTTACGACAGGGGGCCGCCAAATCTTTGTGTGATAGGATAATATTTTTGCATTAACCACCCCTATAATCCCTATTCTGAGGAGAACTTTAGCCACAAAATAGCAGATCTACAAGCTCACAACGCCTCGCGCTGTGAGGCGTTGTGAGCTAAAGAGGTTTGGTGTAGAGGGAAAGAAGAACAAACCAAGTACAGAGTGAAAGGTTAAGTTAAGTGTTGACAGTTTAAGTGGTTAAATGTCTGAAAAGACACATTAACATGAACCCAACACAACGCTTGACAGTGCTGTCAAACAAGTCTATGAAGCGACCTATGAAAAAGTTTCATCAGACCCCTAGTTTAATGGATTAATCTTGTCATGATGGGACGTGTCAGACTGTCAGTTCATTGATAATGAATTCCAACCTGAGGGATATACAACAGACACACCGCGGTGCTACTAATGAGTCAGACACTGGTGTCCAGGCAGGGCCCACTGTCACAACATCTTCACAATATCACACCATTAATTAGCTGTGAGCAATATACTGATTAGAGAGCCTATTCTTACGCTAGCCACTCATCCTGACACAATGCCACGTTATGTTAAAGACCCTGGCACCGAAACTAGATGCCGCTCAACTACCAGTGGGGTCAAGCCTCCACTATGGGTCGGGATCCGGAAACCTGAGGAACCGGATCCAACATCGAGGAACCGGAATCGGTTCCATCGCATTTGGAACCGTTTCCGGAACCGGTTTATCACACTGTCAGAGCTGGTATGTGGACTTCACGTCTGCTATGCCATTACAATACCGTTGGTTCACAAACGTTTTAATTTCAAGGACGACCATAACTCTGCGAGTGTACAATGGTCCATTTGGTTCCATTTGTACACTCTTCAGAGTTACAAACCTGTAAGGGTCCCTTAAAGGCGAACATTAAAATAAATCAAAATCTCATTACTTTTCAAAACATTTCTAAAATAGCTAAAATAGCATCGCATCGAAACACGTTGTGAGCTTGTAGAACGGCTATTTTCATGCAACAAAGTGGTATGGTGAAGTATAAAATAAGGCTTAAGTGGTTGAATTGAGAAACAGGGAGAGAGAAAGACAGAAAGAGGATTATTTAAATTGTATACATTTAATTCAATTATGTTTCTTAGAAAGGAAATTTGTTCTGATTACACCAAAAAGTCAAAATGTAATTATCACTCACAAACCACTTGATTCAATTCTTTGCCTCATGAAAACAAATCAGATTAAAATGCCTCACTGCAACATTAGTGATGGACACTTAAATTGAAAAACTGCACTCAGAAGGCATTTCTTTTGCAGAGTAAAGCCAGCTACGCAGCCAAGCAGCAAGCTGATGAATATGAGACATATCACAGCACAGGTGTTTTAAATAACTGGATTAGAGGAGGATTACTTTACATTGTTTCTGTCGCCTTCCCGCCCCCTGCATTTCAAACCATTGGTGTGACCCTACATTTCTTATTTAAGGGGTTGATCATAAACCATAGTATGAACACAGAATAGGATTATCCACGGCAGCGCGCTTAAGTCTCATCTTCTGCCCCCACCGCCAGCCCCCATGTGGAATCTACGAAATGTGTCTGCCATGTTATCATAACCCAGTGGGATGGCCCCGACAAAGCCCTAGTCACACTCACACACAATCCCATTAGCTACCCAGTGATCCCCATTCTGACCACCCTGCATAGAGAACGAGGAACCCGCATTTCATGAAGTAATCTCTTTTTGCCAGTGTAATGCACGCGACTAAATGTATACGTGATTTACTTTCGTTCAAGAGTCGCAATTTACATTTTCAGTGAACTCTGCTGATTCATGAATTCTTTGGGGTCAGAGTCAGCCTCTTTAACAACAAGTTATGACACTTTAAGCCCTGCTTATTCTTTCAAACAATGTGTAGCTGACCTCCACACTGTGTTAATCCAGCCTCTCCACCCCCATGTGCACAGTGCAAACCTGATCTATTCTCATCTATCAGTGAGAATCTTCAGCCATCATAGGGCTGGACGATATGGACAAAATCAAATATAATATTTTGGACCAAATACCTTGATATAGATATTGTGACGATAATATGTTATTTATTTTTTCAAAAACGCTCAAAAATAGCAGATCTACAACAACACGCACAGTGCAATGCATTGTGAGCTTGTAGATCATCTATTTTAGCTATTTAGAAAGTTTTAAAACTTTTGCTAAGGGCTTAAAATAGGGCTTAAGTGTCTAAAACCTGGAAATACCATATCACGATATTACAATATCTAAAATCCCAGAGGATATCTAGTCTCATATCACGATATCAATATAACATTGCCCAGCCCTAAGCCATCATCATCATCAGCTCAGCCATCATCGACCAGATCTGCAGTAACGTAAAAACATCTGGGGCCAGCAAGCTAGGAGCTATTGGAGTTAAAGCAACATCAATAAAACATGAAATTACAGACCTAACAACAGTGATCCCCGCTATGTTGAAGTTGGACGGGTTGTTGTGGGCTCATTCAAGATGAAAGCGTATTGATCCTGCGGCACACAACTGCATTGGTAATGGTTGTACACGGCTAAACTACAAGCCAGGAAACCAGGGTGGGTCATTTTGGGCCATGTTGACTTTAGCCCTGCATCAATTGCTCTGGTAAACATCAGTCAGGGTGATGGCAAAGGCTGAGTGACAGCTGCAAAGCACACAAGATACGTTTGTTTCCTTCTGCATAGCTTTACCATAATAGGGAAAATATAGCCGGGGGAGGCTGCTATTCCCCAAATTCCAATGTTATAGAGGATTTTGGATTCCATACGCCTTACGCTGCTTCCTTTACACTCCCTACACACACAGGAGAACATATTTGGCCATGTCACCATGCGTGTCTAGTCCCTGGCCTGGCCTGTGCCACAGTTATGGTTTGTGTTGCCGTAGGGTGTGTCAGGGGTTAGCGTAAAGGAGGAGCAACAAGCCATCAAACATGTCACTTGATCAAACAATTAATAAATAAATAGATAGAATTCCAAGAAGCAGAAGACTATTCCACTTAGTAACCTAGCAACTGGTGAACTCAACACTGCATCTACTGTAATGCTAAAACTAGCTAAGCCGAGCCACAGACATAATTATATCTCTTCTCGACCAATCACATAAGGCCTTGAGCCATAAATAACAGACTGCTCCCCTACAGAGCTCCAGTCTGCACTGGAAAGTCAACAAACACTTTCTCCGGTAGCAGCATTAGCTCACTATTGGATTCCCCTCCCACAGAGGAAGACGTAGCACAGTGGGGGGAGAGAGAGAGAGAGATGGAGGGAGGGAGGGGGGAGAGAAAGAGAGAGAGAGGGAGGGGGAGGTAGGAGAGAGAGAGAGAGAGAGAGAGAGAGAGAGAGAGAGAGAGAGAGAGAGAGAGAGAGAGAGAGAAAAGAGGGAGGAAAACAGAGAGAATTGTAGCCTATGATTACAGGGTCATAATGAGAGCTGTTGGATGGGACTGTGGCTATGAGGTATGTCATTAAAGACATAGTCGAGTGCCTAGAGCCTTACATATCTCTGTTCCAAACACTGGCATGCTGGATAACAGAGAAATACACAGAACCCCATTCAAGACAAATCACTTCGGTCTGAGGAAAAGGAAAAAAAAGATCACATCTCACTAATGTAATGCCATACATCACACAAATGTTATACCACTGCCGAAAATCCAAAATGCTTTACAGTGGCAGAAGCATTGCCATAAATGTCATACACTTTTATGTCTGAGGCTCATGTCGTGGACCTAATTACCTTGCCAGCCAGCCGCCCCAAAGTTCTGCAAAACAGCTTGGTCACTAAGGCCCTATATTTAGACTTTACGACCAATATTGAATTCCAATCCAAGATATTTCGACCAGGGTGATTTACAGTGTCACTTTCGGTGGGGCAAGGAGTTGCGGCCAGGTTACGACCACTACTTTCAGATCACATCTCATAAGCTGCTGCTCGATCCGAGGGGAGGACCTGGGGTAACGTTCTCGCCCCATTAGGGTGAGGGTCTAGGACAGGGGGTGTTCCTTTGTTCTTAATACTTATTTTTATCCAAAGGCCTTTCCATAACTTCAATGTTGACATTTTATTGTTTGATGAAACTAAACTGATGTTTTTATTTCACACTGCATATTTTATAATTGTTTTGATTCTGTTGTTTGATTTGATTTGCTTATTTATTCCGTTTTATGTAAATCACTTTGTGTTTGTGACTTTGTTTTTGATAAGTGCTCTATAAATAAAGTCTATTATTATTGCCCCTGGGTGATGAGAGAAGGGATTTTGAGATGTGTGTCTCTCAACACAGCACATTATTAATGTGTTATAATGGGACAAAAAGCTATTTCATGAATTTTATTTCAGTAATTTGTTCTAATCTAATCTACCCTCTCATTTTCATATTTGTTACAAGTTACAATGATGATAGGGCAGCAAAAACAAAATGAATGTATCCATGAAAGGCAGTTTCTTTTTGAGCGTCTCTTAACCGCCTAAGTCTGATACTGTATACTTCAATGCACGACAAATAGTGAAAATAGCCTATCTACAAGCTCACAACGCGTCATATTGCGAGTTGCGACGCGTTGTGAGCTTGTAGATCTGCTATTTTACAAACTCTTATGAAAAATGTTTTCGCATATAATGACATGCCCAAAATAGTGACGCCAGGGTTAATGTGGGGGCATACTGAAAATCATTCACTTCACCACACCAAGAGTAATCTATCTGTAATAGGATCGTCCTGTTATGTCCTCCCTGGATGAGCTAATCATGACTGATGGAAGTACCCGGACATGCCTTTGGAAAAACAGATGTGTCGTGTCCTACATTTCTGTTGCCTTACTGCGCTGTCCTTTTTATTTGGTGCCACTCAGACGGGTAGGTGACACTTTGTGACTTCAGCAGGATGCATCCAATGAGTCCCTGCACTGTAAAAGCCAGAGTATTAATTTGTCTCGGATTGTCATTTGTACACTACAGTAAATGAACACTGGTGATTTACTGGGTACAGTGCTCATAGGCTATGTTTTATGATATGGGACAGTACATAAACATATCCTGTTACATACTTGACACTCAGTCTGTGTATGGTCTTTTTGCCCATCCTGCAAAAAAATTATGGAATCTTTCAAAATATACCAAAACAATTGCCACCTATATGGCAAAATGTATGGTAACGCTATCTAAGAAGGCCTTATAATGCATTATAAACATACTGTAAAATTATAGTTAAGAACTCATACATACACATCATGCTTAATAACAATAATGATTGATAACACATTATAAAGTACTTCATAATGACTTATAAGGTTTAACGTATAGCAAGTACCGGTAAGTCAGCATAATGTAATCTGTATTACAGCATTAAATCTATACAAGAACAACACTAAAGGTTTTTGCCTACACTTTGAGGAAGGTCATAACTTCACTTAAAGCGCCTAATGACCACTTATGCAGTGATATAAGATTCACACTATAATGCATTGTAATACATTCTAAAATTATTATAATATATTACAACTATGAGAATTATCATACACTATGATCCTTGCCAAAGAAATGTCTGAGTGTCCAGCAATTATGTATTGTATTATAATAATTGACCATAATATTATGTCATTATAAAATGCTTCATGATGTATTATGATTATTATTGTTTACAAGTGCAATATGGGCTATTGGGCAAGTGCAATATCTAGTGGAAGGTTTCTCGTGGTCTAACTTATTATTTTAAGATGTATTATTGTATGTATTATGGATGTTTTTATTTAACAGATTATGATGACTATGTGGACTATATGACGGACCTAACAGTGTATGGCATAATGATGCTGTATCTGTATTTCTTTGTTGATGTTGCTATTTGATTTGATTTGAACGACATTTCGTTGTATGTTCCATACAGTGACAATAAACATCTTATTGTATTGTTTATTATGAGTATATATGTGCATTATTATGTATTGTGTATTATTATTATTATTCTAAAGCACTGTTTCGGAGACAATTTTTTATGGGTCTCAAGTAAATCTTTTGTTTCCTACATTTTGTTTTTAATTACTTTATTTCAAAACATTCCCAAAACAATTCATGAATAAATAAAAAAGAAATCTAAGAAATTCCACAAATTAGAAAACATATGTTTTAGAAATAGTGAAAATAGCCGATCTACAAGCTCACAACGCTTAGATTTGCTATTTTCACTAGCTTAGGACTGGGGAGACATCAAATTTCTCTTTTGGGTCTTGAGCTATAAAGTTTGGGAACCAGTGGTCTAAAGCATAGAAATAATTATATCAACAATCCTATTTGTGTATATGCCTATAGGCCCTACGTTGGCTCTGTTGACATTATACTTTCGAACTAATAATAATAATAACTAGAAAATGTGCTCCTCGGAGCACAAGTCTCCGCCAGCAGACTATATTGATCCTGTCTTACCTCGCTTCAAAAACGTAAACGTTTTTTTGAAGTGACACACCTATTTATAGAATTGTATTTCGTCATGCATTCCTCTAGCCAATCAAAGGCATTGGTGTCAACATATTAATACGTATTAAGATTTCGGTCTTGTTGTGGGATCAATTCAACTCTAGTCCTCTTCTGTGTTACTGTTGTAGATGAGTATGCTTTCTTAGCTTTGGCCTTCTGCGCCTTTGCTTGACCAATGTCAGGTGTTCTCAAAGGGACACACACACGCACGGACGGGTGATTTGGACTAGAAGATACTGTTCCAATCAAGACTGATTGATCCTGTCTTACCTCGCTTCAAAAACGTAAACGGCTTTTTGAAGTGACACACCTTTTTATTATAGGATTGTATTTCGTCATGCGTCCCTCTAGCCAATCAGAGACATTGATGTCAACATATTGACACGTATTAAGAGTTCGGCTTTGTTGTGGGATCATTTCAACTCTAGTCCTCTTCTACGTTACAATTGTAGATGAGTATGCTTTCTTAGCTTTGGCCTTCTGCGCCTTTGCTTGACCAATGTTAGGTGTTCTCAGAGGGAAACACACACGCACAGACGGGTGACTTGGACTTACTGAAGGTACTGTTCCAATCAAGTCTGATTGATCCTGTTTTACCTCACTTCAAAAAGTAGGGGCTTTTTGAAGTGACACACCTATTTATAGAATTTTATTTCGTCACGCGTCCCTCTAGCCAATCAGAGGCATTGGTGTCAACAAATTGACACGTGTCACGTGGAGCTTGCCCAATGTTAGCTTGGCTAACAATGTTTGCTCACACAAAGCGAAAACATATTCTCCACCTTCGGCGGAGACAATAATAATAGGTCTACATGTCAATTTATATGTGAATAGAGGGGGGGGGGTGTAGCTTAACAGTAATGTATCACTCATTAACCTGTACCATAGAGCAGAACAGTGATGGAAAAAGTACTCTATAACGAAAAACATCACATGGATGCACCTGGGACGTATCATCAGTGTTGTAGCCTGGGGTCATAGGATGTTTCGGGTCTCGCAACATACACCCTCACCCAGGTGACCCAGCCAGGGTTGATCAGGCCCCGACTTACGTCCCAGTAGCTACCCACGGTCAGTCCTATAGGGCAAGACAGGGCCACTCAGTCCGCTTCTCCGGAAATACTCTGCCGGGACTCGGGGAGGCTCTGGCACGTGGAGGGACTAGGCTCTGTGGGTTGTCTCCTGGCCGGGCTCCTCCTTCTTCTCACCAGGTCCAGGACCTGAGCGTTGCACCAGACTCCCCCGCTCCAAACATTTCATTCTGGTGTGATGGTGTCTTGGCCCGTGGTGGTACTGCAGGCTCCCTTGCGTCTTGCCTGAATGGTCCTCCCAAAGGCCTCACTGTGGATTTGTTGGGCTTCTTCCTCACGGAAGACACAGACTGGGGCGCCAACCCAAACTGCTCCCGGATGCCGTCTACATTCCGGCTGTCACCCGTCTCTCCGGTGGTCACCAATCTATTCCTGGTTGTCACGTAGTCTATAAATTCCTATGAGCCACTATAAATAGAATAACTATAACGAAAAGCATCACATGGATGCACCTGGGACGTATCATCAGTGTTGTAGCCTGGGGTCATAGGATGTTTCGGGTCTCGCAACATACACCCTCACCCAGGTGACCCAGCCAGGGTTGATCAGGCCCCGACTTACGTCCCAGTAGCTACCCACGGTCAGTCCTATAGGGCAAGACAGGGCCACTCAGTCCGCTTCTCCGGAAATACTCTGCCGGGACTCGGGGAGGCTCTGGCACGTGGAGGGACTAATGTTGTGACTAAACTACTAATGTTTTACTAAAAGTATATACTGCAATGAAGAAGTACTCTGTTACAAGCAATAGTCTGGAATTCAAAATTTACTTGAGCAAAAGTACATAAGTATTGGTATCAAAATGTACTTAAAGTACCAAAAGTAAAAGTACTAAAATGTTTAGAAATAGCGTGTTGTGAGCTTGTAGATCGGCTATTTTCAAACAGCCGAAGTATAAAACAGGGCTAAAGTTGTTAATGTATGTTCTATAATGTAATCATTCATATCTGCAAAGTAACTAGTAGTAACTAAAGTTTTCAAATAATTGTAGTGGAGTAAAAGTACAATATTTGCCTCTGAGATGTTGCAATGGGCCTGGTCTACAAGATACACGACACCACAAACTGACACACCCATGTACCTGTCAAACTACTTCAAAAACGTCAAAGACGCCCATAAACACAACACCAGAGGGAGCTCCACTAATCACGTTCAACCCAGATTTGGCTCAAACAAGGGATTAAATTGGTTCTACTGCTATGCCACCAAAATGTGGAATGCCCTACCAACAGTCATAAAAAAGTGTGAATCCTTACTCTCCTTCAAAACAGCTCTAAAAGAGCATTTACAGGTGGCTGCAATTGAACTGCATGGCCCCTGTAAAAGGTCCAAGCTTATCACCAGAAATCCCCCCCAGAACTGTTTACTGTACATATTATTCTTTCTTACTCTATGAATTGAGTACATAAGGACCCCATTTGAAACAAGACATTAGGCTTTCATGGGCTTTTTAATCCTATTTAGTTGGCCTTGTATTTAAACTGTACTATCATGTGCTTTTTTCCCTGCAAATTTCTAAATAAAGTATTCAATCAATCAATCAATCAATCAATCAATCAATCAATCAATCAATCACTTATTCCTACTCGTTTAAATGATGTTTTTGCATAGTATTGTATATGTATCTGTCATTAAATGTTTCGATGAATTGAATACACATGGACCCCAATGGAAACAGGCCATAGTGCTTTCTTGGGTTGTAATCCTTTTAGCAGACCTTGTAGGCTATTAAACGGTACTTTCTGTGCTGTTTTTGGGGCAAACTGTTAATAAAGTATTCAATCAATCAATCAATCAATCAATCAATCAAATGTAGTGGAGTACAAGTAAACGAATTAGAAATACTCCAGTAAAGTAAAAGTACCTCAAAATTGTACTTAAGTACAGTAAATGTACTTATAGTTACTTTACACCACTGGAGCAGAATGCAAGAAAAAATATGAAAAACATGCAGAACAGGGTGACACATCACTGGTTCTCTCTCTCTCTCAGCTGCCTCAACCTTCTCTTCTAGCTTGCTTCTCTGTCTATTGGGATTCTGTTAGCCTCAATTCTCCGCTTCAAGAGCTTCAAGGTCGAAGAGGAGGCTAAATTAAATTAGTCCTCTCCTCCTGTATTGTTGTGCTGGCGCCATGACAAAAAGTTAAGTTGTGCTGAAATGATGAGTCCAGGATTCTGTAGGAAGTAGCCTAGCATTTGTCCTCCTGACCCTCTGGTGTCATGTTTGCAAAGACAATTGCAAACGACGAAAAAAAGGCTTGAATCAAAAGCAGTGCATTAAATTCTGCCTCTGTAATCATTTGCCGTTAGAAAATCCATTACCATTGGCTTTAAAATGCATTGCTTCCAGTTTTCTTTTGGCCCTTACCTGAGTTGTGCTCCTGCATACTGCACTCTGATGGAGGTTAGCTTGGCAAGTACTCTCAGAAACCCACACTACGCCGCCACCTGCCGGTCAAAGTAGGTATCACGTGATTAAGTAAGCAGAGAAGACCATCTATGAGACAGACTTTTTTTTGTAATACACAGAAATTGATGCAAGAGCAGGGATCATCGCCATGCTGGCTTGTGGTGGACATTTTTGTCAAAATAACATTTCTGCCATTGACATGCAAATGAGTGGACAATAATATTACGAGAAACACATAAAAAGCTAGCCCTAAATGACCATTACAGGTCTGTAACTCCAGGGCCGGACTGGGACCAAAATTCAGCCCTGGCATTTTGGTCCGGACCGGCCCACCACCCCCTGGGCCGTTTTTTTGGGGGGGGGGGGTGGGGGGAGCGTTTCACTGTTTCAGCCCAGCCCTGCACATGAACTCTGCAGCCGCACTGAGGCCCCTGCTGGTAAGCATCCCAGCCCAAACATTAACGTAACTAATAATTGGGCCGCGCGACCCGGAAATGACCGTAATAATCCGAAAACGGGAGCCGGGCATTTGCCCGGTACGCCAAATGGCCAGTCCACCCCTGTGTAACTCAGACGTGAGTGTACAAATGGACATTTGGTTCCATTTGTACACTCTCAGAGTTATGGGGGTCCTTGAATATTAAAACAAAGTTTGAAAACCACTGTACTAGTGGACATACTTACAACATATTCTGAAGAAAACCTGGAGACTGACATTCAGTAATTGGGTCTTATGATCAAATAAATAAGTCTTGCCACAGACACATTTGTCCGTGTATGGACATATCTGTGCAAGAGCCTCACTTGGTGCATTATCAATATGTGTGTTTGGCATGACATATCTCCTCTTCTGGCAATGTGATGCCTCTTACTTTGGCTGTGAAAGCAGTTTATCTGTTTATCTTCTCTGTAGAATGGAAGGAAAGACTATCATGCTGTGCCAGTGATGTGTCAAACTTATCTTCTCAGAATCAGCCAGCTGAAACAGCCTAACCTCACTGCTCTATTCAAAATGGTGCTATTTGAACATTATAAAGAGGAACAAATGAAGGCAAGTTGGAGGCACTGTTGCCAACATGTCAATACAGATGTTTGAGAGTGATGATGCTGCATTCTCGTTGTTACTGAGAGATAGTAATCTCTCAAGACAGATTCTGCTAACAGCAGAATCTGCCAGCACCACTGCCCTATAGTGTTAGTAGGAATAAACACAGAAGCACCCGGGGGGAAGTGGACTAAGAAAGGGAAGGAGCAAAACCAAGTTCCAGTTTCTACACATAAAGGAGGCAAGAAAATAATAAGAGGCAAAAATAAAGTGGAGGGGGGATATTTGTTTCCTTTTTTTTTTACCGAATGGGTTCCCAGATTGCTGAGATACAGTCAAACTGAATCTGGTGGTAATCTGAACCCCCCATCCCCATATATTTCAGATAAATTAAGTCCTTGTGTTAGACACCACACACGTGATCGGGCCTTTAACAAAACAGTTCCCAGCTCATAAAGCCTTGGAAAGGAGCTGTCTGTCACTGTTGTCAACTTGTCAGTGTAAAATTAACAATACACACCACTTGTGCCCAGGCTAGTCTTTAAAAGCCTCTCTCGTCTATTTCTTCTGGTGGGAAAGGTTCTGGATACTCTCCAAGTCTTTAGCAACTTAACATTTAACAAGGGCAAACTAGGTAAAATGAATGGTAAATGGTACATTTATATAGTGCCTTTCTCCAAAGTGCTTTAGAATGTGCATTACATTCATCCAATCACACTCACACACTGACAGTGGAGGACACCATACATGCATGCATGGAGGCAAACCTCTCTGGTAACAAAAGCGCCGAAAAAGTGATCAAAAATGTCAACCAAACAACACGCTATTTGTGGAGGATTGATCGCCTAGTCAGTAAGAATACTCTGAAGATTCTTGCAGGGGCCCTCATTCAAGGTCATTATGATTATGCATGCACTTCATGGTATCACAACACCTCCAAGGCCTTAAAAACAAGGCTCCAAACATCCCAAAACAAACTTGTAAGGCTACTTCTTGGCCTCAATCACAGAACCCATCTAACCCCTGCTCATTTTGCTAGGATTGGATGGCTTAGGGTTGAGGACAGAGTACAGCAACTTGCTACGGGCCTGGTCTTCAAGATACACCACAACATTGGGATCCCCCTGTATTTGTCAAAATACTTCCAAAATGTTAATGCAGTCCATGATCATAACACCAGAGGCAGCTCCACAAATCATGTTCAACCCAGATTTGGCTCAACTAAGGGAATGAACTCGTTCTCATGCTATTCATCAAAAATGTGGAATGCCCTACCAAAAGGAGTAAAGGAGTGTAAAACCCTACTCACTTTCAAAACTGGCCTAAAGATACACCTTCAGGAGGCTGCAATTCGAAAATGGCCCCTGTCTAAGTCTTAACCTACCCCCCCCTACCCCCCCCCCTCCTTCATTTTCCTCTTTTGTATATATATATATTTTTTTTTTTTTCTCTCGTCATACCAGTAACCTGAAAGCTGATTGTATGACATTCTGTATAGTAGTGTGTATATCTGTCTGCCTCTTATATGACATCATGATTTGTGTGCATGGGGTTCTCATCTTAAACAAGCTTAGTGCTTAATGAGAGTTTCCAGTTTAGTAGACCTTGTATTGTGAATTTGTACTTCCATGTACTGTTATGTACTGTCATGTACTATTCTCATGTCTTTCTAAATAAACTACATCAATCAATCAATCAATGCAAGTACATTTTATTTATGTAGCACTTCTCACAGAGATCTCACAAAGTGCTTTAGTAGTAGTAAAAAAGAAAGCATATAAGGCATTAAAACAATGAAATACAATAGAAAAAAGACAAGTGCAATTCATCTCAAAGCAAGACAGCAGACAAAATACATACACGGAGGATCAAATCAAGGACCTTCCGCAAATGCTTGGTTGTCCCACAGCTCTCAAGACCTCAAGAAGGGCATTCCAATGTTTGAGGGATACAGTACAGAAAGGCTCTGTCACTTTTTGTTTTTAATTTGGAATGGGGAGTGACTACTAGCAGACCCTGTTCATCAGACCTTAGGGTCCTGCTGGGCACATGTTGTTGGAGCAGGTGAGCATGTGAGTACCAGAACCTTGAACTGGACCCTAAAATGAACAGGAAGCCAGTGCAAGGCCAGGGCCGGAGGGATGTGGCACCTTCTGCTGGACCTGGTTAACAGTCTGGCAGCAGCATTTTTGGACTAATTGGAGGCAGTCTATTTATGTTTTCCTGAGGCAGGTGAAAAGTGATTTGCAGTAGTCCAGGCATGAGGAGACAAAGGCATGAATAATCATCTCTAACTCTGGGTGTGAGACAATTGACCTGAGCGTTGCGTGTGTTGTGTGTGTTGTGTGTGTGTGTGTGTGTGTGTGTGTGTGTGTGTGTGTGTGTGTGTGTGTGTGTGTGTGTGTGTGTGTGTGTGTGTGTGTGTGTGTGTGTGTGTCGAGGTGCATATTGATGCCCACCCTAACACTGGCAACCTTGTTCAAGGACATGAGAAAATTATTGCAGTACTTGACAGAGAAGTCAGGTGGGTCAGGTGTTTGTGGACTGACAATATTATTAATGGTGTCAAATAGGACTCTCTCGCCACCTTACCCATGGGATTAACAGGGCATGACATGGCATCCACCTGCTCACCCCTAGCTCTCTAAAATGATGTTCAGTGTCTTGCTCAAGGACACTTTGACATGCCAGGGGATCAAACCGGCCGCTCTACCCCCTGAGCCACTGCAGCCACATACCCAGCATGTGAGTTGACAGGTAGTGAGTCTGACAGGCATGATTCAATTATGACCAGAGTATGACCCCCCAGGCCGCCACTATCTCTCGCTTTCCTCCAGGGATTTTCCTGCATAAAGGAATTTGTGTTGCACCCAAAGTAAAATCACCGGCACCAAACTTAGAAGAACTTTATGATTAAAATATGTTTGCTTGGTGCCTGAGTAAGATGAGCTATTATTTGACTATCAAAAAATCATTCAATAGGATTGTAGCTAATCACCTGCCCCTTCAAATTGTTTATAGCATCTCACTCCCCTCCCCCATTTCAATGTTGGAAAAACCCTGTTTCTCCACTCACTTCCTCAGAACACAGACCCCCCGCCATGGTGGCGACAGTGTGCTACCATCCTCGCCCCCTCGCCGCCACCCTCCTCCCCCATGGCCACTTTCATGTACTGTGGGAAACTGCTTGTAGTTTTACGTATATAGGCTGTAGTATTATTATCTACGCCAGGCCGGAACGGACGGAAGGCGGATATTATGTTTTCGCTCCTGTCTGTCCCCCCATCAACCGCTGGACCGAACACTGTGAAAATTTGCATGAGATCATTTGAAAATATTACGAGGAATGAGGTGTTACAACAGGTACTCTGGGCAATTGTCCTGGAGCATTTTCAGTTTGCCTGCAGCAAAGACACCACTTTGATCTTTTATTCAGACATTTTGAGGGATCGAAGACTCATTCCAGGTTTTTATTCATAGATTTCTCTTCAGATTTTAACACTGTCCAGTCACATTTACATGCAGAGAAGCTTGTGTCTCTTTTTATCTCCAAAAGGAGATCATACGTTTGCCAATGTGAGTGTGTCTGTGTCTGTCCACAGACCGATCAACATCATATTTCTTGTGTATGTATGCTGACAGCAGGCCAAAGACCTCAATTCTCTAATATTTTTCAAATTGGTCAACAACAACTATGTCTTTTAAATATTCTATTGCAGAGCATTGGACACTTTGTCAGCTTTTTGATTGGACCCTGACTGACCCACCAGCAGGTTCCTTCCGCCTTGTTCTGCCCTGGTTCTGCCTCCTTATGGTTGTTTATGCTGAGTTTGCCTAAATTGTAAATCTTACTAAATCTATTTTAACCTTCTGCTTTGTTACCTTGCATGGAAATCTTCAATTGGTCAGATTGGCAAGCAAAATCACTGGGATGAACCAAGCACCGCTCAGTGACCTGTGCCAAAAACAGGTCTTCAGGAATGGACTGTCCTCACGATCCTCTTTAGGAAGGAATTTGAGCTTCTGGGTGCCTGCAGCCGAAACAATGGGACTAGACCGCTTTGTCCCTGCTGCTATCATGGTGTTGAACTCAAAAAAGCTGACATTGCTATGAGTTCTAGTTAGATTAAGCTCCTTCTTGCTATATGTTCCCTTCATGTGTCCTACTCCCATATGGTGCTTAAGCTTGATATGTAATGCTTGTTTTATATTCTTTTATGCTTGTCTTGTGACCCCTTGGATGCAAAATGAATTCCCCCCAATACAATAAAGTATTGATTTGAACTGTATGCGTCACAGTGAATAATAGACATGTTGCACAGCATGAACTGTCATAGTGTCAATCAAGGTCACCTTGCTGTAACTGGTGGGGGGAAATACATGCTTCCTTACTCCCAATCAACACGCACACACGCATGCACACACACAATATGAACAACAAAACAAAAAACAAAAATCAACCGTTTCAAATTATATTTATTTAAGAATTGTTTCAATTTTGAAGGAGAAATGATTCACCCTATTTCACTGCAGCAGACTTGTATCCTTGCTAGGTCATACAGGCTGTGGGCCAGCATCTCACTGTCCCGACTGCCTATTGTTGCTTTATGTTGACAGACTTGATGAATATTTAACAGGAGGAGTGAGAGTGGCAGGCATCCGGTCTCAAAGAAGAAAACAGCTCTCTCCTCATCATGTGACTGGACAGAATCAATGGCGTGATGAGGAACCGATTGCTTATTTTTTGATTGTTTACTCTTATAGGTTACTCTTTTTTGGAAAGATGAAATCCCACGCTTTTGTCAACTTATTTACTTTGAAATCACCTTAAAATAGAGGGAATAGAACGTGTTGCTCTTGCTCCATGATATCCGTTTACAGGTCAAATGGGGGTGTGTGGTACGTGGTTGCCTTATGTGGGGTACATGTACATGAAGCAGGTGCAATGCAATGCTGTGTTTCGCGTCTCAATTCGGCACCATGGACAGCGAGGAGAAGCTCATACAGGTGATCAGACAGATGCAGTCGGACATCAGAAAACTGGAGTTGGAGAACATGGGGCTGAAGAGGAGAGCTGGACCTCATTTTCATAGGATTGCAACAGTTCCTGCCTTTGCAGCAGAATATAGAAGTAGGCCCATTATGGAATATTATATTAGCTTGTTGTTGACAGCAATACAGAAGCACCTGCATCTAGCCTAATTCATGTCTTTCTCTTGGTTTATTTAGAGAGCATTGTCATGACGGTGAGGAGGTATTCGGTTTTCCAGCCTTTGGTCTGTCAGTGGAATCTTCAAATAACCAACACTAAGACTGAAAGGTGGAACATGCAGAGAATCCATTACGATACACAGACGACTGGACTGGAGGACAGAGAAGATGAGGAGGGGCATGATGATCATCTTTTCTGACACTGACACGATGGATGGCTAACAATACACCACCTTATTAGTGTATAGTGTAGGCTGTTGGGTTGGCTAATAAGTTAACGTGGTTACATATTAGGCTATGATAATAGGCCTAGCATATTAATATTAAGATCTGCTTGGACATTTGAAATATGTGATTCAATAAATAATGAGTTTCTGTCATTATTGTTAATGCATCTTAAGTCAATATTAGGTTGATTAAGCCCATCTGTGTTTTTTTGGCCTCTCCGGCACATCATGTTTTGATTTTGATTTACTTCCTTTTCATATACAAATTATAGTTTTTTTTCCCATTTTATTTAGTTTTTATCATGTCATTTTTAAATGTGCAATAAACTAAACTAAACTAAACTAAACTAATATTAGGTTGATTAATGTATTGCCATGTATTACAACACATTAAAAAAAAAAAAAAAAAAAAAAAAAAATATATATATATATATATATATATATATATATATATATATTCATAATATTAATAATATATATATGTAAGGGTTAGGGTTATATAATATATATATCCTATATTAAAATTGGCTGGCTGGCGTCGTACTGACCTCTGACATCACGCTCATGTCACCATGACTCAGCCATAACCATATAAGGAGTTCCCAATACAGCTACGCCCAAATACGGAGTGTGTAGTCTAACCTCAATGTGTCAGGCGCAAACAAATTAGTCTGTTCCATATATGGGCACAAAAGGGGGCATGCCAATATGAGCATATACTGATGCCATCAGGGATCTCCATATATGGGCATAAAAGGGACATGGCTTGACAGATAAAGAGATCTCCATCTATGAGCATATTACTATGCCCATATATGGGCATATACCTATCAAAAGGTGCACAGCACACAGGTCCTTGTGAGGTGCCAGCCAACGGAATAAACACTAAATAATGAAAGAGTATAGCTGCACACTCGTAACTGCCGATGCAAATTTTATTGTGGACACATAGACAGAAAAATTACGTTTCGGACAGGCCTTCTTCAGGGTAATAGAAGAATGGGGCATATATACTGATGACATCAGGGATCTCATATATGGGCATAAAGGGACAAGGACTGACAGATACAGAATATGGGCATATATATGTCAGATCGGTGATGTAACATACGTATGAGGGCTGCTATGCGGCCCTGAACTATGAAATGTATATAACCTATAGTAAAATAGTACATATATATATACACATGTATGCATGTATGTATGTATGTATGTATGTATGTATGTATGTATGTATGTATGTATGTATGTATGTATGTATGTATGTATGTATGTATGTATCTATGTATCTATGTATATATATATGTATATGTATATATATATATGTATATGTGTGTATATGTATATATATATATGTATATATATATATATATACGTATATGTGTGTGTATATGTGTGTGTATATATATATATATATATATATATATATATATATATATATATATATATATATATATATATATATATATACACACACACACACACACACACACACACACACACACACACACACACACACACACACACACACACACACACACACATATACATATATATATATACATATACACACATATACATACACGACATATGATGATATATATATCACATATATAATATAATCAGTAATAATTGGGATGAGAGGTCTTCATTATCTACCTGTAGAACGCACCTGTCAGTCTCTTTGCCACAAGTTTCTTCTTCTTCTCGCGAGAATTCGTCTCTCCTCAGCGTTGCTTGCTACTGCAGTGGGAAGGTTGTTGTCCGCCATCACTGTGAGAACTAGCTAACGTTAGTTAGCTAAAACATTCACAGAGGAGGAGGAGGAGGAGGAGTGTGACAACAACAAGAAGGAGAAGAACAAACACAACACAACACACAACCGGACATTCATTTGAACGAAGGGGGGTTAAAGAGCGGTCGTAGGGAGTCAGTCTACTCCCTGCCCCAGAGTCCCCAGCGTTTATTATAAACCGACACAGGAGCGCGTGTGTTTTTCCATGTAGTTCTTTCATGTTGACGTAGAGAAACGAAACGAACAGTCGGTTCAAAAACAACTTAAAACTCTAAACATGTCCAACCTCAAAGGCGGCACCAAGAAGGACACCAAGATGAGGATACGAGCCTTCCCTGTGAGTGTGTTTTTAACCATGGAGGGCCAGCTTATTATTCTGCGTCGCTCCCCTTCCTTCTCTCAACGGCCAAAAAAAAAAAGACATTATTTGCAAACTGAAAAGAGGGACTCGGCCGCGACGAAATTAAGCTAGCAAGTTAAAGCTAATTGAAGCCCGTTTCATACATATACTTCGTCGTACGACGGTGGTGGTGGTGGGGGGGAGAGCAGATCTACAAGCTCGCCACGCGTCGTGGACGCGCCGCGCTGTGAGCTTGTAGATCTGCTTCCGCGACACCGTCCGTCGTACGACGGGAGCATTAAGTTGGTTTGAAATGAAACCCAGTCAGCGGGGCCTCCTCTCTCTGTCAAGTCAACACAACTAATGTTTAACTACTTCGTTTTAAACCTCGCCCGGGCTGAACTGCTTAAATGTTCGGCCTGGTTAAAGAGGACAACACGGGCTTTAGTATTAAGGTCTGTTTTTTTTTACAAAAAAAAATGTCCTCGTCATCTAGCGTTAGTTTGCTAAAATAGCAATTTGCCAGGAAACGTCTTAACTGATGAGAGGCTAGTGGGTAGCTAAAGCTAGCAGGCCTCACTAGCTTTAGCTGAGTTGCACACACACACACACACACAGTCTGCAAATCACGCTGGTTAACGGTCGTTGTTACCGGTTCAGTTTTGGGTTATATCCACAATCCACCCCCAGACAGTTAAAGTTAGCGAGAGCTAGCCGCTGTTCCACCACTATGCTTGTGTTACTGTGTTGAGAAGAGTGCATTGGTTAAACCAGCTTGTTGTGAGCTAACGTTGCACCATCTCCTCAACTTTTCTACTAGGCTATATACCCTTAATGTGACATGTTTACGTAAAGTTATACCAACTTGGCTTGGACGCATGGTAGACCTATTCTGCCAGTCCACACATGACTTTTGTTGGTAGACTAAAAGTTGCCAGTTTGTAGAATCCTGCAGGCCGGTGTGCATACTGTAGGTGTTGTTGACAACATCCATCACTGTTGAAGTTGGGGGGTGTTGTTTCTGACTGTGTTGTATGAAGGCAACAATCGCTGTCATTAAGAAATTGAGCATTATAGCTGCATTGTTGTATGGTGATCTGGTTATGGTCAGTCTGACTGAAAGATAATGATGGTTTATTAAACAAATGTTGTGATTGTGAGATTGTTTTGCCGCCCTCAATCCTGATACTATAATGTTTACACTCATATCTTAACTTGTGAGAGCAGAAGTGAAGTCATAACATGCCCCTTTCCTTGTTATCAGTCATTGTGAACAAACTGTGGTTTGGAAGACATTCAATTGACCCTTTGATCCAATGAATAGACATACACATAACAGTAACTGTGAAGAGACTGGACCCCCCACAAAGAAACTGTTTGACATCTTCAGTCTACTGTTGGACTTGTCAAGCAAAAGCTTGACATGTCTTATTAGCCAAATGTAAAAGCTCCATAGAAGAAAATATATTAGTGACCGTGGAAGTTGTATCATAAAAAAATGGACCCCATGATCAGTTATCCAAATGCATGATTCTCACTGGCATTACTAGCTTATCACCTTTTTGATTCATCTTTCTTTGTTTCATCTGTCTGTCTATCAGATGACGATGGACGAGAAGTATGTCAACAACATCTGGGACCTTCTGAAGAATGCCATCCAGGAGATCCAGAGGAAGAACAACAGTGGTCTGAGCTTTGAGGAGCTGTACAGGAATGCCTACACAATGGTTCTCCACAAGCACGGAGAGAAGCTCTACACGGGCTTGCGGGAGGTCGTCACAGAGCATCTCATCAATAAAGTAAAGAACTGCAATATCTCCCACTCACACACTTGTTGACAAATAGTGCTTAAAAACTGGAAGTAGTCCTATAAGGCTAAAATGACTGTCTCTAATAGATTAAAAAAGAGAGATTTCATCATAGACATTTCCAAATAAAATGGCAAACAACAAATGCCACACAACTGTATTTGGACAATGTCTTCAACTCATCCTTTGAAAAAACGATCTACAGTCAATTTAAATACTTGATAGTCCTATAATCAAAAGAGCAATGAGGCACTAGGCTAAGAGTCCTGTTGCTATCTTTTGATTACAAAGCACAATGGTTGACAGAACACACACAGCATCCACTCAATGCAGCACTCTGACACAAGTGAATGTTGGCAAAATAAGTGATGTGGAGTTATTCCTTACAAAGTAAATGGGACTTTTACAGAGGGTAAAGTGTTTCCCCTCAAGCATTAAGCAGCAGATGTTATGTGTTACCACGGTATTCATTAGGGATGCACAATATTGACATTTTGGCCGATTATTTGCATGGTCAAATCAACTGATACCGATATTCCAATAGAAGTTTCCAATAGGCTTTACCGTACACACCTGTTATACAGTAACTTTGATTCAGGGTGCAGATACAGAATTTTTATGAACAGTGCATTCTCATTTCCTGATTTATTAGGACTACTGATACACATATTGGTACAGTGTAAATGTAGTCTTTATTTAAAAAGATCCAACTTGTTGATTATGGAAAGCTTCTCCAGAAAATATTGACATCACAAAAGGCTTTTTCACCTTCAAACGTAAATATTATAAAATATATTATTTTTGATATTGGTTCAGTACCAATATAGAATTTTTAAAGCAGATATTGCCGATACCGATATGATGACCGATTAATCGTGCATCCCTAGTATTCAGCATCAATTCTGCGTATGAACAGCACAGGTTGACAGTCTAAAGATTAATCTTCTTAAGAGTCAAACCGGGACTACCTTAAAGGGTGACTAAGCCAATTCTTATCCTGAATCCTAGCATTCTATTTTGACGCACTGTTTCATGTGGCTGGTGGAGAATTTGCCCTTTTTATAGGATTTGACTTCCAGGTGGCCTCAACAAATTTCTGATGCTCTCTGTCTATCGTTACAGGTACGGGAAGATGTGTTAAACTCTCTCAACAATAACTTTCTGCAAACACTGAATCAAGCCTGGAATGACCATCAGACTGCCATGGTCATGATCAGAGACATCCTCATGTACATGGTAGGTGGGCTACTGTGTCCTTGTCATACTCATTTAACTCATTAGTTATGGGGTGTTTGCATAGAAGGTCCTCTGTTTTACAGGGGCGGTGCCTCTTACATAAGTTGGTTCTCAGTGGGAAGAGATTACCTAAAAATAAGATAAATTCTCCTCTGGCTTTTGTCCATTTTGAGGAGGATTCTTGTCCTTTAGCCCTGGCAAGAAAAATTGTGAAGGAATGTCCAGCGCTGCCCCCCTTCCCCCCCACCTACCAACATCCCAGGTTGGACTTGGACTTTAAGACATGTTTTTTTTTTGTTAGCTAAACAAAGAGCCTCTGTTGCTTTATTTATTCTTTTCCTTGAGCAACTGGCAAGACTGTTGATTTAGTGTAGCAAGCAAAAAGGCCGAAGTGTTTGTGAGAGTGAAAGTGAATGAGAGCCCTTAAAGTACGTGGAAGCATGGTCCCAAACAATGACAAAGCCTGCTACTGAAATGCAGCGCTATCTCAGGGGGTTCTATTGTTCGTTCCACTCTCCCTCCTTGCTTCCTCCATTTTTTTATTTCCCTCCTTAACCCCCCCTCCCCGCAATCAGCCTTGTATTTGTTGAACTGCTGCAGTGCTCAGGTCAGCTTCACTTTTGCAATGATAGCAGTAGCAGCTTGCTTGCTCTGGCGTGCTGAACTCTGGAGGACAAATGGATAATCACCTGCTCCTGCGCCATTGTCAGCCACGCAAATTCTTGGATTTATTGTACTCTGTGAATAAAGTCATTCAGATAATCACAGGAGTGCGGCTGTGCTCCAGTGGCCAATGTATTTGTACAATTTAGTTGTAATGCGGTATCCCTTGAACGCTATGCTAGTTTGTTTTCTTTGAAAAGTGTGAGCACCTTGGAAGCAATGTAGTCAGCAACTCTTGCACAACACAGTAGGAGTGTGCGGTGGATCTCATTTATCAGCCAGATATATTTTGAACCATTTGATGTATTCACTGTGGCCAAATGCTTTACAACTGTAAATTGGACTGCACAGTTTTCAAACCCATTCATGTTTACCCTTGAGTAAATCACTGGCACATTTTTAACTTTTCTTACCGAGTATATATGTAAACGGTGAGCCTGACTTTAGCCACTATACACCCTTTTCATTCTTTAGTACTCTCTGATGTCATTCCTAACTCTAACTTTTTTTTATTTTATTTTTTTTATCGCAGGACCGAGTGTATGTTCAGCAGAATAATGTGGAGAATGTGTACAACCTGGGCCTTATCATCTTCAGGGACCAGGTGGTGCGCTATGGCTGTATTCGGGACCACCTCAGACAGACCTTGCTGGACATGATTGCACGGGAGAGGAAGGGAGAGGTGGTAGACAGGTAAGGAAATGGGGCTGCTGCTAACTCATTGGATGTATTGTGTCGTACTGTTTGTTTTCTTCTTTTCCTCATCTTACATAAACAGTACCACCATGTGACACTTGCAGGGGAGCGATCAGGAATGCCTGTCAGATGCTGATGATTCTTGGCCTGGAAGGCAGATCTGTGTATGAAGAAGACTTTGAGGGACCCTTCCTAGATATGTCTGCTGAATTCTTCCAGGTGGGGTGACCATATTTTGGCAAATTGTGTGTTTTTTGGGGGGGATAGGGGTTCAGTCATTTTGGGACCAGTGAAAGTCCTTAGGGCTTAAAACAACCTCCCAACATCCCCTCCAACAGATGGAGAGCCAGAAATTCTTAGCGGAAAACAGTGCCAGCGTTTACATCAAGAAGGTGGAGGCCAGAATCAACGAGGAGATCGAGCGGGTCATGCACTGCTTGGACAAGACCACGGAGGAACCCATCGTCAAGGTGGTGGAGAGGGAGCTCATCTCCAAACACATGAAGACCATTGTGGAAATGGAGAACTCCGGCCTGGTTCACATGCTCAAAAACGGCAAGACCGAAGGTGAGGAACTTTGTTTTTGCACTGCCTCGTTGATGTTACCTTGCACATCATGTTGAAACAATACTTTTTGGATAGTTAGCATGTAGCAGCAAGAAAAGGTCAGTCTACTACTCTTGGTCAGCCTTTCACCAATACATTAGCCATTTGCTAAATTGCCTTGTGTATCTTTCTCTTCCTGCAGACCTGGGCTGCATGTACAAGCTGTTCAGTCGTGTGCCAAACGGCCTGAAGACCATGTGTGAGTGCATGAGCTCCTACCTGAGGGAGCAGGGCAAAGCTCTGGTGTCTGAGGAAGGAGAGGGCAAGAACCCTGTCGACTACATTCAGGTAAACTAGTCCTTCAGTTGTCGAGGTCCTGAAGTGGATCTTTTGTTTAATTATGTGTGTTCATGTCTCAAAGGAATAATAATGCATTGTGATGTGAAGAGCCCTGCGTAACGTGTTTTTTTTTTTTAGTTTTGTATTTTTATTACCATATCCATATATCGGTCCTCACTGAATGCTTATTATAGGATGTTATCATTTCTGTCTACACGGTCTGTGGAAAACTCAAAGATGTTCTAGCCAATTCACATAATCTATGGAATTTCATATTTCATTTCCAACATACTGTATGTTTTCCTTATTTGAATATATAACAAACCATTTATAGAAAACATAAACGGTTTACATACTCATCAACTTGTTTTCACAGGGCCTGCTGGACCTAAAGACAAGATTTGACCGTTTCCTGCTGGAATCCTTCAGCAACGACAGACTCTTCAAGCAAACCATTGCCGGGGACTTTGAATACTTCCTGAACCTGAACTCCCGGTCACCAGAATACCTCTCCCTCTTCATTGACGATAAGCTCAAGAAGGGAGTCAAAGGGGTATGTACAAATGCATACGCTACAGTCTTACATTTTGAGCTATAGAACAATGGTGAAACCATGCCTTAGCGATTTAAAAAAATATTAATAGGGGTGGGACTATTAAAATGCAATTCTTTGATTCGTTCTAATTAGCTTGAAAATAACTGAACAACGCCATCTACAGGCGACACTTAAGTTGTCACTTGATTTTCTGAGATGCCACCTTCAGCGTTGTCAATCGGTGTGGGTGTGAAATAAATCCACAATGGTCCTTCCACCGCAACTGTTCAATCCTTCCAAGGGAAATTAATAATCTGATTTGTTTATTGCACAGAACAGTGACTGAATGAAATACTAGGCACAGAAACACAAGTACTAGTCGCCTATGCTCCCACTGTTTAGACAGCACTCTCCTCTCATTACAAAATTATCCACAGTTTGCACTGTGAATAGAAACCAGTCTCCCAATCCCACAAGGTTATAGCGACGTCTGATCAAACATTAAATCAACAATGTCTTTTCACTTTGTCAGTTAACTATGTTTGATTATATAATGTTAATGCCTCCAGCTATATACAGTATATAATTATCAGTATATATAATTAAATAAATACCATTTATTATTTGGATTTACATTTTGTCCCACATCCCCGTTAATTTCGAACCCTGGCTTTAGATAGAGGCTAGAGAGACAGGAAGCTGAGGGTAGAAGAGGGGTAAGACACAAGAAACCTCTCCGGACGGAAATGAAACGGGGACTGTGCTCATTGTTTGTTTTGTGTCTCTGTCCTCTCCTGCAATATGTCCAGTTGACGGAACAGGAGGTTGAGTCTATCCTGGACAAGGCCATGGTGTTGTTCAGGTTCATGCAGGAGAAGGACGTGTTTGAACGGTACTACAAACAACACTTGGCCCGCAGGCTGCTCACCAACAAGAGTGTCTCCGACGACTCTGAGAAGAACATGATCTCCAAGCTTAAGGTATGCGGCAGAGATGTTGAGTGGCTGTGTTTTTGTGAGTCCTGTCATGCACTCTCCCCGTTAACTTGGTGTGTCCCTTTGTTTACCCTTTCACAGTAGCAGTAGAAATTCTTTGCAAGTTTGGGTTATAATGAATACATGTTAGTTGAATTATAATAAAGTGGGTATAAAATCATGCAACCTGATTGGTTGATGGGTGTGGTATAATCATATACCATGGCTATGAAGTCAAATGTCTTGTACAGTTCTGTATCACTCAACGCCCAAGGTAGGTTACAAAATGTAGGTCAAGGTGAACTGGTGAAGTCATCAAAATGAAAACTATTTTATTTAGGGTAGGGTAGAGTTCTTTTTTACCCCCTTTTTCTCACAATTAAGTTCCAGACTATATAGCATTCAGAGATTGTGAATTAGTTGTCTGGCTATGCGAGACTACTAGCACAGTGACAAAGATCACCCTCCCTGCCTGTTTTCCCTCCCTGAACACGCGTAATTGTGTTAATATAGACGCTCAGCTAAGCCAGAGCTAAGATAAGGTGGATTCAAACCCCTAGTGGTGGACAGGTATTTTACCCCTGCAACGTTCAGGCGTGCAAAAAATTACAAACAAATGACAACATTTAAGGTAAACTTCGACCTACGTGGAGGCTTAACTATGGAGGAGTGGCTACTGGCTCGAGAAATGCATGTCTCAGAGAAAACATCCACTTTAAAAAGATGACACGCAGAACTGTAGGAAGATGAGATTGAAACCCCCCAGAAATTAAGCAAACGCTGTTAAGCAAATGAAACGTGAAATTGACTGCTTAGGTGAACAGTGTTTATTATTAGATCTTCATATCGCATAGAAATTCAATGAAGTTCTGTGAGATTTCTATGCCAGTATCAGAAACTGCAAAGGACAACATGCAGAGCTGCACAAAGATGAGATTGACCAACTTGAAGAAAAAATCTAAACATAAATGTTGGCATAGCAAATTAAATTAAAGTTTCATAAAGGCAATAACTCATGACAGAGTATGGTGTATGTTGTGATTATTACAGCTAATGAGCAATGTTCAGCGCATCATGTCTTTCCTTTGTCCTCTTTACAGACGGAATGCGGCTGTCAGTTCACCTCTAAACTGGAAGGAATGTTCAGGGACATGAGCATCTCCAACACAACCATGGATGAATTCAGGCAACACTTACAGTCCACAGGGGTAAGACAGGCCGATGCCATAAGCACTTAAGCTTCTATTTTCCTTCTTGAAAATTGAAATCTTTTGAACGTTTTAGCTTATGACATGCCCAAAAGAGGAACATCAGGTTGAAAGTGGTTAATGAGCTAAACTTATGGAAAACAACACACTTCCTGTAAATGTTCATGTAAACCAGTGTTGCATTCAGGAAGTAGCTATTATGTGACTTTGTGCTCTCATACATAAATGTGTATACATTGGAACCCTATACAAAGCTATACAAAGAATTGAACGAGTATGAGCAAAAGAAACCAGACGTGTTGGTAATTACCGTACTCATCATAAGTCAGGCTGAAGGTGTAATTACTGGTTAGTCTATTGAGTCTGTGTTGACTTGAATCAATAATGCTGGTGTTTTGACACTCAAACCTTGCATGCTTGTGTGTTGCTCAGGTGTCTCTGGGTGGTGTTGATCTCACAGTCAGAGTCCTCACTACCGGCTACTGGCCCACGCAGTCGGCCACACCCAAATGTACCATCCCTCCCTCTCCCAGACATGCCTTTGAGGTCTTTAGAAGGTAGGAATTGTTGTTTTGGCTTAACAACTGAGGTCTAGAGTATATATCCAGAGTCCCATGACCTCCATTTACATACGTATATACTGCATATATTTTGTTTTGTATTGCAGGTTTTACCTGGCCAAGCACAGCGGTAGACAGCTCACACTCCAGCACCACATGGGCTCAGCAGACCTCAACGCGACCTTCTATGGCGTTGTCAAAAAGGTGAATCCACATGTATTTTTTAAACCCGCATGGCAAAACTGCTTCACTATTAACAGTTGCACACGGACTAATACAACATGCGATAATGCTTTGTCTGATATGGAAAGGGAGTGTGAAATCATATTTGCGAGACTCATTTCTCAGTCCTTGTGTCTTGTCTTTACTGTGTTCCCAGGATGATGGTTCGGAGGTAGTCGTAGGAGGGGCCCAGGTGACGGGCTCCAACACTCGCAAGCACATACTGCAGGTCTCAACCTTCCAGATGACCATCCTCATGCTCTTTAACAACAGAGAAAAGTCCACTTTTGAGGTCAGAACATAGAATGAGTGCCGCTCCTGTCAATCGCTCTCTCCCCGTTGAATGTTTGTCATAATTGTTATTATTTTTTCCTGTCCACAGGAGATACAGCAGGAGACAGACATCCCAGAGAGGGAGCTGGTGCGGGCACTGCAGTCGCTGGCATGTGGGAAGCCCACTCAGAGAGTCCTCACCAAGGAGCCCAAGTCCAAGGAGATTGAGAATGGCCATGTGTTTACAGTCAATGATCAGTTTACTTCCAAACTGCACCGAGTTAAAATACAAACAGGTAATTGTGTGTATGTGTGTCACGCCTGCAAACCTGTCAACTTTTGGCAGAATTTCCCATTTTAAATACAAAATGTCATCCACATGTATTATGAAAGAGTTCCTAAATTGGGAGGTGTCTTATCTTATCTGCTGCCTGTCTGAGTGAGATTCTTCCTTGGGGGATTCCCCTCTACACCAGCAGTTTTCTGTCATTCAGCCAATTGGCACCAAGATGAACTACATGCTTTGTCCTTTCTCTCTGCGGTCCAACTCCAGTATGTCTAAGTTTCCATGGGTTACCGCTAATTAGACAAACTTGAGGTTTGGGTGACCTTGTTTGCCTCCGTAGTGCACCACTTACAGGCTGCTACAAGCAATGTTTAAAAAATACATGTCTCAACTTCTCTGTTTGAAAATCACACAAAAGAAGTATTACTTTAAAGCTAGCTCTCCACCGCACCGACGTCGGCCACGGAAGGCGCTGGAAAGCGTATCCTGCCGCCAAACTGTTGTAGATAGCACCGTGCTGTCGGGTTGGGACTTCTAGGATCTCGCCGACCGAACATGTCCGGTTGTGTACCGACAGCCACAGCCCGTAGTTAGCCGAGGGGTCGCGAAGAGGGGGCAGAGAGGGGGTTAAGAGCTCCGTAGAGGGGACCTCTCGTCTGTTACTGGTGCAGATGACATTGCCCGTCACACATTTTAACTAGATGCCATATTCTCAACTCTCAATACCGATATCGATCGATCAACTCCAAAGCAAAGTAGTAGTTTTGTTTTAGCAGTTTTGTTTTGGTCCAAGGACCAAAACAAAACAACTGCAGGCTCCGGTGTTGCCAGATTATGTGAGTGAAACAAGCGACTGTCTATGAAAACAAGCCCAAAAGAAGCAACCACACTCCAGAAACGAGCCCAAACAAAAGTAACCTGCAACTATAAATATTTACAAGCGACTTTACAGGAAAACAAGCCCAGAGTCGCTCATAATAAGCAGACCTGGCAATCTGACATGCCATCTGCTTTCCTCTCTACACTGACAGTTTGTGCAGAAATGTTGCCAACTTTTGCCAACAGACTTGTAGTCTGTTTGGTGGAGAGTCACCTTAACTCCCTATAATCTTAGACAAACACCACTGTGAGTAGAAACGGAAGAACATCCATGTGACTGCCATGTTCAGCTGCCTTAGATCATTCAAATCTCATTTGAGTGCAACTAGGGGAAATTTTAATACATCTGTGGTTATGTAAATTATTTTATCTTCACACCCTTTTGTTTTTAGCTAAAAGCTAAATCTAAGGATGGTAACGTAAACTAACAGTATTTGAGTATGGACTGAAGCCTAATTTATGCTCCGTAGTATGAAGGTGCAGCTTGACAAAAAAAACAGATCTACAATCTAATGTGTAGCATCCAAGGTGTATGGGTTTCAGATGTCCTCTTTATAGAAACAAGAGCTGCAGAACTTAATACACTTTGGAACGCCGGAACGTCTCCATTTATTGCATTTCACAAACACCATGCACAGAGCACAACAACTGTCCACTTCTTAAATCATAACTGGCCTGTGCCCTCCTCCAGGCATTGCTAATTGAATTCAGTGTGCCTGATTATTTTCTTCTTTCCCGAACACACTTTTGCACATAGCCACGCCTCCAGGACTACCCTATATGAGTATATGGTGATGGAGACGTGTCGGTAATTTCACTGGCAACAACCGATTATTTCAAAATTGCACATAGTAGTTGACATTGAACGTAGGCTAAATGATGCTACATAAACGTTGAGAAAATGCCTGCATCTATCAATGTTGATATGAAATGCATTTCCTTTTCCCAATAAAAAAGAAAACGCTTTTAAATTAGCTGTAGTAAGTATGAAATCAACCTATTTCTCACCTAAAATGTTCTGATAACACAGACTTCAGGGTGACTTGTTAAAAGTTCATCCATGCGTGATCCCAACACTAATCGGCACAACCCTAGAGTTGTATCTATTTTACGCTGATATGGTTATCATGCCATGCCCTGGTGTGTTTAAATGTCTTAAAAGAACAGTATGTTGACCTGTCATGTCCACCCCAGTATTTTACAGTGTCTATATCAAATCTAATCTTGTCTTTGTCCCCACCTCCCAGTTGCTGCTAAACAGGGGGAGTCGGACCCCGAAAGGAAAGAGACGCGCCAGAAAGTGGATGATGACAGGAAGCACGAAATCGAGGCGGCCATTGTCCGCATTATGAAGTCCAGGAAGAAGATGCAGCACAATGTCCTGGTGGCAGAGGTAGGAAGGGACACTCCTCGTTATCTTATCGGCCCTCAAACGTTAGTGTTCTTTTAGTGTAGGTTGATGACTTACAAGTTGTATCACAGCATTTGCCTGATCTTGTTCAGATAGATCATGGTTTGTAATCATTTTGGGGCATGAGTTTGTGGTTACTACCCCAATACTTGTGGCTTCTACTTGAAGAATATCACTTACACCTCCTTTTACATGCACGTAATTCTTATTATAGCTCTTGGTGTGCACTTAAGATTTCAGCTGCATGGCTGCAGCTAAAAATAATGTAAATGTTGAATTTTTCATAACTTTCATTAAAATCTTAAGATCTATCACATTACGTTGAAGGATTGCCTCGCAGTGGCACAATTTAATGCCCTTGGAGTTAACCCTATCTTACAAGTATGCTGGATGTGACTGACTGGGCCTAGGCATGTTTAATTAACACTGGCTTGAAAAAGAGTCAAGAGTTGGAAAATATGTTTACTATTGCCATTGTTTTTGTCTCCTCAGGTTACTCAGCAGCTCCGGTCACGTTTCCTCCCCAGTCCTGTGGTCATCAAGAAGCGTATAGAAGGACTAATAGAAAGAGAATACTTGGCGCGGACGCCTGAGGATCGTAAAGTCTACACTTACGTAGCGTAGAGGAACATCGGACGAGAGGAGACAGAGACTGGACGCGGCTGGGGAAAGGGGGGACAATTGGGTTTTTCTTTTTTCCTTTTTTTTCTCCTCTTTGGACTGTTATTCGCATGGACTGGAAGTATTCTTTTAAAGATAAATGCTGGGAAATTAACTCCTCACCCCTTACACACACACATGAAAACACAACCTCTCCTCAATAAAACCACATGCAGAAAAGCAATGTCAACAAAGCGAAAAATCCACAGTGTTGCTAGATGATTTTAAAACCAGGCCCACTCTTCCTTTTTTTTGTTTTTTCTTTTTTTCCCTGTGAGGTTTAAACATGGATCGGATCCAGCTTCAAGCTTTTCACTGTTTTACCCTTGTAGAGAGCGACCTTACAAAGAATCCCTCGGGAAGAAATGTGAATGCACCGCATTATTTTTGTTTTTCAATACTGTGTAAAAAAATGAGAAAATTAATTATTAAAAACAAAAAACGCGGCAAATGTGGATTGTTACAAAAAGGAAATTAAAAAAAATCTATATTGAATGTGGATGTTCTGCACTTTACCACCACCTATCATCGAGTCTTAACATCCTGGTCCCTTCTAATGCTGTAAAGCTTAATTTATATTTTGTGGTATGACGAACAAAAATAACAGATTGTGACAAATCTGTTTTTTGGTGAGTGATGCAGTCCGTCTTAGGGTATTTAACTTTAAAAGACTTCATGGCTCATTTTAACGTCTACGGGGGCTTTTGTGTGCACCCACAGTTTTATAAGTTGCTTGATTAGATATTTAGATATTTCATATTCATTAGGTCAGACACACCTCCCTCCTGTATAAGCCCATTGAACTTCAAACCCAATTTGAACCATGTTAGACTTGTTGAAAACACGTTCCTGGTTGATTCTGGTGACTGATGTAGTCCTAATATGTGAGGGGGCTGTATTTTTCAAGTACTTTTTTTTCCTTTCTTTTAAGAATGCATTAAATTAAAGAAAAATATGCATAATTAGAACAACCGTATCAGTTACCAGAACCAGGGACGTGTTTTAGTTAAGTCTAACATGGTTAACATGGAGTTTGAAGTTTAATGTACTTATGTAGGCGGGGGGATAAATACAAAATGTCTAAATATTTAATGAAACAACTTAAAAACTGTCGGGTGCAAACAAGTTTAAAGGACCCTAGAAGTGTTTTATACTGAAACACCCCTTAAGTGACAAGTGATTTATCTCTTGTTTCTGCACATGAGGTACATATTGGTCATAATACACTTAGTTGCTCCCCCCCGCCCCATTATGATTACCATTATAACCACACAATAGAGCAGATTGTGCAGTGTGACGTACAATCGCTGTATACGGATCACCAGTGTGACTTATGCACCCAATTTTGTGTTTTTGGCTCTTATCAAGGTACTGACTCGGCTGTAAGCTGGTGCGTCAGCGCTGCTGTCTCCCACAGTCATCTTTTCTAACATCAACAATTTTTGCCTCTGTGGGCCATGACTCAGAAATCAATCTTAAAACATTCTGGAGAGATGATGCAAATGTATTTATCAGTATGTTGAGAAACAGAAGTATAACGGGCACACTGAATAGTACACAAAACGGTCCAGTTAACGAGGCTGGTGACAAAAGGTATTGATGTTAATATAGGATGCACATCTACTCTCACAAAGCTGAGCTATATACTGTTAGGGAATTGCTGGCCGTGAATGTCACTAACGCTTGAGTTGTACTTTGTTGCACATCATGTCGCACACCGAAAATAGATATACAAGCTCACAATGCGATGTGTTGTGAGGTTGTAGATGTACTTTTGGTGTGCGACACAAGCTTGCAACTAAGTAAATCTGACTTATTAAATGGCTTGAAGAGCATTGGTCGTAGGTTAGGCTGTGTAAAATTTGGCATTTAGTATTACAATCAAGTCTCTAGCCGTTTCTGGTTACTTTTTAGTCAACACTTTTCTGCTGCTCGTTACCTGTGCATTATTGGCCCTACTGTTTATTCTAACTAGTCCCTAACTGGACTTCTAGAACACTGTTCTCAAAGTGGGGTCCGGGGACCCCCAGGGGTCCTTGGAGGGGTTCCAGGGAATTCCCAGGTAAATGATTAATAGTTAGGAATAGTGTATAAATGGAAGCAAATGGACATGCCATTTGCTTCTATTTATACACGGTCTGAGTTAAACTAACAGGATTTTACAGTGCACATTGGCGTCCCAGAGATATACAAATATTTCAAATGGCGATCCGTGGCCTGATGCATATTAAACTGGGGTCCTTGCATTGAAAACGTTTGAGAAACACTGTTCTAGAATACCATGGATGCCGATGAATAATCAGTGCCAGACCATCAGCACTACCCTGAGGACCAAATTTTGGTCACCATTGGTCAAAATGGATGTCAAATGTATCTGACTACGGTTAAAATGTGTTTCACATGATATAAATGGTTCTCAGCTACATTTGAGGTGTAGCCAAACTCAAATCCAGGCCATCACTGGGTTGAGTGTCTGCTTGACACAGGGCTACATCGGCCAGCTTTTCCAACTGGACCATAAAGTTGTGGATCTCTTCAGTAGAACTGTCGGTCCAAGCCAGCGGCAGATGGGTTGGAACAGCCTGTCGATCTGGAAAACACGGGTGCACTGTCTGTATAACTGATATGAAAGAAGTTGACAGCAGTGTACAGCTGCTATTATGGACATTACAAGTCAGGCCTGGTCAGTGCTCAGGGACTGCAGGGGATCCATTTCACTATATTTTGTGTGAGTCAGCGTGATAAGCGAGAAAATGTAGAAAAATTACTTTTAATTGTAGATATTTCACTATCTACAAACAGGTGGTATATAATGGAAACATGTATAACAATGGAAGCTACTGTATGTCCCACAGACAACATTTTACTAAATCCAGACAGATATCCATGATATGAAAAGTTGTAGATCCCCATGGTCTATATGAATAGCCATTGAAAGGTGGTCTTTCAGGTGTACTAAAGAAGTAGTCTGATTTCATATGACCCACCTTGATAGAACTGTCCACTGAGGGTTCTGGCTGCAACCTTAGATAATGCCAACCACACTACAGTATCAGCTCCCTGCTCTGCACTGCGCAGACGGTCCCCCATCCTCTGGTGGAACTGGGGCATGGCTGTAGAAACAGCTACAAGGGAGTAAATCAGAAGACAGGACACTTATTGGTATGTGTGTGTTTGTGTAAGTTCTTATAATTGAGTTAACGAGTGGGAATCAAAGAAAGAGTACCTGGTGTATCAACCCAGCCAGGGTGCATCACGGAAAAGTGGATGGCAGGGTTGGCTATGGCCCACTGCTCTGTCAGCACCACCTGCTGTCTCTGAGAGTAAAGAGCACTTAATCGCCACAGACAGCCACCAACTCAATATCTATATCATAGCTTATTCTGTGGTTGCAACCTACTTTAAATAACTTCAAATGCTGAGTCAGTGTGGAAAGGTGACAGAAACCCAAAGATGTCAATATTAAATATTAATTCATAAGAATGCACAAAAGATGCACTGTGAATTATATAAAGTAAATATAAAAGATAGGAAAAGTAGGTTAATTTTATTTTTCATATTGAGCTAATTTCCTTATACACTCTATAATAACATGTATCCCACTTCTTCAGTACCTTGTTCTGGGCATAGACCATGGTGCTATCAAAGTCTCCCCTGTTTGATTGGAGGTCATCAGTTTTGAGCTTCTGGACCAGCATGCCCCCTGACGACACTATGATCTGACAAGCATGGAGAAAAGAAAAGCAGTGTACTTAGAGAAGGCTCACTGCAAAGCAAAAGCAAACAAAAGTGTCATTATGCCGTCTTGCTGATGCAGATGAGATGATTGTGTGTGTGCGTGTGTGTGTGTGTCTGTGTGTGTGTGTGTGTGTGTGAGAGAGCAGAGAACCCACCACCCTCGGATCGCGGCTCTTCTGTATAAGTGGTAGAAGGCTCTGGGTGAGGACATACACGCCTGAAGGGAATGGAGAAAGAAGTCAATGTTTCCACATTCTGTACAAAACAAGCAGGTTGTGCTAACTGAAAGTAGAGACTTTACCCAGAGTGTTGGTTGCAAAGTTCTTCTCCAATCCTTCAGCATTCACCTCTCGCTTGTTCACCATACACCCTGCATTGTTTATCTGACACACACAAAAAACAATGCACAAACAATTAACATTGCAAATAACAACAAAGGCATTGTAAAGGTGGATTTTCTTATTAAGTAGAAGAGCAAAGGGAACATCTGGAGCCTACCAAAACGTTCAAGGATGAATATTGCTTCTTGAAGGCCTCTGCAAACTCCCACACCTTGCAGGTCTCTGACATGTCCAGAATATGCACATGTACCTCCTGGAGAAACAAGAGCAAGTAATCAATACAGTTTCATTTCTCTCCAAGCAATAACTCCAAGCAATAACTCACCCACCCACCCACTCACTCACTCACTCACTGTGTTCCCAGACTCTCTGACAATGTCCGTCCTGGCTGCCTCAGCTGCGTCTTTGTTCCTACATACCATATGTACTGTGCCACCTGGAAACAGAGTAGGAGACACGGTTGTTTATTCTTTACACAAGGATTAAGTGCTCTACTCCTTATAATAATAACTCATAAACTGGGTGCTGAATTACACAATAAAGTCCAAGAGAGCAGTCCCTTCCAGCGTTTGTGCAATAATAAAATACTATTATTGGGAATGCTGTCCTGGTCTTTGTTTATTATTCTTTACAGAATCAATGACAGGGAATACAGCTTTCTGGCATTATCATGTAGTCTATGTACCTTTCTGTGCTATGACCATGGCAGTTGCTTTGCCAATTCCACTGTTGGCTCCAGTGATCATGAAGGACCTTCCCACCACAGACACATCTATGTCCTGGGCCACAAAGCTTTTAGACGCTATCTCATATCCATTTCTGTAGGCACACAAAGTCTGTAAACCAATACGTTCGTGCCTCAAGACTTTATTTTTTTTCATGTAGTAAAAATAATCAAAGACTGAATTATTGTTTAAAACCACTTAGAATAGTTTTTCTTTCTCCAGAATTGAGCTCTTATAAAATCTGTCAGCTATTGATGTGACTGTAACACTGATGACAAGGCACTTCATCTGACAGTGGAACTATTGTATTAGTGAAAAGGCGTGTGTGTGTGTGTGTGTGTGTGTGTGTGTGTGTGTGTGTGTGTGTGTGTGTGTGTGTGTGTGTGTCTCTTGATGCCAAGTAGGCTTCTGTACAGCCAGAACATTGCTATTCTTTTACAAGGGCATATTGTCTATTGATGATTAAGGCATTGATGATGAATAATAGTTCCCATTTTCAAAAATAAAATAATTTAAAAACGAGATTGTGGGTAACAAAGGTGACTAACTTCACAGAACATATCTCAAAGTTGTTTCTAATCCAGTTGTAAAAAGTCAAAAATAAATAGGCTACTATCAAACTAACAAAATATAAAATGCATACAAATTGTAACTGACCTGGAGTATTCGTGGATTCCTTTCAAAAACCACATGATATTGCGATACAGAGACATATTGCTTTCCATGATATGTGAAATCCCGAAAGAGGTCTTTCCCAGTGTGGACACGGTGGTGATCAGATCAGCTTGCAGTTCACCAGTAGGCTAACCATTGTGCAGTGTTGTAAAGTAACTAAGTACATGTACTCAAGTACAGTACTTTAGTAAAAATTTAAAAAAGGCCTGTTATAATAAGAAAGCATTCGTTTCTAAAAACTACACAATCTGGGGTTTTGCTAATTTAATATTTAGACAAGGACATTTTGTTAAGACGGCTTATAATATCATTTTGTGAAAGTCCAACAAATAGCAATGTTTTTTTTACTTTACTAGAGTATTATATCCAATTTTCAATACTTCTACTTCTGCTCAGGCAATATAAAATATTTTACTTTTACCCCACTACAATTATTTGAAAACTTTAGTTACTAGTACTTTGCACATATAAATTATTATATTCTAAAACACACATTAACCACTTTAGCCCTATTTTATACATAGGCTATTTGAAAATAGCCGATCTACAAGCTCACAACGTGTCACATCAAGACAAGTTGTGATCTGTGAGATCTGCTATTTTCAAACATTTCAGCACTTTTACTTTTGGTACATTAAGTATATTTTGATGCCAATACTTTTGTACTTGTACTCAAGTAACATTTTGAACACATGCCTTTTACTTGCAACAGAGTATTTCTACATTGTGGGATTGCTACTTTTACTTAAGTAAAAATATCTGAGTAGGCTACTTCTTCCGCCACTGTCAATGACCAATCCACAGAACTGGTGACGCCTCGCCAGTTCAGTGCAGTGCCAGGAGGAGGGAGGAGTTACATGGAGGAGGGAGGAGTTACATAGAGTGACTGGTTCAACGCACTATGTGGTTGACCAGAACATTTGACCCGCTGTTTTAAGGGTTGAAAAACACAGTGTTTCATAGTAGAACTGGACTGGTAGAGATCAGATCGGCCCACAGTGTCAACATGGTGAGTTGTTGCATCTTTATTAGATGATTGTTTTTGAATGACTTTTACTTTATGATCATTAAGTCTTTGTCGGTGACAAGACTGTGCTCACCTGTATGTCGTTGACAGGTAGGCTATGATCTACTAGCCTTGTAGCCTAAACAGTGGGCTACTAACTATATACACATTATTCAACTATTCATGCTACTCGTATGCTGTCTGTATGGTGGATTGTGCCATAGATCTACGGTACATTTAAGATGCATTGTGTGTGTATGTATCATTAAGCGACAGTCGGAAGTAAAGGTGTATGTTTCCTGAACCTGTTCCCCTCTGTAGAACAGGTTTCGTCACTTTTCCAGGCAACATGCCCTAGTGGCAGTTTGGTGCTTTATACCTGATCATTTGCCTACCAGGCTGATACAGGATATATCAGCTGCAGCATTAATATTAATATGCAGTGGTGGGAAAGTACTCAAATGTTTTACTTAAGTAAAAGTATCCATACTGCAATTTAGAAATACTCTGTTGCAATTAAAATAAATGTATTCAGGGCTTAAGTGTTATACTCTATGTTTTGTAATAATAATCAAATTCTACAAAGTAACTAGTAAGTTTAACTAGCTGTAGAATACAACTCTCGTAGACGTATTTATGATTATGACGTTTTCAATCTACGAGAGTTGTAGGGTTCACGCCCCATGGAGACAGGGACTTTCTGCACTATGTCCCGTAGACACTCCAAACATGTACAAATTGAAAATAAATGTGCTTACCCCCAAGCCCCAAATGTTAACTGTCTCTACGCGGTAGTAATTGAATGTAATAATCCATATCTTTCAATAAAGAAGTGTTTTAATGCCGTCTGTGGCCGAACGCCATTTTTTCACCCTCGTTTACTTCCTGTTTACATTTAGTGTAATTCCGGGTTTCACCGGATGCGCCCCGTCACTACCGCCCATTGGGAACTTCCGACAGAATCGGCCACAGACGGCATTAAAACACTTCTTTATTGAAAGATATGGATTATTACATTAAACTACTACTGCGTAGAGACAGTTAACATTTGGGGCTTGGGGGTAAGCACCTTATTTTAAATTTGTACATGTTTGGAGTGTCTACGGGGCATAGTGCAGAAAGTCCCTGTCTCCATGGGGCGTGAACCCTACAACTCTCGTAGATTGAAAACTTCAGAATCATAAATACGTCTACGAGAGTTGTATTCTACAGCTAAAGTTTAACTAAAGTGGAGTAAAAGTACAATATTTGCCTCAGAAATGTAGTGGAGTAGAAGTTACTGAAATACTCCAGTAAAGAAATACCTCAAAATTACAGTACTTAGGTAAATGTACTTAGTTACTGGATACAGGATATATATCAGCTGCAGCATTAATGTGTGATCTGTGATAAGGGCTCTGTCATTGTGTTGTCTGTTTTCTACCCTGTTGATAAACCTATTAGTGCAAGACTGATAGTTTTATTTTTTTCAATCCCCAGAACTTTCCACAGAAATGGATGCTATTATTAGTTTAAATTATGTTGTTATTTGGGATTTTGACCTATATCTCCTATTTGTCTGCAGTTGAATAGATCTTAAGAAGAGCCATTGCCAAAAAAAATCTGTCATGTCCTTATTTTATCAAGAGCAAAACTCCCATTAATTAACACACTCATGAACTGACATGAACTCATGTTTAACTGAATCGTTTGCATTATATTTTTGATCATCTAAGGCTCTCTAATGTCAACAATGAGAGGAAGAGCTGAGGGCAGCCTTGCGGAAATTGTGTGGCAGCAGTTGCTAACGTAGAGCCTGAAAAAAGCAATCTGTTTTGACATGTAGCTTAACAAAGCTAGGAAACCCACTCTTTAAACACTGAAACATGACTCCTCACCTCTATTGAAAATGGAAAGAAAACACCGCACATTTCCCTCAGTCTTCCAGTGACCATGTTTGATATTTTTCCCTCTAACCCCCCACACCCACTCCAACGCTTTCCCCCCCATGTTTCTTTGTCTTGTCGCTCTGCTCTGAGAAGTTACTCGTTAATGAACTGTGCCACCAACGATAAAGACCCCCCCCCTTTTTACCCCAGGGGGAGAGAGTTAATAATGGCCCGTAGAACAACTGACTCAGATGTGTGTGTGTGTGTGTGTGTGTGTGTGTGTGTCTTCGTGCAGACACATACATTACCCCCTTGTTTCAAACTAATAATAAATGCATACCCCCTCCCTGGTCCCCTCATCTCATCTGTGGTCCCTTTTGCTCCACTGACCCAGTGGCGTCTGCTTTCGTCAGATTCACCTTATGTCTAACCTCATGTACATACTGTACCTGCTGGTTTATATGTCTAATTGTCTATCCTCTCCCCCCCCCTCTTCTTTTCTTTTGTCTTTCTGAAAAGAACACAAACACATTTCACCAATTTCTTTACACCCGTAAACCCGTGACGTGACAATAAAGTTGTCCGATTCAATAACGTGCATGTGATTCCCATTCAGATGCGCTTCCTGCTGCTCTTCAGTCGCCAGGGGAGGCTGCGGCTTCAGAAGTGGTTCACGCCCACACCCGAACGGGAGAAGAAGAAGATCATCAGGGACATGACCACCCTGGTGCTGGCGAGGAAGCCACGCTCCTGTAACTTCCTCCACTGGAAGGACCTGAAGGTTGTTTACAAGAGGCGAGTACTGACACCCCCCCCCCCAACACACACACACACACACCTGGAAGCTTATCAAGGTTGTCCAAATTTCACACCAGTATCACTTTTCTCAGTGCCTCAACTCGAGTCTCTTTCCCCCCTCCCTCCCTTCTCCCTTCCTGCCGTTATCTGACCTATACCAGTACATTTTGAACCAACAACGAATCATTTGTCCTCCATCTCTCCAGGTATGCTAGCTTGTATTTCTGCCTGGCGCTGGAGGACGGGGAGAACGAGCTGTTAGGTCTGGAGGTACTGCATCGATACGTGGAGCTGCTGGACAAATACTTTGGCAATGTAAGTTGTCTCCTCCATATAGAGTCTGACGATACTGGATTTTTGGGGGGTGATACGATAAGGAGTTCCAATATATCATTCTGTGATAGGCTTGTGATCGGTATCAGCTGATTATATCGGTCGGACTCTAATGTTTACCTACTTTAAAATTAATACTCTGAAGCCTAATGTTGCCGATTTTTGTCAGAGTAAGCAATATATTGTACACTTTTTAGATGCAACTGTTTAGTAAAAATCTATAATAAAATGTGCATTAGTATTCACAGTACATACATATGTGCAGTGTGTTGTTTGTTGCTTCTCCCGAGTCATCATTTGTCATTAACTGGAGCCATACCTCCACTCAGGTGTGTGAGCTGGACCTAATATTTAACTTTGAGAAGGCCTACTTTATCCTGGACGAGTTCCTGATGGGAGGGGAGATACAGGAGACCTCCAAACAGATAGTGGCTCGCTCCATTGAGGCCTCGGACATGCTGCAGGAGGTAACACATGAAATGCATGCACGCAATGCCATGCACACATTCATACACGTATGTCTGGGCACATGATCAACCAGACATTAAAATGTGTGGTATAAGTAGCTCTCATCTTAAGTCTAAAGGAACATTCGGAAAAGTTAATTAATAATAATCAATACTATCGTATTGTCGCTGTCGGGCAGAAACCTCTTATCTCCATAGTTGAACTTTTCGTGTTTTTTCGTAAATATATGCCCTGCTTGATCATGGTACAGTGTCACACAAAAGTATCCAAAATAGCAGATCTACAAGCTCAAAATGCGACGCGGAGCACACATTTTGAGCTTGTAGATCTGTTATTTTTGCTATTTTTTTTATTAGAATCCTGAAAAGTAACAGTTTTGGACATATGAGGTTTCCATCCAACAGAGACATTAGTGTATGCGTGCGTGTGGGTGTATTGTATTGTATGTATTATATAGTATATACATGTATTTATAAATAAAACATACATACTGTAGTACTGTATATACTGTATCTTCATTATAATAATTAACACCTATGATTTGTTTTACCAAGCTCCTCTTTGTCTCCTCGTGAAGACTTCTTTGTCTTTGTTGTGTTTGAGTATGAGCGTGACTGCAAATGCTGCACACAAGTCAGTGTCCTAATGAGTCCAATTAACAACAGTGGTGCTGCTGATTCCCCTGGTTTCTCTTCTTCTTTGTCAGCGCCAGCTAATAGACTTGTTTGGTTGACCCTTATCGGCAGGGACTACTGTGTATTAATAGACCCCCCCCTCTCTCTCTCTGTCTGTGGGCGTTTGTCTGTATTATTGTCTCGCTTTACTTCCTCTCTCTCTCTCTCTCTGCGCCAACGTTATTGCGAGTGAGAGACAGATCTCCCTGAAACTTTTAGTAGGTTTTAGACTTTGTCTGACACTTTCTACTCTATTAATATACACTTACTATACTGTATAGTATATAGTGTTTATTTTAAGAGTGGTAATACTGGGTCTGTTACTGGGTCTGTTGTACCCCCCCCCCCCCCCCCTGTGCTTTTGAGGTAAAGAGACGTCTTGACCCTGCTTTAGACTTTGTCTGATACCTTCTACTCTCTTAATATACACTTACTATACACTAATACAGTATATAGTGTTTATTGTAAGAGTGGTAATGCTGGGTCTGTGGTCTGTTACTGGGTCTGTTGTACCCCCCCCCCCCTGTGCTTTTGAGTTAAAGAGATGTCTTGACCCTGCGATGTAGAGTGCCGTTAATGTGTAGCGCATAGCCTCCCATTCATTTTTCACCATTATCACTCCAGCCTCTCCAGGATGACAACAGTGAATGGTTTGAGGTGGAGCTGTTTGGATGACCTTGAATATGGACAGAAAGGTTAGAAGCTGTGCTTGTGTTAGTACAAAAACAAAAACGTGTGTCAGTGCTCTCTGCATTCAATAACGTCTGTAGACGTGTGACTGTGTGTGTGTGTGTATATATATAGCTTAAAATGTTTTTGTTTTTTTTCTTCCCGCCCTTTGATTAGGAAACGGAACACTTAATTTTTTGTTTTCTGTGCTCTTTCCCTAGACCATGGAGGAGTATATGAGCAAACCTGCATTCTGAGACTCGGAGAAGAGCACGTAACATCAGGAAGGAAAAGAATGCGGCAGCGATGAGTCATAGAAGCTCTGAATTATGGAAAACGGGTTCTACTTTTGTCCTGCTGAACTTTTTTTAACCAAAACTAGAAGGAAACGTGTGCTCATGGCCTGTCTGAAGCATTGCTGTCACTTTAAATGCAACTTTGATTTGAATATTTATCCATAGTTCTGTCAAATGAAGGAAGAGAATGAAGCATAATATGACACTTAGTTGCCTCAGATCAGAATCAATGAAGTAGTTACTGCAGATCAGGGACATGATCATAATCAAGAAAGGCATTTAGATTTATAGTCATGTTGATTTTTATATTTTAATATAAATATTGTATTTAAGATGTATTGGAAGTGTAGATGTGCTTGTTTGTTTGCTTTTTAGATGTAGATGTTTTTCATAGACTTGAAGGACCATTGACCTTTAAAGGGAGCGGTTAGTGTCTGGGAGAGGATATTGTTTTATATGCTATACAGTAGGCTATACATAATGTAATTTTTGAATTTGGAGCTCATGATTAAAATGTATTTTGATAAATAATGTTCTACGTTGACCTTTTTTTGTTTATTTTTCCTTTTTATGTATTTCTTTGTTCATCTAGAGCTGTCCAAATGCTGAAATCTACTATCTGCCTGCATGCATAGTTGCTATAAAAAGAAAGTAGAACAAGTATTTCATGGGCACAGCAAATTGAGCAAAATCCCATGTTCTTTTAACCATGAGAGTTCAAACTGGACCTTGAAGTTAAATGAACACTCATTACTTCAGCCTATAGCTGTTGGCCAAACTCCTTTTGCGTCTGCAGTGTAGTGATGTAATAAGGCAACACATGCAACAAGAAGAAAAATAATACCGCTGATCCTTTATTTATCTCTTGATTTCATCACACGTTATTGAACACGTACAAAATGGTTTAAAAATGAACATAGCACAACAACTGGTATAGGCCAACAATACAGAGCTTTTGCATTATGAAAGGGTTGGAAGGCAGGCGACGGTCTGCTTTGTATAGGTCAGTATAGGCTAAATATAATCTTAATAGGCTATAATCTTAACATTAAATCCACGAACCCTGAATATATCACGAGTCACAACAAACACTCGTTGTCAGCCCAGCACATTGGTATTGGCAATACCGGCTAAAATCCATATAATATACAAATTTGTCATGTAAACTAGATCACGTCAACCAGACTGGTTATTGTTATTTTCTTTTATAGATATAAACCAGTGGTTCCCAAACTTTTTAGCTCAAGACCCAAAAGAGAAATGCCCGGTACCCAAACTAGTGAAAATAGCAGATCTACTAGTGAATATGAGCTCACAACATGTGGCTTTGCACAGCATGGTGAGCTTGTAGATCGGTTATTTTCACTACTTCTTAAACATTTTTTTTGTCATCCATGAAATTCTTTTGAAAAATCATTGAATTTGTTTTAAATTCATGAAAAATGTTGATTTTTTTTGTGGGATTTTTTTTGTTATGTTTTGAAATGTAGGCTACTTGTCGTGACCCATAAAAATGGGTCCCGACCCACTGTTTGGGAACCAGTGGTATAAACGTCATAGTCATAATTAATCAGTGGACATCTCGTTACTACATTCCTGCAATCTGTTTAATACCGCGATGCTCTTTCTCCTCTTCGTCTGCGGTCTGTGGGGCGACCGTCTTGAGAGCCACCTCGTTATTGGCCGTGGGTTCGAGTTCGATCGCCTCCTCCTCCTCCTCCTCCGGAGGCTGATCGCTCTCCGTTTCTCTCTTGGCAACTCTGCCTTTGTTGCCAGTGTCCGCTTGGTCCAAAAAGTCCTTCATCGCCTGCTCATAGAGCTCATAGGGGAACTGATGGGCCTGCTGGGTGTCTCGCTTGGAGATGCTCTGAGGAGGATACTCTGTGAGGATCTTCGCTGCCAGGTACGTCGTCACCTCGTCTTCTACGTCGTCGCCATCGTCGTCATCTGCCAGTCGCTTCAGGGGCATCTTGTTGAGTTCGGACATGAACAAGTTCTGCCTGCGGCCGGAGGAGGAGGAGGAGGGGATCTTAGCTGGAACGGCCACTGGGTTTGCAGCTGGGGCGGGGGGTGGCACAGGGGCTCTGGCCGGGGACGCAGCGGGGGTCTTCAGGGGTCTCTGTTGCCTGACGGGATACTCGTTGCTGATGGTCTCCACGCCGATGATGTCCAGAAAGTCCTCCCTGTCCATGTCCTCGGGGTAGGGCTGTCACGATTAAAACATTTTAAGTTGACGATTAATTGTCACACAAATAATTGCAATCAACGATTTAATTGTGTTTTTGCCATTGAACATGGGAACATATGAATATAAATTACATTTCTGTTTGCCTTTTAGGCTTCATAAACAAAATAATGCACAGGGCAGATATGACTAATAACTTAAATATACAAAATATAAAAATAAATTGGATATTTTTTGAAAATGTTTGAACATGGAAACAATAATGACCATCATGCAAAAAAAAAAATATTGCGATTATCTCAAATAATTGCGATTAGTCGATTATGTAATAATTGTGACAGGCCTAGGCCTACCTCGGGGGCGACTTTGCTCTTCACGGGCAGCCTCCTGCTGTAGTATCTGATCTTAGGTGTTTGGCCGGTCCTGAAATGAGTGGTGGTGGCCGTTTGGGGGTGACGGCGGTGCAGCTTCCTGAGCTCGTCTGTGATCAGCAGATCGATCAGGTCCTGGGGCGGGACGTGGAGCCTCAAGGAGAGCTCCAGCAGCTCTTTGATTGTCCGGGGATCGACGAGGGAAGGGCGGATGAGCCTCTTCCTCTGCTCTCCGGTCTGATCTCCCCTCTTCTGTGTCTGGTCGCTCATCTCCAGGACCTTCAGCAGGTAGTAGTCCACCAGCTTGGTGTCGTCGTCGGCCTCCTCGTCGTTCTGGCTCGCTGCCCGGCGTTGCATCTCCTCTCTCTCCGCTCCTTCCAGGTCAGAGTCCTCCAGGTTCAGATCCCTCTCGTACTCGTCGTGGCTTCCGTTGACCAGCTCCTCCGTCTCCATCCTCTCCTCCACGGGGACCCAGTCTTCGCCTCCGGCCACGTCCTCGTAGGCCAGATTTCGGAGGCTGAAGTTGCTGAACATGTCCTCGTCGTCATCGTCGTCCCCGAAGAAGCCGTCTCTTTTCTGGCCGTTCATGGTGGCGGTGCTGGGCATCCGCCCGAGCTCGTCGAAGATGGAGCGCAGGTTGGCGAGGCTCTGCGGGGTGTACTGCTCGTCCAGGTCCTCGGTGGCCCGCTTGAACGCGTCCCGGTTCTCCTCGTCCTCGAACATCAGCGGGTACTTCTTGTGGGGTCTGGGGAAGTTGCCGTAGTCTCCTCCGGGAGGTGCGCTCTGCGCGGCGGGGCCGCCGGTCTCCTCCGCGCGGTGTCTGTGCTGCACGCGTCGGTCGCTCCCGGCCCCGGGTGCCGCTGAATAATAATAACAATAATAATAATATTATATTACACTTTATTTGTATGGCACCTTTCATTACATCAAATGCAGCCCAAAGTGCTCTACATATAAAAAAAAGAGACCCAAAAAAAGGAGGCAAGATCAAAATTAAAACAATACAAGAAAATAGCAAGAACAAAACATCACTTTAGAAGCATTACAGACTCTAGATCTATTCAAAAACGTATTAACCTATATCTACACTTACAGGGCACAGAATTCCCTCAGGTAGTGATTAATTCATTGATTGATTGATTGATTGAATACTTTATTAACAGTTTGCAAAAAATAATAATCAGAAAACAGAAAGTACAGTTCTATACAAGGTCAAGTCACACAGATCTCTCACCTGAAGCGGGTTTCGCGTCCCTCCCGGCCTGCTGGTCCTGGAGGGACTTGAGCAGGACTTTGACCAGCTGCTCGGCTGGAAGGTCCTGTCTCTGCTGGACAGCAGGAGCAGGAGGAGGAGGAGGAGGAGGAGGTTGGGACTGGCGATCAGTGGCCGACGCCAGCTGGAGCAGCACGCGGATCTTGTCCACTTCGTCGTAATCCACCGGTTGCTCTTTGATCGCCCCGTTTTTCTGCTTTAGATTCTCAATGTACTCCAGCGCCTTCATCATGTCGGAGCTGGGCGGTGGGTAGGCGGCGGCGGGGGGGCGCCCCTCGGTGTACCTGCTGTGGTAGCGGGGGACGGACGCGCCCTGCACGGCGGAGGAGGATGCCAGGAGGAGGATCAAGGCGAGCAGGGCAGCGGATCCTCCCGCCGGCAACTTGAGGTGGAAATGCAGCATTTTATAAGGCTATGTACCTGCAGGATGGAGGGAGAAAGAAAAAAAACAAACACAATGCTGTTGAAGTTTTGGGCGTTTTAATCTGCACAGATAAGGCAGCCTGTTCTTTGCTAGAGTTTGACAGATCGGTAGCCAAGCGAGAATATTATATAGCTATAGCCCAGTGGTTCTCAACCTTTTCAGGCTACTAACCCCCCAAAATAATCATATTTGAACTGGGGACCCCCCCGCCCTGATAAGCAGGGGGGGTCAAATATTGTGAAAAAAGCAGATCTGCAAGTTCACAGCAAGGCCTTGTGAGCTTGTAGATCGGGATTTTTGCCCCCTTCTTATGTTATTTGACAATTTGGCCAATGTTTGACCAGCTGTTATGATTACTTTTGATTCAGTAATGGTCTTTCTTCTTTTCTTTCTTTTTTTATTTAGTTATTAAAAGGGTCTTAAAAGTCCTTAAATTGTCACTTCACTGTCATCTGGGGACCCCCCCCCCCAACATCATGTGGGGACCCCCCTAAGGGTCCCGACCCACAGTTTGAGAACCACTGCTATAGCCTACTGTTGAGCAAAAAAACTAAAAACAAGGTGCGAACTAACACAACGTGCATGGCTGCATGTTTTCACCTTGTTCTGTGGCCGCTGGTATTGTTTTGTTTATCAGGACGGATAGCCTCCTATACTTGACGATGCTGAAGTGATGTCACAGATACAGCCATGGATGAGTCACTCACTCCCCGTGTTGTTATGGGCAACCTGACTGAGCATCCCATTTCTTTGTTCACAATATAACCCGCCAGAATAGTTTATTACATTATCCTAATTACTTCAAGAAATGAATTGATCTCATCCGTTTCAGAATGCCTAGCAGCTTATACTGTATAGGCTGCTAAAACATGTAACAGCCTAACGTTTCCTGCACTATCTGCATCAAACGCGATTATTTTTATATATATATTTTTTATAAAGCCAGTACAAATATCTAAATCTAAAAAGGAGCGTTTTATAGGCTGAGATGATCAAAAGATGATGATCAGAATGATGTTTCTTACCTTTGGCAATGAAGCTCAAGCAGCAGTGAAGGCGTGTAGCATCTCCTCTGGATCTGTGGTATTTTCAGCACTTGGACAGCTCCCCCTGCTGTATATGAGGCAACACCTGACTCCCGCGTCATCGTAGGACACACGCACTATAGCAAGTCTTAAGAAATCCATATCTAAAAGATTTTGGTTCATGATATGGCATGCTGAGGAATACATGCACAGCCATGGATAGTTTATGTTGATTTCATATAGGATAGGCTATTAATTAGAACTAATCTTTATTTTAAAAACATGTATGAGGGCCAGATGAGACTCATGATTAGTATAATGGAATCAATAGATTATAGGCTAAACTCATAATATTTCAGAATGCATGGATAAACGTGCAAATCATAAATCACAATGATACTGTAAATGTAAGATTAGGCTATACTGTAGCCTAATCTTACATTTCAGTATCATTTTGGTTTTCAAGAAGCATTCATTCACACACAAGTTTAACAGGATCTTTACTAATTCTGTGTTATAATTCAACAACGAGAGTGTACAGATGGTATGGAATGTTTCTATTTGTTCACACTCTCGGGCTTAAACTGTGATGTGATGTGATTCTGATCTGATCTGATGTGCAGCGCACAGCAGGTGAAGAGTTAAACCCACCAGCGATGACTCACACTCCTAAACCTTCCACGAGATCCGCTGTCGCAATTGACTCCTCTCTGCGGAGAGAGAGAGAGAGAGAGAGAGAGAGAGAGAGAGAGAGAGAGAGAGAGAGAGAGAGAGAGAGAGAGAGAGAGAGAGAGAGAGAGAGAGAGAGAGGGGGGGAAGAGAGAGAGGGGAGAGAGAGAGAGAGGGAGAGAGAGAGAGAGAGAGAGAGAGAGAGAGAGAGAGAGAGAGAGAGAGAGAGAGAGAGAGAGAGAGATGAAAGCATGATGAACGCCCTGAACGACTGGACCTGATGCTCTGTCCGCAGGTGGGACCACAACGACCCGTCACATAAAGGTCATTGTTGCATGACAAGTTGACAACAAAAAAGTATAACGAGATTAACACCTTATCAGAAACTTATATATTATACATTAGCCTTGATATAAGACTGGTCATATCATTATGACCGATGACCGTCTTGATCCAAGGCTAAGCTTACATTATCCTGTCAGTGTCACCAAATGGCAATAAACCATCTCGATTGTAGATGATAGTGAATAATTCCGTTTATTTATGTTTGATTTTCCTACTTTAAATTATTTGTTCTTTCTTCATATTATTATTTTAATGCTCATTGGTGTGCTCCTACAACCTGTCAAGGCTCAATAATATCTTCTAGTTTTAAAGTTTTAAGTGACTCACCCCCTCACCCCCCCCCCCCCCCCCCCTCATTCAAACTGCAATCCATTTCCATCCCACACAAAAAATCCTCCCACGTGTTTCTCACTTAGAATAGGTTATGAGTCCTTCAAAGTCTGCAGCACATGACATGCCTATCTATGGGCTGCCTGCCATGGTGGTTCTCAGTGGTTCAGTCAGTCAGCTACAGAGCAGGACACTAGCGGGTCGATCTGCAAGTGGCGCCGCCCCGGTACTGTGTGTGTGTGTGTGTGTGTGTGTGTGTGTGTGTGTGAGTATCACAACTGTGATGTCACACCAGTCCATTCATAAAAGCACAGCCTCTTCCTGAGAAACATTAATGAATGTTGAAAGTCATTGTGGTAGGAGGATATTAATCAGCTTAAACGTTCCACCAGCTATATGGAAATACATGTTTGATGAAGATCGATGGGTCATTTTCTGCATCTAATTCTACATTGAAAAGAAAATATGTGTTTAGCCATAAACATTTTGGTCTACAAGATACAGTATATTGGCTTATTATCTTCACTTCAAGTCAAACTATACTATAGCTTATTTTCGCAGGATTTCTTTACAGTGCCCAGTTGATGGCCTAAACAGTGTGTGCGCATGTGAGCATGTTATTAATGATATTGTCAAATGTTTCAAGTTTTCTTTGGTGTCACTACCAAATCATCACCACCAATCAATAGCGATTAACTTATATTGAGGTACATATATAGCAAAGTTCAACATCTGTTTAAAGAAACACTTGCCCTGTGCACAGCTTGTGGAATGGTCAGTAGAGCAATATTCTCTACTGCCCAATCACAAGCTGAATGAGTGTGCAAGTCTTCATTAAACCTATTGTTGTTGGCACTCTCATGAATGCACACACCCACCCTTTTATTGTCTGTATATGAACAGGGAAACTGTTGACTGAAATGGTAGGCTTTCACAGCTCGCTAAAAATAGCCTGCTGTGGATGCTGTGACGTTTGTGTGTGCGTGCAAATACTTGTAGGAAGAATTCAGCTGGGATTTTGTTATGCTTCAGTTGCAGAGAGAGGATGCTGCTTAAAAATAGATGGCGATGAGAAGATCGCATTGTGGATCAGAGGGAATATGCAATTTAGTGGGAAAAATGTATTCCTCATTACCTCTGACACAACAAAACAGTGGATAGACAGGATGTTGGCATTGATGGCCATCCACAATATCAAAATATCTAGTAGCCAAAACGTTAAGATTCAGCTGGACAGAAAGGTTATAGACTAACGGTGGATTATCTGGTGAGTATGATGCCAATTTCCTTTGAGGAAGACAAGGAACCTGTCTGTTTGGCAAAATATATGTACAGCATTATGCAAATACATTCTGTGTGTCTCAAAGAAGGAAAACAACATTTGATATTTGCATTGCACTGGGCGAATTTGTATGCGTTGACACACCAGCGCTTTTGTCTGATAACTAGCCCATCTGTCTATCTGTTCACTGGTTTGTGATGCTACATCTCAGCCACCCCACCCCTCCTACCCCTCAAAGCAAACTGACCCCAGTGTAGTAGATGAAAGCCCAGGGATAGAAGACCTACTGTGTGGGTGATAGGCTACATACAGTTTCCTCCTGGCTTTGTCCTTATTCATGTGGGTTGTTCCTATGTTGAGGTGTTGGCTCAGTTTATCCTCATCTCCTTGCAGATAAAACAGAGCATCTTCTTGATTGTGTTTGGATTAGTACATGTCTGCTGTGCTCATGGTAAACAGTGTATCACTCAGGCTATTTTACTCTCTCTTGGTAACAGATAAGATGCTAGCGTTGACTCACAGCAACACAGATGTTACAGATGTGGTGTGTCTGGTGCCTGTAAAAGAAAACATTGACTGTTGATTCCTCTGCTTCCTCTGGCTCACGTTTATTTACGGCTTTCGCTTTCTCTCTCTCACTTGCATCCCACAACAGTCTTCTCTTAATTGGTTCTCTCCATGATCCTGTCATAACAGTCTCCCTCCCATCTCCAAAGCTACACCAGTGTACTGAGACACTGTCTCTGTTTACGTTCACGTCAATCAAAGCTATGTGGAAGGAAGACTTGGGTGATCGGATGGCTCACACACTCTATTTCAAAGCTTCTTATTCCTTTATGAATTTTCAATATTTGGTCAGTTATGCAAGGCATGAATGTTGACTTTAATTTCACTGAGCAGTCAAAAGCAGGGGGTGTGGAGGTGTGGAGGTGTGGAGTGCTTAAGCTGAATATTCGTGGGCCTTCGGATTCGTTCATGAAGGTTGTTCCATTCAATCATATCTAAAAGTCATGGTCCCACTGGTAATCACAGGACCCGTGCAGGAGACAGCGGAGCGTTAAGATCATCACATTGGCTGCAAGACAAAGTAAAACGGTTTGGGAGGGGAGGAAGTGAGGGACATGTGTGGCTGTAGCATTGTCTCTGTCACAAGGAAGGAATCATTCTCCGTCTCTCTTTTTCTCCATCTCAGCCCACTCTCTGTTTGTTTTCATGTATTGCTTTGTCTCATGATCCCCCCGACACACACACACACGCACGGTGGGATGAATAAATGTACGTACGTACGCCCGTTCTCAAGGCTCACCTCCTTTTGAACTGGTATCTCCATGGCGACGCTTTCTCACAAATGGGAGAGGGGCCCCCTCCCTTTCCACCTATCAACAATGGCCTCTTCACACTCACACGCATACATGCGCGCACCCTCACACACATGCACACACGCACATATGCACACACAGACACACACACAGAAGTGTGTAGGGTTGTAGGGTAAAAGCATCTCTATGGGTAAAAGGGTTTTCCTATACAGCAGCAAGGTGGGCTTGATGATGAAGTTGGGGCTGGAATAGGCTGTGTAAGTGTAGGAAAGGGAAGTTCAGATTTTAGGGATAGAGAGAGAGAGATGAGAGGAGAGGAGAGGAGGAGTGTTCATTATCGACACCGACTCATTTAGACGCACTCGTAGCCTTTCTCAAAAGGGCAAATGTCCATGTAGGGCCAGCAGAATCCAACAGAAAGTCATGCTCCATTGGGCTAAGCATCCCTGCATTAATGAGACTTGAGATGGACAGTCGTGCCTTTACCCGCTCTGTCATTACACAGTCAAATCTGGAGTGTCTCTGCTGGGTCCTTCTTTTGGATCATCTGTGGTGGACAGGTCAGACATTACTCAACTACAAGTGAAAGTTGATCAGTCAAGTTGTACTTGAGTTAAAGTACTTGTTTGAAAAAATACTTAAAGGGATATTTCACTTTAAAAAAAACTTTGGGTCATTTTATTGTCTACTAAGGTTTTTGTGAGCCCCCCAGACCGTTTTTAAGTTGCTTGATTCAGTATTTAGATATTTGATATTCATTTTATCAGACACGCCCCCTTCCTATACAAACCCATTATAACTTCAAACTCAATTTTTAACATTGATTCATCAAAAACACCCGTCCTTGCTACTGGTGACTCACCCTGCCCTCCTAATACGCGAGGGGGCCGTGTTTTTTCGATTACTTTTTTTATTGTAGGCCTATTGAATTTTTTCATTTTCCCAAAAAGAATATTAAAAATAGATGAAAAATTAGGAGGGCAGGGTGAGTCACCAGAACCAAGGACGGGTATTTTTTATGAATCTAACATGTTAAAAATTGAGTGAAGTTACAATGGGTTTGTATAGGAAGGGGGCGTGTCTGATAAAATGAATATCAAATATCTAAATACTGAATCAAGCAACTTAAAAACGGTCTGGGGGGTTCTCAAAAGCCTGAGTAGACAATAAAATGTGAAATATCCCTTTAAATATTCAAAAGTACAAATTTCAAACTACTAATATGAATGCATTGCTGTATTACAATTTAGACATGTCTGTCGGAGAGTGCATAGCTAGAGAGCGCATAGTTTCACTTTGGTTATCGTCTGAATCATCCCTACTCTCTTTTGTGTTTGTATGGCTCTCTTTGTGTGTGTGTGTGTGTGTGTGTGTGTGTGTGTGTGTGTGTGTGTGTGTGTGTGTGTGTGTGTGTGTGTGTGTGTGTGTGTGTGTGTGTGTGTGTGTGTGTGTGTTCTTGTGTATAATGTTGGTGTGCTGCTCTGTGATACGGCAGTCAGTGTGACGCACTGGCTGACGTCACAGAGCCATGCAGCCAGGGGGAGAAGTGTGCCTGCTAACGAGGTTCTGCCTAAGATACTGCTTCCACCACAGCTAAGACAGCCTCGTCACAACAGGAGGGAAATTACATGTCACCTCTGAGTTGACCATATTAATGTGTCTAATATGTATACTAGTATACACTTACATAATGATGCTAATGTTCCTAAAAGAGGTGGTTCTCAAACCTTTTCATGTACGAGGACCCCAACATAAATATGTATTTGGCTGTGGACCCCCATTTGAAAATATTCTGTGCCAGGGACCCCCATACAAGATTTGTGTTGTTAAAAGGTTTCAAAAGATTCAAAATGTCTCACATTTCTTAAAGAGTTTTTTCTACAAGCTCACAACGCGTTGCATTTGCTGGGGACCCTCTGGAACCCCCTCAATGACCCCTGGGGGTCCCTGGACCCCACTTTTAGAACCACTGCCTAAAAGGACATGAGTCATGTTTATCTGCTATTACACATGTTATCTGTATAGCTGAGAACCCCCTTGAAAACAAGATGCTGCATCTCAAGAGGCTTATCCTCTTGTTAAATCATTTGTATTTATTTATTTATTTATTTATATACAGTACGTATATATCTATGATTATTTGACCTTGTATCCTGTGTTTGTTTCTTTTCTTCTTTCTCTATAAATGATAGAGCGCACCCCCCCCCCCCAAAAAAATAAAGAAAAATAAAACATGATTCATTCATGATTCATATTCTAATGAACACTTCCCTAAAGTTCAGGCGTTAATGGTTTGTTTCATCAACATGGTATGAATACCTGAATAGCATCTATATGCGTTTATATTTGAGAAAACAAGTCATAGTATGCATGGTCACACTTACTTTATGATAATTTATTTCCTCGCTCTGGTTTGGTGCGACCACAGAAGAGAAGAAAAGCCCTTCTGAATGGTACACTGGAAAGTCTTGAACGTTAATTTAACACTGTGAGTGTAAAAATGCACCCACAAGGGACACTAATTAACATTCAGGACTTTGCAGAGTAGTCTGGGCTACTGTGGTGATTACTCTGTCTTCCACTTCTCTTCCACTTCCCTCCATCTCTGTCACAGTGTGACGATGTGAGACACATCTGGTGCTTATATGCATGTGTGCACGTCTAGGCGCGCGCGTGTGTGTGTGTAAAAACCCAAAATTCAAAGAGTGTTATGTGTCAGCATCACGCTGCAGACACCACACTGGGGATAGCTCATTAGCTGAGAATATAACCGCTGATAAAATGCATTGTAAGTGACACACTGCCTCATCGCACTCACGAACATCTCTGCAGGGTGCCACACCCTGCTATCTTTTGGAAAATTGTTTGTTTGTTTGTATTTTTAACCACTTTGTATTTTGGCATGTCAGTATTTCAAAGAATTTCTAAAACAGCAGGTCTACAATCTTGTAGATCTGCTATTATATGTTTGAAACGCAATTATGGCAAAAGGTGTTGAAATAGCTGCCTCTTCATCTCTTCGGCTCTCTATTCTTTGTCTCCCTACTATCCATTCCTTACAGTCAGTGCCATTCATCTTCTCCATTTTCCACTCCTATCTAAACGTGCTTGTCTTGCTTCTGCTCTCCCCTATATCTCCTCCTCCCTCTCCTCTTCCGCCTCCAGTTTTTCTGCCCTCTTCTCTTCACTTTCTTTCATTTCTTTCTTTCTCTGTTACTTTAACTTTGATGCTGTCTGTCCTCCACTCCCCCAGCAGGCAGTGCAATGACGTTGCCCTGGCATCCTTCCCAAACCGCTTGCCCTGGTACCTCTCGCCACGCTCCTCCGCCAGCCCCCACCCCCACCCCCCCATCCCGGTGCTATAAATACCCAGTGCCGGTGAGTCATCGCCCAGACGTATCAGTGGCTACCCCCCCCCCCCCCCTGCACCACTACCACCACCCCTCCTTCCTCGTCCTCCTCCTCCTCCTCTGCTCTCCTGCCTCGCTCCATCTCAGACTCATTAGCAGATCTCACACATGCTGCCCACCTTCGCTTCTTTGGCCCGCTCGCCGCACGAGCCAAGTGCCCATCATGGTGCGGCGTCGGCCAAGCGCTGCCAAAGGTCAGCTTGGCACAGTTTGGTTCGACCAATAATAAAGACAGCAGGACGGCAGGCTCACGTCTATTAATTATACGTGGACTGAGGCAACATTAAAAAGGGGAGGGGGCCCTTCTTTTAGTAACATAACTTTTCCCCCCCTCTTGTATCTCTCTGTGGGTTATGGTAAATGGACTGAATGTATTTATTTTAGTGCTTTTACAGTCTTCCGACAAACAAAATGGTTTGCATGCCTCACATTCACACGCAGACGTGCTCAGTGGGAGCAGCTATGAGTTCAGCGTCTTGCTCAAGGGCACTTCAACACAATGCCAGGAGCTGAATCAGGCTCTGAATACACCTCCTTTGTGCCTCTGAGTTTCTGTATCTCAGTTAACTTCATCTCTTCTATTCATCTGCGTTACATTGAAGCTCCATAGCGACGAAACAAACCCAGTCCCCTGGACCATTCAGTCCACGTATCTCCCCCCCAGAACCCCATCACTTCTACACAGGATGGAGAGGCATGGATTTGGGGGGCGGCGGATGGCCAACGTCAGTTCAGTTCGGCTGAACTGAACTGCTTTGGGTAAACTCCAATATGGATCACAATGACACTGGAGTGTGTGTGCATGGGTGCAAACAGAACAAAAACTCTTTTGACTGAGTCATAAAGACAGAGGTGGGAGGGCGAGGGGCAGAGGGAGGTGGAGGAAAAGTTGGAAAGGTATTAGAACACAGAAACAACACACCTACAAAATGACACCCATAACATTGTGGAAGCTGTCCTTCTCATGCGCCCGCTGGTTGCTGCCGTTATTGTCAGCGGGGCGGAGCCACTCGGATGTATGAATGTGCGTCAGCAGGCTGGTGCACGTTACACTCCTCTGACTCACACACACAGGTCTCATGGGGATTGGAGGGACAGAGCGAGGAGCGGAGGAGAAGCACTTGACTCTTTCAATATTCTCCATGTGTTTCGTTGCCTCTTTTGGTGATGATGTGCAATCACCGCCTATCACTGTAATCACATTCCCCTTGATCACCTTTTCATTAACGTGATCAGAGGGAATCACTTGTAGTGAGTGAGGGAGGAATATTTCAATGGTTTGCTTTTCTCTGTGTAGAGAATGAAGAATGTGGGTTGGGCGTTTTATTAAACTGGAAACTTTAAAGCCTGGAGTTGGGAAATAAGGTTTTTTGAATATTTTATGAGCTATTGCAATTCAATATACTGGTCTTTTTCTTTGTATCACAAACACGAATTGCAAACAAAACACTAATTCAGCATCACTGCACACTTGTCCTGCTGGTATTAGTATTGCTTTGGGCGCCCCTGTGGCTCACCTGTTAAGAGCACTTACCACATAAATAAAGCTGTAGAACTTCCTATTGGCTGGCCTGGGTCCAAATCCCATCTTAAGGCACTTTACTGCATGCATGTCATCCCCCCTCTCTCCCTGCCTTTCCTGTCTCTCTGTTCCCTGTCTTAAATAAAGCATTAACTTACAAAAAGTGTAAGTTCTATCAAAAGCTCAAATCCTCTTATAGATGTGCTATTTTTGCAACTTGATTCATTTTTTTGTGCTTATGACATGCCCAAAATAGGAACACTGGGTTGAAAGGGGTGTAGGTTTAAGTGCTCTGTGAGAGGGTATCAAGGAATTGCACTTTTTTGCTTTCTCTGTTCACTTTCACTGTTAGGCAAGGCCTTACTGCCTTTCCAGTCACGTGTACTAGACTGACCGACTAGCATGTGAGGATGTCATTCATCTTTCATGCTGATTTGACACAGGTTTTCAAAGTAGACCAATTGGAGAGGAGTAAATAAACAAACAAACAAATAAATAAATAAATACATATAAAGTATATGTGTGTGTGATCTGCTACACTGATGCAAAACGGATTAAAGAATATTTTCCATAACCTTCATTCAAATCCCAGATTAAAAATGATTTGTGTCCCTGGCACAAAATCTTTTCAGATGCACGCACGCACGCACACACACACACACACACACACACACACACACACACAAAATCTGGGAACCCATTCGGTAAACACAAAAACAACTTTGTGTTAAACAGGAACTCAGGTTTGTCTCGTTCCCTTTTTGATGTCAGGTGCTTCTGTGTTTATTCCTACTAACAACAACATTACATGTTTAAGGCAGTAGTGCTGCTAACAGATTCTGCTATCAGAATCTGTCTTGAGAGATTACCATGATACTGACATAATACTGACATGATACTGAACATGATTCTCTGTCTCAGTTCACATGGTCAGAATAACCCATTTCTGCTTTTCAGAAACACTACATTGCTGCCTACAGTACATGTAGGCTATGTAAGGTGATGGCCACAGTTGGGAGGAAGCAGTGTTGGGGTACAGCATGCTTTCACATAGGAATGCCCAAACACCAGAAGGGTGTTTTTTTTCTAGAACAGTACATATCAAATTGCGGGTCCATGGCATGTTTGAGAGCCACTGGCCTATACTATGACAAGGTTCTACCAAAGTTCTCTTTTAAGGATCACAGTTTGGTTACCAAGAAGCATTTGAGTTAACCTTTGTGTGGAAGAATTTCTTCCTTAGAAAGGTTATCTTTGTGCCAAGATCTCTTTGGGGTATATACATAAGTAATATACGTAGACTGTAAATATACTGAAGGGCATAAATACTATAGATGACAGACTTTATAAGTCTGTTATATCTAAGGATCACTCCAGCCTTATGTTTATGTAATTAGTCCTCACTAATGCTCATTATAAGATAGCACAATGTCTTGTCAATTGGAGTGCTATGGACAGTTCAGAAACCTGCCGACCAATGTGGATGTACTAAAAAAAAAGATGCTGGTGCGTTAAAGGACAAATGAGCTGGCCAGATGTATGGAGAATCAAGATGATTGGAGGCGCCGATCTAGGGCTCGTCTGAGGACTTTGTAGAGAGAGACCAATGACATTATCGAGGATTCCAAGCTAGAAACTATACAGCCTTTCTCTTCCTGTATTGTTAGTACGCTGAAATAGAAGCCATGCTGCTTACATTAATACAAAAATAAAACAAAGTTTGAAATGACCAAACCTGCCTACCAATGATGTCACTGATAGGCAGGTTTCTGAACTGTCCACAGCCTTGGTGTAGAGAGAAATGGTACCGGAGTCTTATAATGAGCATTAATGAGGACCAATTACATGAAGATATGTTGAAAATGACGGTGGTCCTTTAAGTGAAAACGCTGACTTCAGCCTGAAAGGAAAAGCATGATTACTAGGGCTTATGATGTTCACCTGCAGAACTGCCTATTCTATTTGTGTCAATTAATAACGCATCACACTACACTACACAGTCCAAACACAGACCCAGGCAGGCCTTCGTTGCCATAGAAACTCGCGTTTTCAGGATATGATTTTAATCAAGTCGCTGATTGTATTATTCTGTGCCGGATGGAAGGCACAGGTGTTCAACATGCACATGCATACACACACGCACGCACACGTACACACACACACACACACACACACACAAACACACACACACAAGTAATTACTGCCTAAAACAGTAATTACAAAGCCTCATAGAACTGCTATTCACATGCCTTTCCCAGTTTGCTGATACCAAAACAAATGGCAAATTAGAACACAAACCTTTATTCTTATTACATACTTATCAAGGCCAAATTATAAATAAATAAGGAAGGAGACACTTGCGATAGCCCGCCTCGTTGGGGGGCACTTACCCACATACAAAGGAAAAAAATACCCCAAAAACTGGTCAATAACAAAGATTATTAAATAGGTTTGTACAACTGGATGCATCGGTTAACTTTGATCGTCACTCCCTCCAGCCTATATTTACAATGAGTTAAAACAACCGTGGACTGTCTCTCATCTCCTCTTATGTAGCAATTCAGATGGATTTCACTACTAAGACATGAGACAACAAAATACTTCATTTTCCTATGACCTGCGAGGACAGCTCAGTGTGTGTTGAAAGGCAACTAGCCACCTTTAGTCAGGCAAAGAAGAGCAGCAAACAGGACTGTTAAAGAGTATAAGCTGTCTAATGAAATGTCAGGAGAAAGTGACACACAACAGTGAATGGGTTCGTAGTTTGTCAGTGTAATTTCATTTACATGCTAAAATAGTATATTCTCAGTTACGCAATGAGACCTCTGATAAGAAAAAAAACGACTTGTACCTTTTGCATTGCAATTAATCTTCTGTATAAGCAAGGCAGGACTGGCATACCAAGAGGCCGTTTTCTAAGAATATAACTTCTCCATTTGCGGTGTCTGTAGGTTGAGGCTTGTACTGCCCCACTGACCAAATGTCACTTCATCTACCGTTCGCAGGCCTAAGCGATGAGAGAATTAGACACAAGCATAGAGAGACACAGTTGAGGCTCAGGTTATAAAACAGGAGTTATAGGGGCGCCAGTACATCACTCCCCTTGATGACATTCAGAGAATATCAGCGCTGATTCTGGATGTCAAGAAACGTGGTTTTCATTTTATGCTTTCAAATGCTCAGTAGTTAATTAAAATTGTTGTTAGTGTCATATATACGTAAACTGATCTGGAGATAAAATAGCCTTTAACATTCTTGGACTCTTATGCAAAAAAGAAAAGCAACCCAATCCTCATTTCCATTTACAATAAAATGTCAGGCTACATATTCTCACAATCATACAAGGAGTGTAATGAGAAGGAATTAGGTTTCATAGTCAATTGTTAAAATGGAGGGTCATACAAATTTCTTTCCATATAAATGACATATGTCCAAGTGCTTTGGTAAATTTGCACCTTGTCTCCCATCATGCATCTTCTTTTGTTACTTCTTCTTCTTTTTACAATGCCAAATATCTAGTTTCACGTTACAGGTCTGAAAAGAAATGAAATTGACCACAGTACGTTCAAAACCTTTTTAAAAATGGGCTACATCTAAACATTCTAATCCTCCCTCCCTACCTCTCCTCTCTCTGTATTCACACAGAGTTTTCTTTTTTTTTACTGTACATTGGCGTGGAAAGCAACAGGCCCGCACATTCATACACTGTGGAGGGGGGGGGCTATCTGTGCGCTTTTCCTTTACATACTTTAGTTTGAATTTTTCTTATTTTTTGTATAAATATTGCACATTCAATTTGTAGTTCATATTCATAGGTTAAGAATAACAGTAACTAGATCTACCGTATGACGAAACAAAAAACAACAACAGGATACAATGTACCAAAAAGGACTTGGGCAAACAACCACTGAATGAATACTGTAAATGTGGCTTGAAAAAAAAAACTGTATTTAATAACAAAAAACAAATGCTATCTTTTGTTACTAAATATCTGGGCTAGGCTCGGTTCCCTTGGAGACATCAGTATGGTGCATTGGTCATGAAAGGAGGAATACGTTGTCAGATGTGGTAGGAGGAGGAGGGCTATATCGATGAACCAAACAACCCTCTGGAACATGGAACAAAGTAACAGATGGAACATGGAATGAAAGGCATCCTGATGCCTGGCAGACCGTGGGTAGAGGGGGCTGGTCCAGGGCAGTAGGGAACTCTCTAAAGTAAGAAACTGAACCTTCACCTTCTCTCAAGTCTGTAAACAAACATACACTCAAGATGTACAAACTTTGGGACACAGGTAAATGAGGGAAATGAGAGGAGCTCGTAACAAAAGCTTATATATGTATAAAAAAAACATCCTATAGGCAGAGAAATATTGAAAAGGCAAAAACAAACAAACAAACAAACAAACCCTTAAAAACAGGACTGTAATCAAAATCCTCAGAATAACACGATAACAAACAGAAAAGTAAGAAAAGCAATTAAACAAAAACAAAAGAAAACGTGTTTTGGGTTCAATCTCTCATGGCTTTTGCGACACCGGTTTCCTCAAGGACACTGACGACAAAATGGGTTTGAAAAACGACAAACCGACTCAAACAAGAAGAAAATGACGAGAAGATACAAAAAAAAAGTACTCACCAACAAATAATCATGAAATAAAAAGAGATCCCTGCATAGAATCAAACCTGAATTTTGACCCAAAACTCCCAGAGGGCATCCCTCTTTGAGATCACAGTCACACTGACGCATAATTTATGCCTGGTTGTGCGGCATAAATGGACGATCTAGAAGCTCACAAAACGCAAGCTTGTAGTTCAGCTATTTTAGGCGCACGGCACCGGCTTGAGCCTTTCCCTAGGATATCTGCACTACAAGCAAAGTCCAGAAAGGAGCCAAGTTGAAGAGACAGGAGGAGGTGGGGCACACGGATGTCAGTCCCAAGCAAGTCTGGTTGTGCAAAATGTGTCATTTCTTTCTTTCCGCCTCGAGTCACGCAGACATCCAGACCTCGGACGCCGCGGTCGTCATAGCAACTGAAACAGCTAAAAAAACGTTGAAGAGAGCGCCGCGTACTGCGTCTGTATGGATCAGCTCGGCTATCGAGCTCCTTCAGCCATTTTATCTGGATCGACAGATCTCAAATGGATTCAAGTGTTTAACTACCCCCCCTCCCCCTTCTCTCTCTGATCGAATCTTGTCGCAGGGCAGCCGAGAGGGTGAGGTGCTTGGGTTTGGTTTGGTGTCTGTACTCTGTATGTCGGTATGTGTGTATGTAAGCGTGTTATTACCTGTATCTATGAAATCCTCTCAGTGAGAAATTCTGGTAGTGGCTTCTGTCAGTATATATATATATATATGTATATACATATTTATATATATGTTTATATACAGCATATACTTATGTGTATATATAAATATATATATATATATTTATGTGTACACATGTCAGTGTGTTTGCGTGCTATTTGCCACCGTACATCCTCTCAATGTCTTCCTGGTAGTGCGACTTCAGCTCCTTGCGTTTCAGCTTGAATGCGTCGGTGACAAGGCCGGTCTCCGGAGTCCAGGCCTCGGCACTCAGACGGATCTTCTTGGGGATCTCAAAGCGCTCCAGTTGACCTGGAGGGGCGGGACAGAGTGTCACACATTAGAAAGACAGATACCAGCACAAACGCTGCTGTTACTTAGGAGTACTTACTATCAGTGGTGGTAGAAGTCAGATTATTGTATGGGGCAGTCAGGAGTGAGATTCAAAAGGTTCCGAAAAATAGCAAAAACGGCAGATATACAAGCTTACAACGCGTCACATCTGCTATTGACATTTTTGACAAAGACTAAAATTAAGGACATTTTCTGTATGAGTTAGTTTTAGTTTGTTTTGAACTTGAATACAGTTTCAGTTATCGTTTCTTTTTGTAAAGCCTCGTTTTTATTTTTGTTTCAGTTAACTAAATGTTTTTCCAATTCTATTTCAATTATTCTATTGTAATTGATTCTATTTCAATTCTGTTTGTTTTTAAAAAGTGGTTATTTTGTTAGTTTTAGTTTTTAGTTAACTATAATAACGCTGCTTTCATACTGTATGCTCCCACCCATCTACCTACTTCATCTGCTTTCTGTCTCAATTCCTACCTGTGACGGCGGCCTCAGTGACGATGCGGAGGACCTCCCTCTCTATCTCCGGGTTGTTGCAGATGTCCTCCATGGACCCCTTCACGTGCTTTTGCTCCGCCAGGGCCATCAGCTGCTTGTGGTTTGGCACCACAAAGCTTATCACATACGACTGGTCACTAGAAAATAGAAAGAATGATGATCAATGACTCAGCGCTTGTTTGTGTCGGCGTTTAAAGGGTTTCCACTTAACATCTGGGTGAAAAGACATTGATATATTTATCAATGTCTTTTCACCCAGATGTTACGACACACTGGAAATGTCTTGCACAGAGTGACACAAACAAGCATGCAATTTGTGAGCAGCGCCCAGCATAATTGAATTAGGATATATGTACAGACATATATACATCATAGATACATCTAGATCCATGTTAATATGTTATGTGTTATGTTAGGTGTCCTCTCAGCTAAACAGCCACAGCATCCTTGTTATTTTGTATTGAGGTAGCATTTTGGACCAACGGCTTACGTGCAGCTAAAAAGTGAAACTGATGTTGTGTGATAGAAAGTGTGAATGAGAGATGAAGTGGGATAGAAAGGGAACATCAGTTTGTTGTTACCTGATGGCATAGGCACAGATGTTGTCTATAAGCGAGCAGTTCTTCAGCACAGCCTCCACCTTTCCCAAAGAGACATATTCTCCTGCCTGCAATTTCACCAGGTCCTTCTTACGATCTGCAGGGGGAGAACACAGTTTGAAAATGACCACGTCACTGCTATACAAGTCATAACTACGGTAAGTCTCAAGTCTTAACCAGTCCCAAGTTAAATCATCAAATTTCAGGTGTCAAGTCTTTTTAAGTGTGTATATCAGAGAGGACATCTTGCATGAATATTGGGCAAAAGTCTCTCAAAGCCATCCATCTGAAGTCCAAGTCACAGACATGCAAGTCTTAAATCAAGTCTCAAGTATATTTTGTTTAAACCAAATCTGAAGTCGCCAAAATTGTGAACTGGGTCTGAGCTCAAGTCAAGTCTCAAGTTCACAACCCTGGAACACACGCACGCACAAACACACGCATCAATAATATATGCACACACAAACGCAAACAAAACACTGCTTTTCTTTTTTTACAGAGCCCTTACCAATGATCTTGACGCAGCCGTCGGGGTGGACCTCACCGATATCTCCCGTGCAGAACCACCGCTGGCCGTTCTCGTCCAAGAAGAAGTCTTCGCGGTTCTTGGCGTCGTTCTTGTAATAACCCATAGTCACGTTGGGCCCGCCAATCAGAATCTCCCCCCGTGGGTTGGGCTTATCTGTACTGTAGTAACCTCCTGGAGGAACATCAGGCTTTATATTAATAAGAGCGAGCAAAAATAGAAGAAGGCAGAAGTACATATTGTCTTTGTCCACTCGGCTGTTCCTTTTCAGTCCAACTCACCCTCTTCCCAGTCCTTGAGTGTGATTTCCGAGCAAACGAGAGGAGCCCCCACACGTCCTGTACTGTAGTCCCACACTGAAACACACAAACAAACACATGAGTGACCATTAGTATGCTTAACGGTGGTTTTCAAAGTGGAGTCCAGGGACCACCAGGGGTCCTGGGGGGGGGGGGGGGGGTTCCAGGGGGTCCCAGGCAAAAGTTCATTCAGCATCACAATAATTTTAACCACTTTATCCATTTATATGTTGGCTATTCAAAAATAGCAGATGCACAAGCTCACAGCATTTTGATATATTTGCACAGCATTTGATATATATATATTGTTATATAAATCTTCTCTTCTGGGGGGGGCTGGCACAAAACATTTTCAGATGGGGGTCCGGGGCCAAATACATATCAATTTGGGGGGGGTCCTTGACATGAGAATATTTGAGAACCATTGTTCAATCTAAACAATCAAGTATTTAAAATGTCCTGATCCCTTCCCTCTACTAAAGCAATGTGTTACTCTTACTCTCGCTGATGGAGCCCGCTCCGCATGTCTCCGTGAGGCCGTAACCCTGGCCCACGGGGCAGCAGAGGCAGATGTTCATGAAGCGCTGGGTGGCGGCTGAGAGAGGAGCACCACCAGACAGCAGCACCCGCGTCTTCCCTCCCAACAGCGAACGCACCCGTTTAAACACCAGGCTGGAATGAAAAAAACAGAAACAGAAAGTAAAAAACTATGAGAAAAGCGGATACTAGAGTCTGACAGATACAGTGTATCAGCCAGCTTTAGCTTTCAGCTTTTGCGAAATGATCAATAACCAACTGATACTCAACTTAAATATTATATATATACATATACAAACAAATAGGTACACATGTGTATGTTCAGAACGTGATTATAAATTGGCCTTAAACAAAGCATGTAAAAAGTTGAATTAAAGAAATGGTCAAATCTTACTACCAGGGTTTGGGGCCCTTGTTTAAGGCATGTGATCTGTACAGTACTGTTACCTGTCACAGAGTGGTGTGCTGTAGCCTTTGGAGATCTGCTCCATCTTGTAGTTGTAGGCCAACACAAAGAGTGTCCTCTGGAAGCTGCTCATCTCCTCCACTTTGGTCATCACATTCTTATAGATACGGTCCATGATCTCCTACACAGGGCAGATGGACCGATGGGTCAAAGGAAATAAGCCACGTAAAACGGCATACTTTCTCTGTGTTTGGAGCTGTTTATCTTATTCATTTTGTTAATTTAGCAGGGACAATGGACAGTTCAATAACTGTCCCAGAACTAGCTACAGAACTAAATCCCACCTGTAAAGGGCTGTCCACACCAAGAATGACTATAAAGATAAATATAAACTAGACTGAAGCGAGGTCATGTTTAGCTTGTTAGCTTTGAGTGCTAGCGCGCACTCCTCTTCGTCTTGTTTCTGGTGTGTTTCTTTATTTCGTCTGTCCTGGTTTCTAGTACTCTTGCTTCCGCTCATTTCCCATCAGTTTATAGTTTTATAGTTGTAGCGTAGTTTTAAATAAGTTGGTATAAGGGAGCTCACAACTTATGCAACCATCCTGTTCGCCACCATTTGGTGTATTATTTAAATTTATTCTGCCATGACCAAATTTTGTTCCGTACTGTATGGAATGACAATAAAACTCCTTAAATCTTGACCCATGCTTGAACGTGGTCACAGATTGCTCGTGGCACCCTATAGACAAGGCAAATCCTATAACAATTTGATAAAAGGGTGTACCAAACTTTTCTCAGTTGATCCTTATGGGATTTTTCCTGTAGAATCCATTTCTGCATTGTACATTTTTCTATCATGCATATTTAATGAGACAATTTGCATGTTTTAATAAATCAGGATAAATAACGTATATTTCTTTTTACAAATATTTGTATTCCTGTACCTCTGATCACTATAGAGACAGTAAATATCACAATCAAATATTATTTGTCCATGTAATAAGCTAAGACACTGGGAGGCATCTGGGAACGTACTGCGGTAGACCTTGCCTAGAGCAGCGAACAGGGCAGCGGTGAGCTTGATAGCGTGAGTCTTTATTTCTTGATCGGCTTTGTTGATTGGCCAAGCCTTGCGTGACATTTGTGCCACTGAAGAAATATAAGCGATAAACACGCACATTAGGACTCCAGTGTTGTTCAGAGCGAGTCTTTACAGGTACGAACAGATCTACAGTGTGAGAGATGTTCCGCTGGACGGTACATGTAAACGGAGGACCAAAAGGATACCATTGTGCTGCTGCTGCAGTGCAGCACGAGGTGTATGCCTTTGAACGTCGGAGTTATAATTATAACTCACCTTGGACTAGCATTCATGCCCACGTTTTCAACACAGAGTCTTTATGCTGGAGGAAGCTGACCACAGTGACAACTGGAGAAGTACATCCACTTCCTCGGAGTCACTTCAGTAGTCATGATGGCCACACAGCTGTGCTGATAGAATATATTATCTACATCTGGGGAGGGTGTCGTCCTTACAGCAACATGCTTTATGCGTTTGATGTCGACACCCACAGCTGGTTCAAACCCAGGGTGTCTGGGACTGTACCAGAGGGGAGGACGGACCACTCAGCCTGTGTCTTCAGGAAGGTCATGTATATTCATGGTGGATACGCGGACCTGACTGGAGGACGTACTCGTACTAATGACATCTACAAGTTGGACACCACCACAATGGTCTGGTCTTTCATTTACACCAGAGGCACTCCCCCACCTGCGTCATCAGAACACTCTGCCACCATCATCGGGACAAAGATGTTTGTCTTTGGGGACCACAACCACATCAGAGTGTTTGACACTGAGGCCAACTGCTGGCTGAACACAACTTCAGCACAGCTTTGTCCAGGACTACGCTGCTGGTTGCGTTCATCCTTTGCCTACAATGGAGAGCTGTACATAATTAGTGGTGACAGACGAGGGGTGAGTGAACTGTGGAAATTCAACCCAGAGACTTTTTCCTGGACGAAGGTTGAGCCCAAGGGGAAAGGCCCATCTTGGTCTGGCTCTATGCGGTGTTGCATGGTGGGAGATCGCATCATCCTCTTTGGAGGATTCTACAGTGCCAAAGACCTGCAAATCCTAGACTTGAGTCCTACTCTGAAGACGTTATGCAAGCTGGCAGTTATTCAGTATGGTGTGAAGCAGTCAGAACTCCCACACGACATCAGGTGGGAACTCAGAGCCATGACTACCAACAGCAAAAGACAGACATTATTTATGAGCGGTACCTGACCGCGGTGCCTGACAGAGTGTGTTTGTCTATGAGCACGGCTGTTTGTAAACTAAACAAAAATAAATACATTATAATAATTAAAAATAATTAAAAGGGTTTGGTGTAAACAATATGTCAGTTGTTCCATCATCATTACCCTCAATGAAATCTTTGACATCGCTGGCTCTCTTTCCCCTTGAGAAGGCTGTGTAGAGTTGGCCATGAGCTGTAAGTAAACTCTGTCATTCTCTTGGCCTTTTGACCTTTATTGATGGTAACAGAAAGAAAGCTAACCTGACAGGGAACTGGCGTCTGCAGAATGTGATGGGAAGCTCATCACTTCGGTCACGGTGAGGGATCCTTGGGAGGAAGATTTTTTTTCACCCTTGTTTGTCCCTACTGCAATCTCGCACTCAATGACTTTGTCCATCATCTGCACCACCTCCATTCTGGTGCCGTTCCTGAGAGTGCGTTCGGGACCTGCTTGCAGGTTTCTAAGCAGCATGACTGGGGCTCCTAGTTTCAGCTTCAGATTATGGTCAGGGACTCCAGAGGGTGGTCAGTGAATTTAGGCACAGAGTTCTTGTGGTTGTCCCCCTTAATTGAGTCAGCTGAAAAGTACACTCTGTCTTCTCCAGGGAACTCAGCCATGCACCAGTTGTTGATTTCTCGGATATCGTTGTTCAGTGGAGTGTATACAGTGCCTTTGAGAAGATTGTGTTTGTCGATACATCCATTCTGCAGGTCAGGGAAGGTGTATGAAATTTGTGTATTCAAATCCTTAACCAAGTGGTGTAGCGGAATGTGGATCTGGACTTCAGTGTGTCCATGTGCAAGTTTGTCTTCCCCTAATTCAAGGAGAAGTCCTTCTCAGCCATATAAATATGTCAGTTAAATTGTTCTAACTCAACTGGATGGCAGAGTCCACGCCAAAACTATAACGACAATGACAGTGGTGAATGACATCGTTGGGATCCCTTTCAGAGGGATTTGATGAAGGATAGAAACTCAGACAGCCGAAAAATCCATACCACTTGACAGGGCGTCACGTTCAACACGTCACGGTCAACACATCGCTCACGTTCAACATGTTTACAGAATGTTATCATTCATCACAGTAGATGCGCAAATCAATATCGTTAACTTTATTTGTAGTTATCATTCTTGGACAGCCCTTAGTCCCTTAATAGCCCTTAAAAGGCTTGATCTAGAGACAGACGTAGATGTACATCAGTAAGTGGGCTTGTGTGATAAGAAACATACCGGTACGGCAGCCATGAGTGTAGGTTTCAGCACGCTGGTATCTCCTTTACTGCCTTTCTTTATCTTGGTTGACTGATGATTGAAAAAAAAGAAGATAAGACAGAGAAAAGAGCATGGGCTCTCAGAGACCTGGCTTCATGCACGAAGGTGTCAACCTCAATAATAGATGATCTCTGATTGTAATGCATCCAGGAGAGAGAGCTTTAACTACATTACTTCAACAGATAATTAATTGGATACGTGATGTGCGTGTGGCAGCAACACTCACCTGGTCGGCTAGCGTTTGAGGTGAGGAGTAGCCAATGCGGCACCCATGAGAGATACACACCAGTTCAGCACTGAGCTCCAGAACATGAGCCAGGGGCAGGTAGCCAATGTAGGTGTCCGTTTCACTGCCGGGCAGAAATAATGACTGGTTAATAGCCATAATGGATACTTTAGAAGCTAAAATACCAAATGTACAGTAGGACACTAATGCCGGGTGCACAACCTGCACCGCACCGGACGACACTGCCTGTATTTGCGGTCGTTTCCATATAAAAGGGTCCGGCCTTTTGAGAGCGAACGGAAGTCGTAAAGGGTGCCAATTTTGACCCCACTCAGCCAAGGTTCTTTTGGTGGTGAACTAGAACTAAATGGTGATGTGCGAAGTTTGAGACTGCTGATTGGTCGGAGAATCCTTACAGATGTGTGTTCTTTTTTTTCATTTTTTTTTTCAAAATTTTTATCCCACGATTTTGTAACCCTATTTTTTACACCCAGTGCCAATTATCTATGTAATCCTGGGCACTACATTCCCTCTGCCAACCTAGGGAGGCCAGGGCCGAGCTCATGCCTCCTTCAATGCATGAGAGCCAACTGACCTTCTTGTCACCTGACAGGGGAGAGTTTCCCTGGTTGGACGTAGCGCGTGGAAGGAACATGTTATTCCAACCAGTTCTTTTCCCCTCCATCAGGCGCCCCGGCTGGCCAGGGGGAGGCAGTATAGTGACCAGGATTACTGCATGTTTTTTTGTGAGGGTACCTACCCTAGGGAACACAGGGAGAACATGCAAACTCCACACAGAAAGGCCCTTTCGCCAACACCACCTAGGGTATGGAAACTGATGACGCGGAGGAGAGAACACGCCCCCAGCGCCCACAGCGTCCCCGGCGGGAATCGAACCCAGGACCTTCTAGCTGTGAGGCGCTACCGACTGCGCCACCGTGCCAGCTGTGTCTTCAACACAAAGACAACAACTTGTGCAGTATACAGATTTTAGTTCGCGGGTCGCGGCTGCTATGCATGTTTGTTTTTAAATTCGTATTTTTGGACCTGTGAGGATGTGTTTAATTGCTTATGTTAGAAATGCGGTTCGATTAGACTGCATTCTGTTTGCTAGTGCTGCTGACTGTGGAGATTCCACGAAGCACCGAGAACATACTAACCAACAACTACAAACACAAGACGGACAAATCAATTGTCGCGAGTCACCATAAATTACGGCCACACGTTATTGTTTTACATTATGTTTTTTGGATCTTCCCAGTGAGATGCTGGTGTAGAATGGGTGAAAGACTCCATTGTGTGTATTTGCTCTGGCAGTGTACAGAACCACAAATGGACCCAGCAGTTCCTTTAACACAATCATAAATAATATAGCACGGTAGTGCAGTGTAGGTATGCTCTATCAAAACGCAGAGGTGCCAGGGGTCAGAGATGAATATGAATGTAGGCAAATATACCATCCATTCATCCTAAAAGAAAAACTAGTCCATTGATACTTAGTTACTACGTGCACAGTTTGTGAATGAAGCCACGCAAATCCCCATGCTGTATTCAGTGATGAAACTTCACAATACAGTATATGCGTGTGAATGCTAGTGTGGTGATGGCCAAATGGAAAGGGATCTTCATAAGTACTAACAACAAAAGTGCTTCACAAGAACAATGATAGTTTAACTAAGAGATTAGACAAAAACTATGGCCCAACATTAACACTCTTTATGTTTCACTTTCACATAATCAGACTTTCATGGCCAATGGTGGTTTTGTCTTGTGATGTAACACGTTCTTTTCTAGGATAATAAAAAAAGATAATGAGCAATATATAATTTTTGTTTCGATTTCGGTTTAAGTATGAGAGCGAGAGACTGAATAACAAGAGGGAAAGAGACTAAAAAGAGAAAGAGATATGACGAAAACAAACAGCTGAAGCTGAGGAGAGGAGAGGGGAATAAGGGAGGCAAGTGGTCTGAGAAAATGATTTATATGGCATCGGCGTACTTGAGATTGGGGATGCGCTCAGCCATGCCGGTGATACCAGCGATGATGTTGCTGTGGGAGATCATGACGCCCTTGGGGACGCCTGTAGAGCCGCTAGTGTACATGATGACAGCGATGTCAGAGGGCTCTGGATGTCTGCGAGACACTGCCACTAAAGAGGATGACAAGGAGGTCAGGTTAGAGAGGAAAACATATTTTTCAGCTCGAGACCTAAAAGATCAATTTCCCCACGACCCAAAATACATAACAAATGAATAACCTATTTCCAAAATAGTTAAAATAACAGATATACGAGCTCTCAACGTGTCGATGTGTTGCGAGCTTGTAGCTCTGCTATTTAAAAAAATAAAATAAAGTTGTTTTAATTTATGGAATGTTGTGTACGTATAGGAAACTTAAAAAAGGGGGAAATTACCCGCAAGCCATAAAAATAGTTCCGTGACCCAAAAATGGGCCCCAACCCATCGTTTGCGGAATTCTGGTCTACATGGTACTCCCGTAGACCAGACTACATCTACCGCTAACCGTTTGTGTGCTACGGAATCATAGAGGCGCTGTACTCGATAATGGAAGCGGAGTGCAAAATGAGGCCGACGTTGCTTACTGTGGTCAGGCTGGGCTCCCATCTCCTGCACAGTGTCCATGTTATATACCATGATGCCCCTGGGCATGTCTGGCCAGCTGGTGGGTTTCCTGTCCACCACGATGATGTGCTGCAGCCTGGGTACCTTGGCTAGGATCGCCTGGGAGATAAGAGGGGGGGAGTAATTACTAAATGCAAACAGCAGTGAGCTCTTCATAAAGTGCTAATCTCTCTCTCACACACACACACACACACACACACACACACACGCACACGCACGCCTATGCACACGCACACACGCACACACGCGTGAATTAGTGTAGCGCCACTGAATTTAATTAAATCCATTATAAAGACAGCAACTGGTGCAGGCTTGTGCAACATGGCTAGATTGTCTACCGGAATTGATATGACATGCTAAACAGTCAGCAGAGCCCGTAGGGAGCGTGCCCAGGCGGGGTGTGCACAGACGGTGCGTGCCGTGTACCTTGAGTCGGCCCTGCAGCAGCTCTTTACTGGTGATGATGTGTGTGACCTCTGTCTCGTTCAGGCCGTGTTCGATGGCCGCCGGTCCCAGAGTGGAGTACAGGGTCACGACTGTCACAGAACACAACACAGACAGTGGAGTTGGGAGAGTCAGTCACGTCACGCGATATAGCAGTGCTTTTGAGTTAGGGCATGTGCGGTTCTGAATCCTGGTTCACGGATGGTGTGTGTGTGTGTGTGTGTGTGTGTGTGTGTGTGTGTGTGTGTGTGTGTGTGTGTGTGTGTGTGTGTGTGTGTGTAATGTGTATACACTTTTTGCCACCACTCACGTGGGAAGTTGTACATGAAGCAGGCCTGTGCTGTTATCATCCATTCTGCCCTGGTTTCACAGAAGATCGCAATGTTACACTGGGCTTTCTGTCCCAGAGCTGCCAGTCCACTGCCAAAGCACATGGCTGCCTGGTAGGCGTCCTCGTACGACAGCCAGTTATATTGCCCCAGAATGACCTAAACACACACACATTAAATCAAGTTTTAAAATGGACTGTGGTGTTCATGTACCACTTAAGCCTGATACTGCTGCAGTGCACGATGAAAATAGCAGCTCTACAAGCTGAGCTTGTAGAGCTGCTATTTTTGCCATGCAACACCAGCATACAATGTGCATAAAATAAGCATAATAGGCCTAGGCTATTCTTGAGAACTTTCCCCTAATGTCATGCCAAAAATAGGGACGCCGGGGTCATTAAGACACTTTTGTCTGGTGATAATAGTGCTGCAGTGCATTTTCCCACCCACACGCCTAACACCAGTCGCTAGAATAACCTTCAAATGGCGTCACCATGAATGGGAATATTCTATGCCAGACCATATTTCTGCACTAGAATATGAAAAGAGGCGGAAGAAGATTAAGGCCATTTAATACAACACCGAGTGACGCATAGCCCTTGACTGTTGCTGGTAGCACAGGAATTAATTATAAGCTACATTGCTCTAAGTGTTGAATTTGAAAGATGTCTGACGTTATTACCATTTAAACAATAATAACACTGTAATATAACACTGTAATATCCAGTCAGCCAGTGCCCTCTGTGGAACCTTTGCTGATACTGCAGGTTGAGTTGAAGAGGCTTGCAGTCGGGGAACAAAAGAGCAGTAAAACTGCACTCTGAGTTTGCTCCGCCACCCACATTCCACACACTAACCACAACCTCTCAGACACTGACCCGACTTCCTGTAATTCCACTGACTGACATTATCAAGGCTGACTGGGCAATGGGCAGTGTGAGGGACATGGAAATGTAAGGCAGTGAGGGACACAGATTGGGCATGTGCATTGGTGTTGTAGCCATGCAATTGTCTTTTTAAAGTAAAATGTCTACTTAACTAAACTAAACTAAACGCAACACTGAATAGTAGGGTCATCTGTGGCACTTCCGTGACCGTGGAGAGCAAAGGTCCGTTTCTCCATGGATTTGTCATCTAGGAGGGTTATTAAACAAATTTAGTCGGGGTGTATTTTTAAAAGGGGCGGGGAAAATTTGTGAGAGACCAAAATCCAAAATGGCTACCGTGAAAATGAACTTTTTAATGGTTTGACCTACAATGATGCACAATACATGGTTTCAGAGCTTTTTTTTGGGTCAATGAATACATATTTGGTGTTTATATAATGATTTGACCTATTGTTGACCTTCAAATGCAAGATGGCTGCCAATTATGAGCTCCAAAAGTTTTTTTTTCCAAAATCATCACAGAGCCTTCTTATTAGGCTCTAATGAAAGCTCTGCTCATGATGAGTTGAATAATAAGCAGTATAAGTACACAGAAGTAATCTCTGAGGTCAATAAAGTCAATGTTTGTGTGTAATTAGCACGATAGCCTAACATAAGATAGTATTCTGTATGCAAAGCTAGAAAGGTTAGTTGCTTGAGGTGAATTTAAAAGTCAACTCATTTGTCACCCTTATTTTGTAGTATCGCTCCCAGTGTTTCCTGTCTGCCTACTTACTTTTACCTGCCTTGTCTAACCAGTCTTATGATTGTGTCAGTGTTTCCACCTGTGTCCTCTTAGTCCCCCAGCCTATCCTAGTGTTGATTGTCTGTTGAGTTCACCTGTGTCCTGTTAGGTCTATAGGGGAATACCACTAATTTTCAACGTTAAAATATGTCTTTAATACACCTAATACACCTAGTTGTTGTGTGGCAATAAGAAAAAAAGTCCCCCCGCCCCCTTCTATGTTGCCTAAAACTGGATAATTGATTGAGATCATGTGATCAGTGTCATACGCAAGGTGTACTTTTGGCTGAGGCCAAATGTACACCTTGCGTATGTCACTGATCACATAGACTGAGAGAACGAGCCCAATCGATGGTCTTGAAGGGCGGATCCAAACCTAGCCGCCCGGATTCGTGCGGGGCTTCCTATTGCTTCACCAATCTATGTCCCCGCCTCCCCTCCCCTCCCCCCTCCCCCCCCCGGCCTGTGCACGGAGCATGCTGACGTCACCAAATTTAGAGCGACGCCCCTCTGCACTCTGATTGGTTAGGAGATAACAAGGTCCTAAGACCATTGTTCCAGCATGGCTCTCCCAGGCTTTTTTTCTTTTGTAACAAAAAAAAAGCATGGGTTTCGAGGCTACTGATCACATGACCTCAATCAAGAATACCTCAAAGTACACATGTGATCAGTGTCATACGCAAGGTGTACTTTTGGCCTCAGCCAAAAGTACACCTTGCGTATGTCAGTGATCACATGACCGCAATCAAGAATACCTCAATATGTTGCCTAGAACTGGATAATTGATTGAGGTCATGTGATCAGTGTTATATGCAAGGTCTACTTTTGGCCTCAGCCAAAAGTTCACATTATACCACTCACATTAATACCACTCATCATGAAAATGTGATGGGATGAACTGGACACCATATTCTCAATAGCCTACACTATTTAATGGGAAAACGCACATCAGTAACTGTTGTTTACACATAACATTGACTTTAGTGACCTCAGAGATTACTTCTGTATTCAACTCATCATGAGCAGAGCTTCATTAGAGCCTAATAAGAAGGCTCTGTGACGATTTTGAAAAGAAAAAAACTTTTGGATCTCATAATTGGCAGCCATCTTGCATTTGAAGGTCAACAATAGGTCAAATCATTATATAAACACCAAATATGTATACCAAAATAAGCTCTGAAACCATGTAACCATGCATCATTGTAGTTCAAACCATTAAAAAGTTCATTTTCACGGCAGCCATTTTGGATTTTGGTCTCTCACAAATTTTCCCCGCCCCTTTTAAAAATACACCCCGGCTAAATTTGTTTAATAACCCTCCTAGATGACAAATCCATGGAGAAACGGACCTTTGCTCTCCACGGTCACGGAAGTGCCACAGATGAATATCTGTTCCTGTGGGCATGTCAATGGTGTCTATATTTTGGGCAGGTCATTATAGTTGAAAATCTTCATTTCCCCCCCCAAACATGTCCAAACATTTCAACATTTTCTACAAGCTCATAATGAGCTTGTAGATTGACTATTTCCAATATGGCTTAAAGTGATTCAAGAAACTATCTAGGGCTAAGGTATGAAGTGTGCACCAGCGACGGCACGAGTCGACGCCATACTTCCACTGACGCGTCTTATACCTTCTTGAAGATCTTGCCGTTGGGCTGGGGCTCATCCTCCTCGCTCAGCACCTGCCTGGTTCCCAGACAGTCTCTCTCGGGGAACCTCCTGGTGGAGTACTCCAACACTTTGTCCAGGGTGTCCACGCCGGGGTGCATCCACGCCGCCAGCTTCTGCTGGCTGTTGACGGCCCGGTAGGGCCCCGCCGGGAGCCGGCTGACCGAGCGCGCCTTGAGCCGCCGCGACCGCTCCAGGTTGGCGCCGGCGCCAGTGAAGAAGTACCACGGCAGGAAGGTGATGACGGAGTACACCCAGACCACGGAGCGGAACACCGTCAGCAGCAGAGGGTTCATGTCCTCCTTCAGCTTCATCTTTACGCCACAGGTCAACAGGGGTCAGAGGTGAAGGTGGAGCAAGGCGGGGCGGAGGGACAGGGGTCGGGGGGAGCGAGTGTTCCGGCGAAACAACACAACGGCCGCCGCTCTCTGCTCGCTGGGTAGAGCGAGTATTGGCCGTGATGTACCGTCTCTCGACTTATTCCGAGGCCCGGGAGGTGGTCGCTGGTCGGTGGTCTTTGTAGAGCAGCCCTGCAATCTGGAGACACAACGGCACGCCGTTAGAAATGAGACCTGAATTGAAGCTTTAGTTTTCAGCATGTTTGAGAGTAGAGTAATGACAGCTGACGTGAGCCTTGACAGGCACACACTTGCGCACGCACAAACACAATCACAGACACACACACAGATCCACACACACACAAACACGCAGATAAATCAATGCTTGCTTGGGGACAAGGCCTATCCTTAGCTTGTTCCTTAATCAGCACTATTTGTCTCTCCAGTCCCTCAGGCCCAAGGGCACACACAGAGATGCCAGCCTTGGGGGAGTGGGGATTGTAATGGAGAAATTCAGCGTTGCAGAGGAAGAACAGGTCTAAATGTCACTTTCCTTTATCTGACTGTTGTTAAAACAATCAGAGATTCATCAAGGAGGTAGTATTAAAAAAAAAACGAAATCCTTCCGTTCTACCACATTTTAGCACGCGTCGTGTACCATACTCTTTTACCTAGTAGAAAAATGTGCAGTCGCAGCATCAACACCATTTGGGTTTGACTCGTTGTTGCTCCTGAGTCATACTCCCGGGTTTAGTTGTACTGCTGTACTGAGAGAAGGCCTTTGAGTGAGGTCTGACAGTGTTTCAGTCAGCTAGCTTAGGAAGCTATTGCTGGGCTATAATTACGGGTCAGAGTGTAACTAGGTGTATCCCCAGTTCCCCACTAACCAGTGAACCTGAGCAAGTAGCAGCGATACATTCCACAGCTGAATGGGGAGGTCTGCAGGTCAGGAGAGTAGTAACCCAGCGACCAATCGTGACGGTGCTATAAGTGACCCTTCCCCCTTAAGGAATCTAACACTGACTGATGAGACTGAGTCACTGAGAGCTACACCTAAACCTTCAACTAGCCTCTACTAGCCTTGAAGCTGCATTGCACAGCAGTTATGATAATGAACCCTTTGCAAGCTACAAGCTCACAACACAATCATTTTAATGAATTAAAACACATCCACCGTACGCGTTTTAATAAATTAACTGTACGTTGTACAGTTCTATAGACAGAAGATAATGCATGAATTTAAATAAAGGGGCCAGGATAACACAAAGATGTTTTAATTGTGATAAAGTAGTATTTTAACCACTCACACCCTAATTTCATACATCTTTGTACGATGGTGTTACGCTGTGAAATTAGCCGATCTACAAGCTCACAACGTGTCTCGATGCGACACGTTGTGAGCTTGTAGAATCGTTAATTCTAGAGAGCTGCTTTGTGACGCGTCAAGGTTTTGGACCCAGCATTGGTCGGGTTATTGCGTGGGCGAAATCGTCTCTCTCTCCCCCTCCCTCTCTTTCTCTCTCTCTCACACAGATCGAGCTCTGGTCTCAAGTCACACATGACAGAAACAACAGCAATTTGCTCTTCTAGTTGCCTAACAACGCAGATTTGTGCTGACGTCTGGCACTTCCAGACCATATATGGGCATATCTGCACGTATCTGCACATATCTGCACACACAGACAGGCAGACGCCGCCACAACTTCAACTTTAGATAGTAGATACTTCCTCTAATCACAGCATGATACATGTTGTCTACAAGTGTCAGTGTTTCTGATTAGCCTTCATGTTACAATAACTGAGAGCTTGTGAGGATTTTTACATTTTGATTATATTATTGATTATTAGTTTTCTTTGGAGTGGAGGGGGCATTGGGGTACTATTAGCCCTCTACAGCTTCTGACTGCATTCACATTAAGAAGAAAACAGTTATGAAGTCATAGTAACACAATGCTTGCAATAGTGAAACTACCGGAAAGGTTATTTTGGTACAGTCCAAATATAATGTATTTAACCACTTAAGGCCCCTTATAGCTGATCTACAATCTTGCTATTTTTGCTATTTCTTAAATGTCTGACTATTTTGGACAATATAATGACATGCCAGGTTGAAAGTGGTTAATATAATTTCACTACCAAATCGAAATTATACTCACATATTTCAAAGACTGACGTTTTAAATGACTAACTTATGTGGGTCACAGATTAAAATGTGAGTCACAGAACACTGAGTCAGTGGAAATAAAACAAAAATATATCCGTCTGTACAACTTCAAAGCAACCTAAACACGGTCTGCCTTGTGCACTCAGGGTCATGTGAGCAAAACATGACGCCGCGTTTGTCTTGTGTGTCCAATATTTGCAACATTAAAATGGTTTGCTTGTGCAGAACATTGGTACACCCATGGGTGTACCATGTCTCTCCATCCATCCGGCTCACAGAGGCACAGTCAAATCACAGAGACCATTACAGACCATTTGCCCAAAGACACGATGGTGCCGAGAAGCACAGTGAGCAATAAAAGGCATTAAAAATGATCAAAACATATTTTCCCACCAAGAAAATGATCAAAACCTATTTTCCCACCATCATTATCAATAATTATGATTATGATATTAAGCAAAACTAATTGGGATTATCATTCTAGGCATAATCAGAATCAGAAATCATGCAGCACTAATCATGCAGCACTAATACCTAATGTGGGAAAATGTTTTCTCAGGATTCATGTAAAAACCCATAGGCTACAACTACTAGCTATGTGCTGGACATAAAAAGAATAGAAAGCAGGTAGCATGCATGATAGAGCCTTCTGTCTATAACCATGAGCAGGTCTCACTTATATGCTATGTTGTAGATGTAGAGATGTTCTCGGGGGGGCAAAACTTGCAAGTAGGTTAAGATAATTTGTCTTCAAATATTACTGCAATTAGACTCCCCTCCTGGGGAAGGAGGCTGCTAAAACAGTCTCACACTTGGCCTTTCTAGCCATTATGCAGTAATATGCACATGCCAATAGCACAGGATCACATTTGGCACATGAAGGCATGCAGAATAACCAACTAGAGGCCTGTCATCAAGTCCACACAAAAGACAATCCAGACTGAGCCAAAAATGCAGTGTCACTTCTGAAACTGCCCTGGATTAATAGTACCACTACCTTCTAGAGTGTTTCGATACCGATACCAGTATCGGAAAAGCTGCCGATATACTGCCTCAAATGCTGGTATCGGTGTGCCAGTCCGATACCACGTAATTATCACATGATATTTAATTTACAGTAATATTTTGTATACTTCAGATGATGCCGCACTACTGTTTTATACTCTTACTGTACTATTTACATTATTGTTTTACTAACTGTAGCTGCACTTGAACTATTATTAATGCATTTATTTTGCATTTATTCCTAGATCAGTGGTTCTCAAACTTTTTAATTTCAAGGCCCCCATAACTCTGAGAGTGAACAAATGGAACCAAATTGACCCATAGGGTCCATTTGGTTCCATTTGTTCACTCTCAGAGTTACAGACCTGTAAGGGTCCATTTGGAACCCTATCACGACCTGGACCACACTTTGAGAACCACTGTTCTAGATTTTTTTAAATTACACACTGGTATCGTATCAGATCGGTCCTCAGTATCGACCGATACGCAAGTTGTAGGTATCGGAATCGGTTTCGGGAAGGAACGTTTTTTATCAGTACATCTCTACTACCTTCTCATATATAGTCTCAACTTGCCACCTGAGACCTGTTCTACAGGAAGGTCCAGATACTTTACTGTTTCTAGTGTACTGTACACTGTCTGGTAGTAGGATGAACACATCCCTCTACAAACTAAGACATATGCCTGACTGAAACCTGTTTTTATTTAATAGCACTTGAGGCTGCAACAGTTACTACAAGACAATGGCGTTGTTCTCATGTTATAATGCAGTAAGAACTACACATTGACAATGTTTACCTTTAACACAGCCGCTTCAGTAAACAGTAGAGGCCAGATCAGAATAGCTGATAACTCATATACTGTAGCTGGTGGTTGGTGTACAGACTAGTAAGTAACCCATAGGCATAAATACCATAGGGCCGTTGATGTGTTATGTACTCGTGTCAACATTCATTCACCCGCATGACCGGCTTTAAAGATCAAAACTCATCGCTTTTTCTAACGAGACGCCATACTTCACAGAAGTAGCCTATCAGTCAGTGGCGTAATGTAACTGTAAAGTGCATTTACTCAAGTATGTACTTAAGCACAATTTTGAGGTATTTTTTACTTTACTGGAGTATTTCCAATTTACAGGACTTTTACTTCTACTCCACTACATCTCAGAGGCAAATATTATACTTTTACTCCACTACAATTATTTGAAAACTTTAGTTACTGGTTAGGCCTACTTTGTAGATGTTTGATTATTATCACAAAACATACATTACCCACTTCAGCCCAATATACATTTCGGTCATTTGAAAATAGCCTTTTATTTTTATTTTATACATTTGAAAACTTGTGAAATGGGACATTCTGCATAATGAGTACTTTCTACTTTTGGTACTTTAAGAACATTTTGATACCAATACTTTTGTACTTTTACTACTTTTTTTAAGTAGATTTTGAATTCCGGACTTTTACTTGTTTCTACATTGCAGTATTGATAATTTACTTAAGTAAAAAATGTGAGTAAATTTTCCACCACTGCCTATATTAATGTCCAACCCCACACACAGGTGTTAAAGTATCAATCTATAATCGATCAACGAATGTATCCAAAACATCCAAAGCGAGCAAAGGCAACATGATGCTATAACTGTCTATCTTTTCCAGAATCTTCCATCCTTAGGCTACTCCATAGATGAGGAGCTGATCAATAGACGTTAAAGGTTAACACGTTAACACACACAGTCTAGACCAGCGGTTTTCGACATGTGGGTCGAGAACCCCTGTTTGTTTGTTTTTTACCTTTTTAAAACCTCAAAAAGAAAAAAAAGAAAGAAAGAAAAGAAAAAAAAACATTACTGCATCAAAAGTAATCAACAAACTATACTATAAAGACTGGTCAAATTGTCAAAATATAAGAAAGAGGCAAAACATTTTGAAAATAGCCAATCTACTTGTGAGCTGTCAGCTGGTAGATCTGTTATTTTCACAATTCCAAGTGCTTGTCAGGGTGGGAGGTCCCCAGTTCAAATATGATTTTTTGGGGGGTCCCCGGTTCAAATATGATTATTTTAGGGGGTCCCCGGTTCAAATATGATTATTTTGGGGGGGTCCCCAGTTCAAATATGATTATTTTAGGGGGTCCCCGGTTCAAATATGATTATTTTGGGGGGGTCCCCAGTTCAAATATGATTATTTTAGGGGGTCCCCGGTTCAAATATGATTATTTTGGGGGGGTCCCCAGTTCAAATATGATTATTTTAGGGGGACCCCAGTTCAAATATGATTATTTTGGGGGGTCCCCGGTTCAAATATGATTATTTTGGGGGGGTCCCCAGTTCAAATATGATTATTTTAGGGGGACCCCAGTTCAAATATGATTATTTAGGGGGGGTCCCCAGTTCAAATATGATTATTTTGGGGGGTCCCCAGTTCAAATATGAATATTTTGGGGGGTCACGGCCTGAAAAGGTTGAGAACCACTGCTCTAGTAGACACATTGACTGGGCAGTTATTAATATTTGCACATAGCTTGTTGTGTGTAACATCATCATCAAAGCATTTGGGAGCGATCTGAAGTACAATAAGCCATTTTCTCCTCCACCACATATTGTGGCTATCAGGACCCCAATGGAGACAAGCCATAGTGCTTTCTTGGGTTTAATCTTTTTAGCATCTTTGAATAAAACTGTACCTCTGTGCTTTTTTTTCTCTTATTTTTTTTTAAACAAACTGTTAATAAAGTATTCAATCAATCAATCAATCAATCAATCAATCAACCAACAAATCAATCAATCAGGACTAATAGCAACAGCAGCAACACGCACTAGCAAAGCAAATGGAAAAGCTAAAATGTGAGCCTAGCCCACAAAGCTAACCCACCCATACAGCTGCTGAATGAAACATCACAATGAATCATATGAAATCACATTTCGTATTAAACATCCTATTAAACATGGACGATCAGCACGTTATTACGTTTGATATAACGCGTCAGATCACATTTATAGTCAACATCTGCAGCAGCAGCAGCAGACAATACAACATCCTCCTCACCTCTTGATCAAGCGCTACTTCAGATCCACTGTATTTGTCATATTTATCACATGATCCTCTCATTATAATAAGCCATTTATAATAATGAATGGCATACCTTGCTATGAAACAAACTATCAAATCTGACTTATTCAAAAAGAGAGAGAATGGAATTGTATGACAATAGTATTAAAAAAAATGAAAAAAATCTGTGAGCATCACCACCACCGTGCGTGTTTATCATCCCGGAAGTGACGTATGACGTGGACTCGAGACGGTTAACGTCTAGCGATTGGACGACTGGAGGTGGCGCGTGCTTGAGGACAGCGTTGCCATGTCGGCTTGTTATACGCGATTTTGGGCTTCTTTTTCTGTAAAGTTGCTTGTAAAAATTGGTAGTTGAGGGTTGCGGTTTTTTGGGCTTGTTTCTAAAGTGTAGTTGCTTGCTTCCAAAGTTTTTTTTAAATTATTATTTAAACCAGAGGTTCTCAAATATTTTCATGATTTTTTTTTGTGCCAGTGAGCATTTGTGTGGTTAGAATGTTTAAAAAATAATAATCCAAATATTCCATTTTATTGCAAGAGTCTTTGAAAATAGCCATCGGCCGATGCACAATAGGTTTAAAGTGCTCACGAGGTCGAAGTTGCTTCTTTTGGGCTTGTTTTCATATACCTGATTGCTTATTTCTCTCACATAATCTGGCAACGCTGCTTGAGGCGACTGTGACGTAATCGGGGGTTACTTTCGGTCACAGACAGAGTCAGCGTTCAGCGCTTGAAGGTTCCTTTTTAAAACATGGTTGAAGCCTGCCTGTGTTTATTGTACTTCGCCGTACCACGGGGTCGAACGGCGGAAACTAGCAGATCTACAAGCTCACAGCGCGCCGCATGTTGTCAGTCAGCTTGTAGATCTGCTAGTTTCGGGACGCATCGTCGTCGAGTTTTACGGACAGCGAGCAGGGCAGAGCCACCGAAGCATCGCCATAGACTAGAGATGAGAGCGTCAAAAATGGGAAAACGGCGCCCCCTGTTGGTGACTCGTACCTTCTTAAGAACATCTTTCATTTTACAATGGACTTTTATTGTCTTGACCCAGTGGTGGAAAAAGTACTCACATGTTTTACTTAAGCAGTGGTGGAAAGTAACTAAGTACATTTACTTAAGTACTGTACTTAAGTACAATTTTGAGGTATTTGTACTTTACTTGAGTATTTCCAATTTTCAGTACTTTTACTTCTACTCCACTACATCTCAGAGGCAAATATTGTACTTTTTACTCTACTACAATTATTTGAAAACTTTAGTTACTAGTTACTATTCAGATATAAACTATGATATAATGAAACATACATTAACCACTTTAACCCTATTTTATACCTAGGCTATTTGAAAATAGCAGATCTACAAGCTCGCATCGCGACGCGTTGTGAGCTTGTAGATCGGCTATTTTCAAATATTTAGTACTTTTACTTTTGGTACTCGAAGTACATTTTGATGCCAATACTTTTGTACTTTTACTCAAGTAAATTTTGAATTCTAGACTTTTACTTGTAACAGAGTATTTTTATATTGCAGTATTGGTACTTTTACTTAAGTAAAGAATTTGAGTACTTTTTCCACCACTGTACTTAAGTAATATAGAAATACATCTTACAAGTAAAAGTCCTGAATTCAAAATGTACTTGTGTAAAAGTACAAAAGTATTGGCATCAAAATGTACTTAAAGAACCAAAAGTTGAAAGTACTCATAATGCAGAATGTCCCATTTCAAGTTTTCAAATCTAAAAAGCTTTTGAAAATAGCAGTTCTACAAGCTCACAATGCGATGCAACACATTGTGAGCTTGTAGATCTGCTATTTTCAAATGGCCGAAATGTAGGGCTGAAGTGGTTAATGTATGTCTTGTGATAATAATCTAAATCTGCAAAGTAACTAAAGCTGTCAAATAATTGTGGTGGAGTAAAAGTACAATATTTGTCTCTGAGGTGTAGTGGAGTAGAAGTAAAAGTACAGAAATTTGGAAATACTCCAGTAAAGTAAAAATACCTCAAAATTGTACAAAAAGTGCAGTACTAAAGTAAATGTACTTTACACCACTGGGCAAGACTGATTAACTGTATTACTATGAACGTTACCCGAGTTTAAAAATAAATAAATAATAATGTTTTAAATCTATATGGTTATAGAAAGTGTACTTTCACTACATTGTAAATTGTAACCCTGGCCCTAAAAGGCAGCAAAAATGTTTTATATTAATTATTCACTTTTTTCCTTGCTGCACTTCCACTGGCACACACCAGGGGGAGTGCGAGGAAGTAAATACATGTTTATTGACTGTGGGCTATTCTTTTTCCAGAACCACCTGAAGAGATATGACACAAAGTGAGAGGAAACATAGAATCCATTGCTTTGACGAGAGACCTCATAATATGTGTGTTTGTAAGACAATGGTTCTCAATCTTTTTTTAATTTCAAGGACCCCCAGTTTGATATGCATGAGGCCAAGGACCCCCATTTGACAACATTCCATCTCATGGGACCCTAATAATCTACTATAAGATCCTAACTCTGAGAGTGTACAAATGGAACCAAATGGACCCTCATTTGGTTCCATTTGTACACTCTCAGAGTTACAGACCACTGCTAAGAGATACACATATATGCTATTTAACCTCTTGAGTTAATCATGTAATAACAAAATGTTATTGTTGTCTCCTTCTACCCTCTCTATACCCCTCTCCCCATAAAGACTGGGCTCTTTTCCCCTCCGTCCTCTGTGGGTGCCACTGTGTAAATGTGTGCACCAGAAGGTTCCTGTGTGTTTCCCCCTCCGGGACATCTTCTGAAGCACAACTCAGCGAAAGCGTAATGGCCTTGGCCAGGTAAGGCCCTTTTTGACACACTGACCCTGCATGGCCAATCATCCCCTATACACTCCCTGGTCCTCAGGGTGTTTGCATGCTTGTAAGGCCATATGTGTGTGTGTGTGTGTGTGTGTGTGTGTGTGTGTGTGTGTGTACAGACCAATTGTAAGCTACTGGCAAACACTCATGACCATGCGTGAACACTTTAATGCACATTACCCCCCCCCACCCCCCACCCCCAAACACACATACACAACCACATGATGACATGAGTCATGTCAGTGTGTGTACACAGGGTGCTCGTAATAGCCATCCTAGGGCTATGTCTGTTGAGGTCATCTTGATTGGACACAAGCCACGAGAGGGCAGATGTTACAAGCAAAGGGAAGACTTTCATCTTCTCTGTCAATTATGTATGTCCAATCCGATGATGACATAGGGACACATGCTGTGCACACTTAGGGATAACCTTAAAATGGGGGGCGGGCGACCCAGGAATAAAGAGAGGAAATATGTGCTATATCCTGGGACAGACTGTCTCTGGGCAAGGGTGACTGACCTCTATACCTTCCTGACAGCATGCAGAAGGACCACTGGAGGGTCCCCTGGGAGACAACCTGACAAGCACTTGACTGGTGTCATCCGGTTTCGCTTGATGGTGAATGATAAGTCTATCTTTTCCTAGGCCTGTCACAATTAATACATAATAATCGCCTGATCGCAATGATTTGAGATAATCACAATTATTTTGCATAATCGTCATAATCGTTTCCATGTTGAACAGTTTTTCATAAATTGTCAAACAGCAGATCTATAAGCTCACAATGTGGCACAATGCGACATGTTGTGAGTGTGTAGATTGGCTATTTCCACTATTTCCACTTTAAATTTGTTTTCTATTATAAATTATATTAAGTATAGCGTTATTAAATGTCAGTAATTTCTTTGTATATCTAAGTTATTTGTCATATCTGCTCTGTGCTTTGTTTGATTGATTGAATACTTTATTAACAGTTTGCAAAGACAAGCACAGGGAAGTACAGTTCAATACAAGGTCTGTTAAGAGGATTTTAAACCCAAGAAAGCACTATGGCTTGTTTCCATTGGGGTCCTTGGTACTCAATTCAACGAAAGCAATTGTTCTTTATGAAGCCTAAACAGAAATGTACTTTTTATTTACATGTTCCAATGTTCAATGTCAAAAACCCAATGAAATCCTTAATCACAATTATTTGTGTGACAATTAATTGTCCAGTAAAATGTCATGATCGTGACAGCCCTATCTTTTCCTTGACATCTTGCATTGCAAATATTGGAAAAACAAAATTCGCAAGGGTTATATTCTTTGAGTGGTGCTTTGGTCCTGAAAAGTAATGGGACACTGAGTTGTTATAAGTAAAAGCTTGAAACAAAATGTATTTGAATACAAATTAGATTCCAGAAGACTATAATCAACAGTGCCTACTGGCCCGCTTTTTACTACTTGTTATTTTTAATAGGACATCATGACAAGCATAATTTTAACTTTGTCGTGCAACAGTTTAGCTTGCGAAAAACAAACAACAAAAAAACAACCTTGTTTTCAACTGAAAAAAATTAGCTACAATGTATACATTTGGGTTTGGTTGAAGATTGGATAACTTGAGAGTTCACTTCAACAAGAGAGAGATGATATGGCACGATTAATGCACTTCATTATTTTGTGAATGGAATGAGCAGAATATGATAACCAGTGCCTATGTCAAATTGTGCTTAAAATATGCCTGAGGAGGGGAAGGGGATTGGGGGGGGGGGGGTCACGGGGGTGTGAGGGGGATTAGGGAACAAAAGGATCCTTCTATGTCATCAAAGAGGATCTTCTCCCAACTCATCCGCTGTTCTCTGGCGGCAGGTTCTTTAGTTTTTGAGAGAGGGAGGGTTGTGTCGAGTGGGGAGAGTTTGGCGGTGAGGAGGAGAGGGAGGGGGTTGCAGATTTCAAAGTAATCTTTAACTTTAAGCCCCACAGCCCCTCTGAAATGAAGCCCTCTGTCCCAGACACAGTGTTTTCTATGGGCTCCCAGTAGAAGCCTGCCGCCCCTTCTTTCTTCTCGAGCTTTTGTCACGGTGGCGTTTAAGTGGCATTATTCACCGGCTGGATGACCAAGTGAAGGAGTCCCTTTGAGAGACCTGAAAGAGGCGGACTTTAACTCCAGAGAGTCTCAGAGTCTCCTCTTAAAACAACTGGAGACAAATACCCACTTTGTTGTTGGGATTCATTCATACATATTTGAACCCGTGGGACACATAAAAAACAGAGCTTATACACACATCAATGTAAGGTGCTTGGCTGGAAAGGTAACAGATAAGGTAAAGCCAACACACTTAAAACTTCCCTTTAATACACTTTTAATGTATTATATTGAAATGGATCATAAAGGGTCCCTATAATGTCCCCGAAGAGTCCATTTGGGTACATTCCTTGGTAAATTATTACAAAAACAAATGAGGATTTTACCGTTTTTTTGGGGGTCTATGCATAAAAATAGTAACTATGATATGAGTGTTTGTGAGACATGCTGCTTCCTCATAAGTGAATTAACCACAAATTTAGTGGCAAAAAAAGGAAAAAGATGGAGTTGTGTTTATAGCTTTTTCACTTTGTGACAATACACACTGAAGCCATTAGATGTCAGTGTTATGCATTTAGGTGTTTATAGACCTTTGTTTATAGGGTAACGGCTACTAGCCTTGGTTGTGAATGCAGAATTCACTGTTACCTTCAAACATTCTAAAATAATTTGGAGGAAGGGCGATTCATTAGTAACTGACTAATCTGCCACATGCATGACTACTTTCCCACCGATCCATGTTGTTTATTACTCAAGAGAGCAAAAATAAGTCCATCCATGGGAGGTTCTTTGCACCTCCATTATCTTACTGCTTTATTACACTGCTTATTTTGGCCCCCTACCTCAAAGTTATTTCTCTCATCTTGTGTAGATTCAGGCTCATGTCCCCTCGGGGGCCACTGGCCCCTGCAGATCTAACCCTCCCCATGGAGAGCCAATGGAATCACACTGATATAGTCATGAGGGTTATCAGGTTCTAATGCCTGCAGTGGGCCCCAGATGTGGTAGGATATAGGATAGGATTTAGTGTTGTTCATTTGCAGGCCACCTGGGTTATTGAAAGTGTCAGTAAGAACTCCAAGTACAGGTGATGCATCTGCGAGCTGATGTTGAATCTCTGGAGAAGTTGAGCACTCTTATGGAGGCACAGCTTTTGGTGACAATTTCCATGTCCTCATCCTGTAACTTTAGACAACCATGTCTCTCATATCAACGGTGAATGAGATGGATGGTTCACGCAGCATCAATGAAAAGAAGTGTGGACTTAAGTCACTTGATGTCACACTACACTGTTTATGATAATGTTACCCTTGGGGAATATATTTTTTGGGTCATTTAGATTTTCTCGTTCTCACAAGTTCCTAACTGGTGAGATATGAGAAAATCTAAATGACCCTTTTTTTCTACATTTATTTTTTTACGTGAGAACAATGGCTGCATACTGACTTTCCTAGGAATAGAAAGCCTGCCATTTCTATTACCTTGGATTCCCCATCGATGATGTCACTGGTAGGCGAGTTTCTGAAATGTCCTCAGCCCTCCTCTGAGACACAGACCGAGTAGACACAAATGGTACCATATTATAATGAGGACCAATTATATGAAGGTACGTTGAAAATGGGTGAAGTCCTCCTTTAATTCAAGATAGCATATCCACTGATATCCAGAAAGCTGGAATGTTTTCCATCCAACTGCATACGACGCAGTACATAAAGTGCCAGACCAATGCTCAGTTGTTCCGCTGTATGTGACTGATGTTGTCAATGAGAGGCTTGTCACAGTGGTCCGGTGCAGCACGTCCACATGGCACTGCTTTATCAAGTTTTCTAACCGTGGTCCTTGGAACTTGAAACTGGACACAAGCCTGTGGGCATTACAGAGGCTTCTCTGCACTGCTGGCACCACAGTCCCCAACCATGTGCATGTAGTGCTATGCACATGTCCTCAATCTCATGCTGTCTGATACCACTCAAATAGTGATTAAGAGTGGATTGCTGTTTGATCTCCTCAATGACACCACAGTGTTCATCGGGGAGTCATATCAGAGAGTGAAACTGTGGGAAAAGGGGAGCTATCACAAAAGATACAGGCGCATCACTCCAAATGATCCGAAGAGCTCTCCCTAAATCTGCGCTTGAAGACCCCAGCAACAGCAAGTGCCTGGTTAAATTTGACTGTAGGACAACGGTTGACAACCTGTAGCCGGAGTTGAAAAGCTTATAGCAGGCCGGTGTTACAAGCTGAAATAATCACCACTGGATGAATATGCAACCAGGACAGTGGAGGATAGACTCGGTGGAAAGGATGAGGTCATGGAAATTGTCACCAAAATCTGTGCCTCCTGCAAAGAGTGCCCACTGTCCTGCTATCAAATTCTCCAGAGATTCAACATCAGCTCACAGATGCATCACCTGCTTGGAGTTCTTACTGACACGTTCAATAACCCAGGTGGCCTGATCCCTAAATCCTATCCTATCCTACCACATCTGGGGCCCACTGCAGGCATTAGAACCTGATAACCCTCCCCATGGCTCTCCATGGGGAGGGTTAGATCTGTATGGGCCAGTCCCCGAGGGGACATGAGCCTGAGTCTACACAAGATGAGACAAATAACTTTGGGGTAGGGGGCCAAAATAAGCAGTGCACTAAAGCAGTAAGATAATGGAGGTGCAAAGAACCTCCTATGGATTTATTTATTTTTGCTCTCCTGAGTCATAAACAACATGGATCTGTGGGAAAGTAGTCATGCATGTGGCAGAAAATTGCCCGTCCTCCAAATAATTTCAGAATGTTTAAGGTAACAGTGAAGTCTGTACTCGCAACAATAGAATAGCTAGTAGCAGTAGCCTACCTATTACCTATACAAAGGTCTTTAAACACCTAAATGCACAACACTGACATCTAATGCGTTTAGTGTGTATTATCACAGAGTGTGTATCATACTATTCTTCCTCGTTTCTATATAAACTAACTAAATATTGTATTATATTTTATAAACTGTATGCGCAGTTAGTTATCATTTTATCATATATCATGCGACACAACAAGCAGAGTTGCCAAAATATTATTAAACTTTTACAGTTTCAACTGAACACTTCCGGTCTTTCTGAAACGCTGCTGACACTGAAATCTTACTACTGTGTGCGTGAGTTTGATCACTGGGTTTGATTGCTAATACCTGAATAGTCAAGACACGCCCCCTCATTAACAAATGGTTGAAGAAATACAGAAAAAGGTGAGGAAATACAGAAATAAATAGAGAACTAAATAAACAGGGAAATAAATAAATAAACATATTGAGGAATAAATACATATTTACAAAAATAAGTAATTTATCACACATATAAATACATTTATTTATTTTTTCTGTGCGTATTTATTTATTTTCAAATTAACCTACAGTTCAATTAATTACTTATTTATTTATTTTTATTTTTTTATGGCAGCTCTAGCCCTCCATAGCTCATATCCTAGGTGAGTTATAACGTGTGTTACTTGACAAACATTTTTCAAACACATGTTGTTAACTTGTTGCCCCAAACGCTTCCATTCTCTGTGGAGAATTATTATTATCAACAACTGACATTTGAGTCGGACGGTGCAGATAGCAGATTCATGCATGGAACTGAAGCCAGCGCCTTAACCATAAGAGCACAACAGCTGAGACCATGGCGAGTACTATTATACCAAATGATAAACAAATGGGACCTGGGGGGAAAGTAGCCTCGAAATTATAAAAGATGACCACAAATATCAACACTAGCATGGCGAGGGGAGAGAATATTGCGCACACACAACACATAGTTACAGCAACGTTTTTGCAGATTGGATTGTTATCATTGCTTTCGTGGGTAATAGAGTTTGTGCCGAAGTCCTCTAGTGGAAGTGACCATTCTGACCAAGCGTCAGCATGTCGGTGTGTATATATGACCGCTAGATGAGATGACAGGCTGTCCGTCTCTCCCGTGTCCAGTGGCAAGGCTCTGGTCAGCTCTGTGTTATTGGGGAGGTTCTGGACGCAGAACTCCGGTACCGGGGTGCGGTGACGACAGACAGGGCAGGGGATCCTCCGTCTTTGACCCTCATGGAGGTGGAGTTTACTCAGGCAGTCTTCGCAGAATGTGTGTAAACATTCCAATAGTTTGGGAATGCGACGGCCCAAGTTGAAGTTGTTGTAACATATTTTGCACTCATAGTCGTTGTTCGAGTCAACGCTGCAGCGCGCAGTTCCAGCATCAGGTGTATTTTCTGCCTCTGTCATTGTTTGCCTGAATTCCGCACGTCAGTAGCTAAACTTTAGACAATCATCCCTTCCAGTGGGTCTGGACGGTCCGACTCCGACAATATTTCACCTGTTAGCTGTTATTACTAAATGAATGTTGGGAATAAAGCTAACCATAATCGAGATGATGATCGATTCATACAGCAGTCTCGTCGATTCGCCAATACGTCTCCAGACAACGTTAAAATACCATATTCTCCTTCATTATGTCTTACGTCGTTGGTTTTAGCAGTTGACATATAATAGGCCTAAGACCAAACATTGTTACGAGGGCTACTGCTCACCGCGTGATGCTAATGAATCTTTAATTACAGGAAAGGGAGCGAACGGAAGGTTCTGTTTCAACTGTGAGCAAAACGCAGCGCCACCGAGCAGTGCCCAATATCAACCACTAGGGAACAACCAACAGTGGACATGTGAATCGTAGGCCTACATGTCACGTCATATATGACACGGTAGGTCTGACACTACATACATTATATCATTGTAGAAGGCTTTATTGGCATATTTTAATGCATAAAGCTATCAATTGGCAACTTCCTACATGCTTTTTAAATTGTAAGTCTAACCTTCACTCCCAGAACCTGCCACTTCCTCAGTCCACAGAATCTGTGAAGATGCTTTTAGTTTTTATGCTCCATCCTGGATTCCTGGAATCAGCTCCAGGTTGTGCATTAAACTGGAGCACTGGGTCCCTTTGGGCAATTTTAACAGTTTTACTTCAGACATGCAGATGGTTTTCTTGAGTTTGTTGAATATGTGTTTTTGCTTTGTTTTGTATTCTATATGTTGTTGGCTAATCCCTGCTTGTTGCTTCCGTGGCCAAATAAAAAAAATAAAACAAAGGAGAAAGAAAAAAATACAGTGACTGGTCTTAGTTAAGCAATAAAAATCATTTTTTTCACGTTTAGTAGGCAATAACAAACACAGTGTTGTTTTTTTCCCGCACCTCTGGTTTCAGCACCACTGGTGGTGGACAGCGCCAACATAGCAATATGACAACCACAGAGTCAACCATGTTGCAGTAGCCTACGTTTAAATTGTTTGGTGTTGCTGTTTATCTGCACCTTCATGTGGTAGGCGTATTAAAGGTCAAACTCCCCAAATCAGCATGCACATTGATGTAATTGTCCTGTATATCAAAATCTATTACTCCTCTCTGAACATTAATATAAAACAAAAAGCTGATCTATATATTAAACCTATTGCAATATTCATCATCAATATGAAACTTGTATGAACTGATTAGTTTAATGAAATAAGATGGAAAAGCTCCATGCATCAATTGAATAAACAACTGCCATTGTGTGGTATTGTTCTTTGTCATGGAATTCCAACAATTAATGACCTGAATTTATAATCATACTGAGTAACGTTTTATGGCCATTTAAACTTAAACATTATGATTTCTTGTGTAAGGCTGGTCCTTTTGATTTGTAATGTTATGTCCACGCCCACTTATTGCCATGGTGATGTCTTTGATTAGTTGCCTTGATGACCCTGATCCTCAGCACCTGAGCTGATATAGAGCCTATAAGAGCAGAGTCTGTGATTCATTCATACAGCAGTGGTGAAGGTCCGATGACCGAAACATTTGCTGCTTTTTTTCTTTTTACACCTTTCACTTTAAGCACAGAGCACTTTATGAGCATGATAAAATAAAATAAAAAATATTTTCTTATAGTCTCTGTATCAGGATAATCCTTAAAGTTTTTGTGGAGTGCAAGTCTTCTTCTGCCAGTTTTCCTTTAATAAACTTTGTCCCCTTCTTTCCTTTCAAACCTTAAAATTGAATATTTTGCCCATACATGAGCGTTTAAAGGAATAATTTGTAAGAGCTAAAGTTTTACTTTAGATTTAGATGGTCAAGTCATTGAAATTATGTACAAAAATCTGTATGAACACAAATATAATACTTGTGATATACAATTAAAGGAATGAGTACGGCGCACACACAAACTATAATGAAAGCCATCCACACGTATAGAGGTATGTGAATTCTGTGAAGTCTTCTGTGGGGATTAGAGTTTGCGTTGGAGTCCTCTGGAAGTGGCCGAGCATCAGCAGCATATCGGTGTGAATATATGACCGCTAGATGATATGACACGCTGTCCGACACTCGTACTCCCGAGTTCAGTAGCAAGGCTCTGGTCAGCTCTGTGTTATTGGGGAGGTTCTGGACGCAGAGCTCCGGTACCGGGGTGTGGTGACGACAGACAGGGCAGGGGATCCCGATCCTCCGGGGCAGGGGATCCGAGGATCCCGATCCTCCTCCACCCGGACTGAGACTGTGGAGTTTCCTCAGGCAGTCTGCGCAGAATGTGTGTAAGCATTCCAATCTTTTGGGAATGTGACGGCGCAAGTCGAAGTTGTTGTAACATATTTTGCATTCATATTCCTCCATGGTCAGCTTCTGGTTAGAAAAGGTGGACCCAACACAGGGCGCCGTTCCAGCAGCAGGTGTACTATGTCCTGGTGCCTCTGCCATGTTTTCCTTCCGCACGTCGTATGGCTACAACTTTAGACAAGTAAGACAACAATTCCTTCCCTTCCATATCTGAGCAGGACGGTCCTATATACGCGAAGTTGGCTAATTGACATAATTCTGCAAATATAGCCTGTCTCTCATCTCGACGGTGAACGAGAAGGATGGTTCACGCAGTGCACTGTTGAAAAGAAGAGTGGACTTGAGTCACTTGATGTCACACTACACTGTTTAGCTGGGGGGTGAAATGTATAATGTTACCCTCAGGTAGTCTATAAGATTACGGAGCCCTTAAAGGGACATTTGTAGGTAAAACATTTTTAGTGTTAGTTTATTTTTTCAGGGTTGGGTTTTTGTAAGGGTGCAGGAAAAAAAAAGTTGGTGAATTATTTTTTTTAGTGGGTGAAAAAAAACTTTCGGTAGCATAAAAATAAAAAGTTAAGTGTGTGAAAAAAAAAAGATTTTTGACAAATATATATTTTTTGGGTCATTTTGATTTTCTCGTTCTCACAAGTTCCTATCTGGTGAGACTTATGAGAAAATCAAAATGACCCGTTTTTTAAATCAAATTATTATTTTATTTTTTCATTAACGTGAGAACAATGACTTCCATTTAGCATACTAACTTTCCAGAAAGCCTGCAGTTTCTATTAGCTTGGATTCCCCAAGCCCTCCCCTGAGACACAGACCGAGTAGACACAAATAGTATAATGAGCATTAGTGAGGACTATTTATATGAAGATATGTTGAAAATGTGTGAAGTCGTCCTTTAATTCAAGATAGCATATCTACAGACATCCAGAAAGCTGGAATGTTTTCCATCCAACTGCATACAATGCAGTGCATTATTAAAGACCAATACTCAGTTGTTTTGATGTGACTATTTGTCAATGAGAGGCTTGTCACAGTGGTCGGGTGCAACACATCCACATGACACTGCTTTATCAAGTTTTCTAACCGTGGTTCTTGAGCATTTAAAACTGGACACTATTTTAAAACTGGACACTATTGCCCATGGTCTTCAAGGCATTACAGAGACTTCTCTGCACTGCTGCTGGCACCACAGTCCCCAACCATGTGCATGTAGTGCTATGCACATGTCCTCAATCTCGTGCTGTCTGATACCACTCAAATAGTGATTAAGAGTGGATTGCTGTTTGATCTCCTCAATGACACCACATTGTTCATCATGGAGTCATATCAGAGAGTGATATCTATCACAAAAGACACAGACGCATCACTCCAAATGATCCAAAGCGCTCTCCCTAAATCTGCACTTGAAGACCCCAGTAGGTGCCTGGTTAAATTTGACAGTAAGACAACAGTTGACAACCTGTAGTCGGAGTTGAAAAGCTTATAGCAGGCCGGTGTTACAAGCAATTAATAATAATCACAAGAAATAATCACAACTGGATGAATATGTGACCAGGACAGTGGAGGATAGATTTGTGGAAAGGATGAGGTCATGGAAATTGTCTCCAAAAGCCGTGTCTCCTGCAAAGAGTGCCCACTGTCCTGCTATAAAATTCTCCAGATTCAACATCAGCTCACAGATGCATCACCTGCTTGGAGTTCTTACAGACACTTTAAATAATCCAGGTGGCCTGCAAATGAACAACCCTAAATCCTATCCTATCCTACCACATCTGGGGCCCACTGCAGGCATTAGAACCTGATGTGTCATGAGGGTTTCATGACTATATCAGTGTGATTCCATTGGCTCTCCATGGGGAGGGTTAGATCTGTAGGGGCCATTGGCCCCCGAGGGGACATGAGCCTGAGTCTTACACAAGATTCGAGAAATAACTTTTGGGGAGGGGGCCACAATAAGCAGTGTAATAAAGTGGTAATAGAGGGCAAAGAACCTCCTGGATATAATGTAGTGGAGTCATAAATGCATGTGGCAGATTAGTCAGTCACTAATGAATCGCCCTTCCTCCAAATCATTCATAATGTTTAAGGTAGTAGTGAAGTCTGTACTCACAACAATAGAATGGCTAGTGGCAGTTACCCTATAAACAAAGGTCTTTAAACACCTAAATGCATAACACTGACATCTAATGGCTTTAGTGTGTATTATCACACAGTGAGTGTGTATCAGATATTCTTCCTATTTTATATAAATAAACATTTATACTTATTTATATACTTTATTTGTATTATATTGTATAAACTGTATGTGCAGTTAGTTATCATTTTATCATATATAATGCAACACAACAAGCAGAGTTGCCAAAATATTATTACACTTTTACAGTTTCAACTGAACACTTCTGGCCTGACACTGAAATCTTACTACTGTGTGTGTGAGTTTGAATACTCTGGGTTTGATTGCTATACCTGAATAGTCACGACACCCCTCATTAACATATGGTTGAAGGAAATGGAAATGAATGAATACAAAAATAAGCAATTTGTCACAAAAATGAATTAATTTATTTATTTTCTATGTATGTGTATATTTATTTATTTTCAAATTAATCTGCACTTTTATTTCTAAATGTATTTCTTTATTACTCCATTTATTCCTTTATTTATTTATGTTTTAAATGTGGCAGTTCTAGCCCTCCATAGCTCATATCCATAGGTGAGTTATAACGTGTGTTACTTGACAAACATTTGTCAAACACATGTTGCTTATATATGCTTCCATTCTCTGTGGAGAATTATGCTGTTATTATCTGTTGACATTTGAGTCGGACGGTGCAGATTCATCCGGGGACTTAAGCCAGCACACTAACCATGCGAGAACAACTGAGACCATGGCGAGTACACTACCCACTGATAAACAAATGGGACCTATGGGATAAGTAGAGTCATTGAAATGATGTACAAAGATTATGCCCACAAATAACAACACTAGCATGGTGAGGGGAGAGACTATGGCGCACACACAACACATAGTTATAGCAACGTTTTTGTAGATGGGATTGCTTTCGTGGGTATTATTAGAGTTTGCGCTGGAGTCCTCTGGAAGTGACCAAGCGTCAGCATGTCGGTGTGTATATATGACCGCTAGATGAGATGACAGGCTGTCGAACTCTCCCGTCAGTGGCAAGGCTCTGGTCAGCTCTGTGTTATTGGGGAGGTTCAGGACGCAGAGCTCCGGTACCGGGGTACGGTGACGACAGACAGGGCAGGGGATCCTCCGTCTTTGACCCTCATGGAGGTGGAGTTTACAGAGGCAGTCTTCGCAGAATGTGTGTGAACATTCCAATATTTTGGGAATGCGACGGCCCAAGTCGAAGTTGTTGTAACATATTTTGCACTCATATTCCTCCATGGTCAGCGCCTGGTTAGAAACAACACAGGGCGTCGTTCCAGCAACAGGTGTACTATGTCCTGGTGCTTCTGCCATGTTTTCCTTCCGCACGTCGTACAAGGTCTACAACTTTAGACAACCATCCCTTTCCTTCCACATCTGAGCAGGACGGTCCTATCTAATTCACATTTCTGCATGTAGGCTATAGCCTGTCTCTCGTCTCGACGGTGAACGAGATGGACGGTTCACGCAGCACTGTGTTCCGCCGTTTCGCTTTTAACCTATACTAATCTAGTCTAATTTCAAACCAGCGTTATTTAGATCAGTCTCGCCCGCCTAAGCCCCTTTGTCAACGTCGTTTTAGAAGTCAGATGTTCTGTCATGATTCCGAAACATTGTTTACGATGATATTATAGCTACCAGCAACCATGTGATGTGGATGAATTCTTCATTGAAAGGACAGGCAGGATGAGTGAGTGAAATGATCTGAAGAAAACACAGCAGTGCCCCTGCTGTTGTGCTCGGCACTTTACATCCGACATTGCCTAATCAAGTCAGATGGATAAATACTTGTAAGAAGCCTATTTATTAATGTCACTATTAAGTTAAGTTAAATGTCATGTGAGTACGCAGTGACAACAAGTTATAGTCATATCACGACGTTGCGTTTTTTTTCGCACCTCTGGCTTTCAGCACCTCTGGTGGTGGACAGCGCCAAACACTTTAAAGTCACTGATATGGCAGTGTTTATGCAATTGATGGAGCTTGTCCATCTTATTTCATTATACTAATCAGTTCTTACAAGTTTCATATTGATGATGAATATTGCAATAGGTTTAATATATAGATCAGCCTTTTGTTTTATATTAATGTTCAGAGAGGAGTAATAGATCTTGATATATAGGACAATATAAAATCAATGTGCATATTGATTTGGGGAGCTTGACCTATACAGTTAATGCGCCTATACCACATGAAGGTGAAGATAAACAGCAACACCAAACAATTTAAACTTACTGCATTGTTGGCTCTGTTGTTGTCTTATTTGTTATGTTGGTGCTGTCCACCACCAGTGGTGCTGAAACCAGAGGTGAGGGAAAAAAACAACAACGTTTTTGTTATTGCTTACAATGCCTAATCAACGTGACAAAAAGTTATATATTTCTTTATCATTTATTTAAACAGGTGAGTCCCATTGAGATGGTTGTCTTTTTTACCAGGGAACACTGAGACACTTCTTATTTTCTTTTTTACAAGTGAGCCCTGGCCAAGGAAGCAAGAAGTAGGGTAGGGATTACAACATAAAATACAAAACAAAGCAAAAACATATCTAGCAGACTCAAGAAAAACATCTGCAAGTAAAACTGTTAAAATCATCCAAAGGGATCATGTGCTGAAGATTAATGCATGGTACATCTGGAGCTGATTCCATGGAAAGCCATGCATCTTCCCATAAAAGTAAGTGGCAGGTTCTGGGAGTGGAGGTTAGAGCCCCAATTTTAAAAGCATGCAGGAAGTTGCCCATTGATGGCTTTATAAATAAAAAAAATGCCAATATGCCAATAAAGCCTTCTTGACCTTCCGTGTCATAGGCCTACATGAAAGTGATGTGAGGCTGTATGGGATTTGGCATTTGAAATAAAACGAGGCATAATAAATACTTTACTATTAATCCTGTTATGACTAAATTGTTAGGTTATCTTGGATGTAGGATTAATTCAAATCTGGCCAGGCTACTGTTGGTTGTTCCCTGGTGGTTGATATTGGGCACTGCTCAGTGGTGCTGCGTTTTGCTCACAGTTTATAACAGAACCTTCCATTCGCTCCCTTTCCTTTAATTAAAGATTCATTAGCATCACGCGGTCGGCAGTAGTCCTCGTTACAATGTTTGGAATTAGTCCCTTGTCAACTGCTATCTGCTAATGTGCTAAAAACCAACGACGTATGACATAATGAACAAGAGCGGTATTTTAACGTTGTCTGGAGAAGCATGGCGACAGAAGCGAACCTACGAACCTGCTGTATGAATAGATCATCATCTCGATTATGGTTAGCTTTATTCCCAATTCCAACATTCATTAAGTAGGTGAACTATACTTGTCTATACTTCCTTTTGGAGTCGGACCGTCCTGCTCCCTGTCCAGACCCACTGGAAGGGATGATTGTCTAAAGTTACTCAATTGTGTGAGATCAGGCTGAAAGTTTAGCAACTGACGTGCGGAAGGCAAACAATGACAGAGGCAGAAAATACACCTGATGCTGGAACTGCGCGCTGCAGCGTTGACTTGGCCAACGAATATGAGTGCAACATATGTTACAACAACTTCAACTTGGGCCGTCGCATTCCCAAACTATTGGGATGTTTACACACATTCTGCGAAGACTGCCTGAGTAAACTCCACCTCCATGAGGGTCGAGGATGGAGGATCCCCTGCCCTGTCTGTCGTCACCGCACCCCGGTACCGGAGTTCTGCGTCCTGAACCTCCCCAATAACACAGAGCTGACCAGAGCCTTGCCACTGATGGGAGAGACGGACAGCCTGTCATCTCATCTAGCGGTCATATATACACACCAACACCGAGCAGCTGATGCTGGACTTCCAGGGAACGGGGACCACAACGAAAACTCTACTTACGAAAGAAGAAAATGCGCTTTAACTCTGGGTTATGTGTGCGCCATTGCCTCTTTCCTTTCAATGCTAGTGTTTTTATTTGTGGGCATCTTTTTTGTACAGAATTTCAATGAGTCTACTTTTCTTGCAGGTCCCATTTGTTTATCAGTGGGTGGTGTACTGGCCATTGTCTCAGTTGTTCTAGCATGGTGGCTGAACACATACATCCCACCTATATATGCGTGAAGGGGTTTCCTTCCTGGCCACGCAGAATGGAAGCATGTGGACAATAGTAGGGGGCACTAAGTGAAAAATCGTTACGCGGCGGATAAAAGCATGAAATTTGATACAGATGTCCCTTGGGTCATCCTAAAACATCCTAGAAGGGGTGCCCAAAAAAATCTGAAACAGGAAGTGAGTTATGGACAAAATCCAAAATGGCACCTAAAATGTTGACGTTGACTCAAAAGACACCAAAAGAATCTCCAAAAAGCATAAAATGTGGCACACATGTCCCTTGGGTCATCCTAAGACATCCTAGAAGGGGTGCCCACAAAAATCTGAAACAGGAAGTGAGTTATTGACCAAATTGAAAATGGCCGCCTAGTGTTGTCGATTGACTCAAAAGACAACTAAAGAATCTCCAAAAAGTATAAAATGTGTCACACATGTCCCTTGGGTCATCCTAAGACATCCTAGAAGGGGTGCCCAAAAAAGTCTTCAACAGGAAGTGAGTTATTGACTAAATTGAAAATGGCCGCCTACAGTGTTGGCGATTGACTCAAAAAGCCTATAGAATCTCCAAAAAGCATACCATTTGGCACATATGTCCCTTGGGTCATCCTAACACATCCTAGAAGGGGTGCCCAAAATAATCTGAAACAGGAAGTGAGTTATTGACTAAATTGAAAATGGCCGCCTACAGTGTTGAAAGATGATGCAAGATACCTAAATAATCTCATAAAAGCATGAAATGTGGTACAAATGTCCCTTGGGTGATCTGAACGCATCCTACATGGGGTGCCCAAAAAGGTTTTAAACAGCAAGTGACCGCCTAAAGCAGTTGACACAAAAGAAAACATAAAGGGACGTCATAAAAGTGTATAATTTGGTACGTACATTGAGTGCTTCTTAATATATCCTAGAAGGGGTTATTTATTTGTTTGTTTGCTTGTTTATTAAACTTTTTAGGAAGGGACCATGTTGAAGAAATTCTAAATGGCTGTTTAAACAGTTGACCATGGCAGTCTGCATATTATGCAGACTCAATACAACAGGCAGTGCATAACCTGCCGTATTTTGTAGTCTACCTTCTGTTTTCATTTCTACATCACTTATTTATTTTACTTTCTACATTATTTTTTTATTGTACTCTTTGAATCTTCTTTATTTATCTAACTCTCTGCATATTCTTATTTATTTTACTCTGAATCTTATCTTACTCTGCATATTCTTATTTTACTCTCTGCATCTTATTTATTTTGCACTCTACATCTTCTTGCTTGTTTTACACTCTATCTTCTCATGTATTTTCTTCTTGATCATTACTGTTTTTTTGTGATTAGTGTTTAGTAACTACATGTATTCATGTGTGCCATTTCGCAATTACCAGCACATTGGCATAATGCTCTGCAAGGTAACCCAGCATCCCGGCATCTACACTTTCTCGAACAGAAGAGCTCAGCTTTGCAGCCACACTTGAGTTCTCTACAAACTTCAGCTTTGCAGCCACACTTGAGTTCTCTACAAACTTAAGCAGTGTCCATAAAGGTGTCCACGAATCAGCGACTTTAATCCATCCAAATTTGTCAGGAGATGGTAGAGATTGCATAGCTTTCAGGCTTCTGGACCAAATGCCAGATTGGCTGCTCGATTTGAATATTGTAGCAGTGCAGCCCGTGTGGGAGGAGTGTTTTCCATTGAGAGACTATTAAAACTTTTTTTGGCACCCCTTAGGATGCATTCAGATCACCCAAGGGACATTTGTACCAAATGTCATGCTTTTATGAGATTATTTTTTATGAGTGTATTTTGCATCATCTGTCAACACTGTACACGGCCATTTTCAATTTAGTCAATAACTCACTTCCTGTTTCAGATAATTTCAGGCACCCCTTCTAGGATGTCTTAGGATGACCCAAGGGACATGTATGCCAAGTTGTATGCTTTTATGAGATTCTTTAGTTGTCTTTTGAGTCAATCGACAACACTGTAGGCGGTCATTTTCAATTTTGTCAATGACTCACTTCCTGTTTAAGAAAAAAATCTTCTATGGTTCCCTGGCATAAATATTTTCAGATATTTGGGGGTCATTGACATGCAAATGTTTGAGAACCTTAGGAATTTTCCCTTTGACTTACTCATAAATGTCTAGTTTCCCAAGGACCTTGGGACACTAGCAGCTTGGGGTGCCTTTTTGTTGTTTTTATTAGGGGCAAACACATAAGGGAAACCCATTTTGGCTTCCCTGAGGGTTCAAATATCATCTTAAATCACATACATAAAGTAAATCTTGCACCAATAATGCATTACTATTGATTGTCCCAACAAAACCTAAATCCTCTCCTAACACTGTTTTTTTTAAAAATCATGGATCATTGTTGATATGACTCAAAACTAACACAATCTATGGACAAATTGAAACACAAACGTACTTTAGGTTCAGTTTGCCAATGCACTAAGTCATTACGTTCAGATGAATATCCCAGCAAACAGAATCAAGCTGGTTTCTTAGTATATGTGAAAGAATATACGACTCTACCTCGATATGGGCTGCTGCAATGTTGCTTGCTACAACTCTATTGTAAGTGCACATGACAATAAAACACCAAAGTTGAACCTTGAAACATAAAATGTGACTATACCAGTGACTGTCTATCTGTCTGTGTATGAAACCATACACAGTCAGCTCACACATGCCCTCTTGTGGTTGCACATATTAATGTTTTTCAGTCTTCTAGCTGTCTATAACTATACTGTACATAGAAAATCATTTTCTATGCATATCCTGTGCTACATAATATTTGGTTTACAGGGAAGATCTGTAATGATGTTTGGGCAGAAAAGTAGTTGTGTCAGGTGTCACAAACCTTGAAAACAAAACTATTCTAAAAGTATTGGAACAGCATGAGACCTGAATAGTCTGTTTTTCAAGCTGATTACTTAATCAAATTGTTTGGCTATGGTAAAAAGTAGCATGTGGAAAATAAATTTTAATAATATTCAAAATGTTACTATCAAATGTTATTATTTTAGTACAACATTAAATAAGTTGTATAGCTACCTGAGATGATATAAGTAAAACAATGTCAATCATCTTCATCTTGCTTCTGCTCTGTGATTGAGGAACTAGAAATTGTGAAGAAAAAATCCAACAACTGCCAATGCATAAAATAACAAGTTCTGGTACTTGGTACTGGTGGCTGTATTCATGTTACAGTATATTAGCTCTAGCTCAGAGGTTTTCAAAGTGCAGTCTGGGGATGCCCAGGGCTCCTTGAGGGAGTTTCAGGGGGTCACACACTCCCAGCCAAATGAATAAGTAATGAAATTATAATTAAATTGATTACAAATTATTACGATACGAAAACTGCATGAGTGGCTGCTCTAAACATTTGTTTCAGTATCACCACTACACAACTTTTTCTCATGTACAATTATGACAATTTCAGATTTAGTAGATGCTCTTATCCAGAGTTACAAAGTGCAAGATTCGTGTAAAATGACATGAACCAGTCAACAAATGACATGGTAAATAGACATGTAAGTTGAGTTCAAAGAAAACAATTAAGTGCTACAAAGTACTGTAACTAGGATACCAGACGAACATCAAACCTAGCATCTGTCTAAACAGCATGCTATCTAAATAACATCTGTATCATTTGTGGTCAAGAAAACAATAACAGTAACCAATATCTGCACGTTAGATGCAATTTACTTTAAACCAAAACAACTTTTCATAATGAGGGTCCCTATATGACAGAACAATTTGAAATGGGGGTCTATGGCAGAATGGTTACCAACATTTCTTAAAAGGATGCTTAAAGGTAGGGTAAGTGATTTACTTTGGTTAAAATAAGTGTTAAATAGCTCTATATTCTGATAGTAGGCTACTCATTGCTATAGAGTGTTTGTTCAGTAAAAGGAGTCTCCCATGTCTCTCCAGTTCTTTGTTAAACAGAAAATGCATTTTCAGTGCTCTTTCCTGGTTGGCTTAAATGTTGTCACCTACCTGAAAATGTACTATATTCTGTTTACTAAAGAGCTGGAGAGACCCCTGTGATCGAACTAACGCTCTGTAGCAATGATTACTATCAGAATATAGTACTTTAACCTTTTTAACAAAGAAATAATTTTTACCAAAAAATATACCCTACCTTTAATATTTTACAATCCAAGCATCAAACCAAATATTCATCATTTCACACTCACATTTACGACCATGCCATCAACATAATGAAAAGGATAACATTTAAAAAGTTGGGACATTATGACCATTTTCAGCTGGAAATTTGGGGAGGATGATGACTATCATATGTTGTGATTTGAGCTCAAAATGGGAAAATGCTCACATGATATTGATCTATTATTTCCCTGCTGAAATGTCCATAGACTCATATCCCATGCACTATATCAGTTTATCTATGTCAACCTTTTCAGGCCGTGACCTGACCCCCCAAAATAATCATATTTTGAACTTTGCGAGGCATTGTAAATAGCCACACACACATTGGCTATTTTCACAATTTATTTTCTTTCTTATAATATTTGACAAATTTGCCAATGTTTTATATTATAGTTTGTTGATTACTTTTGATGCAGTGATGGTATTTTCTTCTTTTTTATTGTATTAAAAAGGTTTTTAAAAGTCCTTAAATCGTCACTTCACTATCATCTGGACCCCCCCCCCCCCCCAACCACAGCACTATATCGTCTGTCATGGTTGGAGCCCTGTTGGCAATGTGGCACAATGTAATAAATGACTGTAACATATATGTTGGAGCTTCCTAGAACCAACACGTTGCTGGATTTTATCAGCTGTGCTCCTCAGAGCTCTGCTTCCTGTGGTGAAGTAGGAAATCCAACTGTGAGGGACGATATCAGATGACATATTTAGGAGATCAGGACTGCTGCACGGTAAACACTCTCGCTCCCTTGAAATACACATGGATGCATGCACCCATGCGTGCAGTGCACACACGCATGCAAACACAACGCACGCGCACGCGCACGCACGCACGCACACACACACACACACACACACACACACACACACACACACACACACACACACACACACACACACACACACACTGGTTGTCGTCAGTGTTGACCTATCATCCACACACATGTGTGTGTTTATTCATGGTGTGACACACACACACATGCACACATGCACACATGCACACGCACACGCACACGCACACGCACACGCACACACGCACACGCACACGCACACGCGCGCGCACACACGCGCGCGCGCGCACGCACGCACGCACACACACACACACACACACACACACACACACACACACACACACACAAACCACCACCATCAGTCTATTAATCTGATATTGAGCATTAATTGAACTTAGGCTACAGTATGAGTCGTTTTTTTTTTACATTCTGGGTTAAATTCAATATTAAGCTCATTAGTTCATTAACTCAGGATTTGACTGCGTGGGTAACACCCAGTGTCACACTAGGAGTTCATCATGGGGGCAATAAACTCATAATTCGCTCTGCATCTAGAGACCTGTTGAAATAACCTTGCATGCCCCAAGGCTGTATGGTTAACAAATGCACCACATCTCTCTGTCTTTTCTCTTGTAATGGTAAGGAGTGCTCGGTTTGAGTTCCCATTCAAGTGCTGTGGGTCACACGTTTTTTTGCTAACATCAAACGCGTCACAAAATGGTATGTGTTTTGTAAGTATATAAGACAGAAGCCAGGACTCCTAATTAGTGAATAGATTTCCCTTCTTCTATAGAGATGCGATGTGTTTGAGATGTTTATCTAAATGCATGTATGTATGTAATTCTAATGTCTTTCTCCGTCCCAAGGCAAGGTGGCTTCTGTAGTCTTTGTGATGCACAGTATCTGCTTGTGAGTTGTCACTGACATGCATGTTACTTACAGGTTAATGGAGACACACACAACACAACATTATCTTAACAGATCGGGTTGAGTGCAATTATTTGAGGGAGACGTTTCAAGGCAGGCTTTGTTCCATGGATCATAGATCAGATTTCCAACAAAAATACTTTAAAACATAAACAGTGATGATGCATCTGGTGCACAGTAAAGAGTATAAGTAAACACTCAGAGTGTAAAAATTCACTCAGTGGACAATGGACAAAAACATAAACAGTGATGCATCTGGTGCACAGTAAGAGTAAGTAAACACTCTGAGAATGATTAAACATTCTGGGAAAAATTGACTCAATGGACAAGGGTCAAAATGTGGGTCAATTTTAGTATTTGCAGTTCTGGGGGGGGGGACTCCTCCATAACATTTAAACATGTATGTCAGCTACCTGCTTATATATTAACAAGCCTATATACTTTATTGTATGACATTGCCTACAAATTAGATGCTTGCATCAGATGGCTGTCCTCAGTTATGTACACTGACTGTATCTGTCCCTATCAAATAAACCATGAATAGATAGTTATTGCCTAAACTCCTGTATGGTTGTAAATAGATAGGCAGTAGTGATTGTACTATAAGTCAAGGTCTCAAACGACCTGTGACAACTATCCTCACATATTTAGCAGTGCATTGTTTTAAATGCCCCTTTGAGACTCTTTATTGGCTAATAAACGGGTTTTGTGCTTATAGGACAGATACACTTTTAAATGACAGATATCTAGAAAGGCATTAAAAACGTAACACTTAAACCCCAGCATCGATATTGTGGGGAAAGCTTTTGCTGAAAATAGCAGATCGACGACAAGCTACCTCATTGTGAACTTGTCGATCGGCTATTTTCCGCAAAGTTTCCCCCACAATAACAGAAAACAGAAAATACCCTAGTATTAAGCCCTGAGGGACTCCAGTACCCATAGGTTTAAGTGGTTATAACCACGTTGTATCCAAAGCACATCTTTCTTATAAGAAAGATGTGCTTTGGAGACAACGTGCACTTTATCACTGAAGCATATGAGGCTTAAGAGAGAAACTTGTTATCAACATTAATTAGTTTTATGTATAACATTTTAGTTAGTATAAGGCTATAGGCATGTGCCTACTGTGCTTAGGCCTACACTTCTTTGTTATTAGGCCCAGTTGTAGGTCCTCCTAGCCACAGACATATGAGGTAGGCTATTATAGACTTATTGCTTTTCTTCTGGTTTTTACATTAAACGAGTTCAGAAATACTACTGGTAGAAAGTGCCCCGAGTTATTTTGGGTCTTGTTATAGGCCTACACACTTTTCTCAGGCATTTTTTGTCTTTTATTTTCGGTGCATTTTGTGCACCAACAGAGCACAGTTCTGACTTGGATTTCCCTCCCCTAATTGATTTGACATGGTAGATCCAATATCCTTTTCATGATGGCCAAACTTCGTATGATAACTTTGTTTTTCTCCCATTCCGTCTTTTATGGACATATAAAGTTTCCTCGAGGTTTCTGTGTCCACTAAATCTATTTTTCTAATGGGAAAAGATCTCACCTTAGTCCTAAGAGGGAAAATATATTACCAGGCCGCATGCTGTGGCTCGCCGCAATAAAAAAAGTACAAAAAACTGTGAAAGGGAGAACAAGTCTTTACTTTCTTTCTTTCTTTCTTTCTGTTTATACTGTTGATATAAAGCAATGCTAATAACAAAGCTATATGAATAAAAAGTATTTGGGTAATACATTTTAGATTATACAAATCATATGTGAGAAAAGAAAATCAAATAAGTGAGAAAATATAATTAATTTGAATTGGGCTTAATTTAAATGTATAAATAGCACAAAAAAGTTTTCACTTTAGAATACATAGATTTTTGGTAAATACCATAGATAGTTAAGCATATTGGCCAGTGTGGCTGATCAGTGATCATCAGTTATTTGATTACTACTGCATATAGGCCTATATAGATTTGATGATTGTTTGGTTTATATAGGCTACAGATCGCACATTTCTGCCCACACGCAATTTCTCACCTTTTGCACAGTTGCACTCATATTTCATTTACTTTCAGATTTGCAGTTCTATTATATTGTATTGTAGTCTGTATTGTTGAAGTTATAGCCAGATTAGTGCACTGATATAATACAACAACTTGTATTGGTATTGTACATGTTATGTATGGTCTATGCAGTGTGCACACACACTGTTGTCTTGTTTAACATAGCCTATGATTGCCCCTCGGGGACAAATCAGGTTTTTGAATTGAATTGAATTGAATAGCCAGTAGTGTAAAGTAACTAAGTACATTTACTCAAGTACTGTACTTAAGTAAAATTTTTTGGTATTTTTTACTTTAATGGAGTATTTCCAACTTCCAATACTCTCTACTCCACTGCATATCAGAGGCAAATATTATATTTTTTACTATACACTACAATTATTTGCAAACTTTATTAGTTACTTTGTAGATTTTTATTATTATTACAAACATACAATAACCACTTCAGCCGTATATACATTTCGGCCATCAATAGCCAATCTACAAACACATTGTGAGCTTAATTGAAGTAAATGTTGATTACCGGACTTTTACTTGTAACAGACTACATTGCAGTATTGATACTTTTACTTGAGTAAAAAAACAAGTACTTTGTTTTTCCACCACTGCTTATAACCGCATCTACGGACCTTACAGTTTGAGTTTGCGGATATATAGGCCTAACGAATTAGAGACCTACATACTAGGGCTATCTCTGGAAAATACCACATTCGCCCATTAAACACGGCTAATTATCTCAACTCAACAAGGCTTCAAAAAAGTCAAGTGATCCCTCATGTGGTTGCGTGTCAATAATCGTCCATTTGCACGGATGTGTTACACTAACGTGTGGCTGAACCACGGGTCTTGGTAGCGCCTATTGTTGAATTAGTCCTACCATTGGGTAACCGTGGAGTTACTGAGCGAGGGTGATGGAACTGGGGCAAAAAGAGCAATTTCTCCCTTTACACGCTTGTGGGACTCCCGCATCCATCCCACATTAGGCCTCCTGCGTGCGTCCCATTGTCTGTGCGTTCCAGAGGAGAGGAAACGTTCCCACACAGGGGCTGGAGCTCACACTCTCTTTCCCCTCTTTGTCTTTTTATTTTAACATTTTACACTGCAGTGAGAACAAGGAGCGCAATTTTCCCTTTCTAATGAACCCCGATTACTCTGTAAAAATCATTATGGTTTTGTGCATTGAATTATATACTTACATCGAATTATAGGCTAATCCAGCGATTAGCCTATGCTGCCAATAATTAATCAAAAATGACTCACAAATGTTTTGAGCTATTTATAAAGCCTCTGAAACAAATCACCTGTTGCACCGCATGGATATTGCCAGCTATAGCTGTGTATATATATATACACTATAGACTACTTGGAACTATTTTGCATATCAATCAACTGGTCAGTTAATCAAACAAGGACAACTGAATTTAGTAGCCTATAAATTCAGCAGTGGTGTTAAGTAGCTATAAGTACATTTACTTAAGTACACTTTTGAGGATTTATTTTTGCTTTACTGGAGTGTTTCCAATACTTTTACTTCTACTCCACATCTCAGAGGCAAATTTTGTGCTTTTGACACAACTACAATTATTTGACAACTTTAGTTACTTTTGATTAATTTAGTAATTTTTCATTAATTAATTTAGATTATTATTACACAACCTGCATTAACCACTTCAGCCCTAATGCGAATACTTTTGTACTTTTACTCAAGTTAATATTTGAATACTGGACTTTTATTTGCAACAGAGTATTTCTACATTGTGGTATTGGTAAATGTGATTACTTCTTCCACCACTGAAGTTCAGTAGCCTGAACCCTTCTCTACATAATGATTACTGTTGTCCCTCGCTGCTCTGTGCCTCGTGGCCTACATGGAGATTCTTTGTGGATTGCGGCCTGCCCTGCACAGATTTTAATCCGGTTAGCTCGCACCTGGGACCTGGTTGCACAAAATAAATGCTCATTGTGGCGCGTGACAGTGTGCAGTGTCTCTGATATTTTAGACCTGAATAGTGACTTGATCTGCAGGGGAAACTTTATATTGTTCATAATCATAGGCCTACTTTGTAATATTGTAGCTTATGTGTTTCAGTATTTCCCATTGTTCTTTGTCAAATAATTGAGTGTATCCATATACGTTTAGCCAAACTTTGTTAACTAGTTATGAACAATGATGACGGTAATAATAATAATAATGATGATAATAATAATAATGGAAATAATAATAATAAAAATACAATAATAATAATACAAATAATAATAATAACAATAATACAAATAATAATAATAATAATAATAATAATAACAACAACAATATGCTAATAATAATATAATAGTAATAATAATAATAATAGGCTAATACAACAAAACACAACTCCCTGCCTTATAATGTGCTGTACAAATAAAGCTTTATATTAGATATATCGTTACCTTTAACTGACAACTGTGAGAGTTTTTTCCTTTATGTGTGGTTATAAATAATGTTTTGACACAATTGCACTGTCTGTCTGTCTGCAGACAACTTTTACAGCGCTGTTGGCGTCGTTTCCTGCTGCTTCTATCGCGTCCCATTAGCGCGTTAACATTATAGGCTGACTAAATAGGTGTACAATAAATTCCTTGCCTCTATAACATCCGATTTCTGTGCAGACTGATACTTAGTTATGAAGCCAAATTTGCCTTGATTACTGAAAATCCCCATAGGCCTATGTTTTTATTTATTTTAATTACAATATCACATGTTAATTTACACATTTGTTCAATTGTGGTTTATTCACATTTGACTCAGTTATGTACCATACTTTGTGAAAAGTTTAGATGGCACTGGCAGCAAAAGTTGAATGGTGAGGTCAACCCAGAGAGAGAGAGAGAGAGAGAGAGAGAGAGAGAGAGAGAGAGAGAGAGAGAGAGAGAGAGAGGGAGGGAGGAGAGAGAGAGAGAGAGAGAGAGAGAGAGAGAGAGAGAGAGAGAGAGAGAGAGAGAGAGAGAGAGAGAGAGAGAGAGAAGTTCCTGTCGTCCAATCAGGAGGCTCCTGCAACCCCTGGACGGTCCAGTCTCTAGACCAATCAGAAGGCACACCGCGGAGTCAGAGGGGAGAGCAACAAACAGATAAAATGTTTTGACTTCTATCTATTCTTCCAAATCCTCCCAGGACCGTCATCAACATCTCCCAGAGATCATTTAACACGGGTACACACAGTACTTTGGTTCAAATCATTAGCAGAATTGTATCATTCATATCGGGCATCAAATTGGATACTCGTCCTCAACATTTCCGAGGGATTTAACTTTTTGTTGTTGCCAACCGACCGACGCCAACATTCTGGCTAAAAGGATCTGGAGGATCACCTCATATGAAGCCCGTATTTGTCTCAGAATACATATTTTAAAAAAAGCTTTAGAGGATCACAAGCTACATAAACAGTCCGTTGTTGGAGTTCTTGGCTGACGGAGGGTCAGGAGTCATGACAGCACTAGCGGGGGGCATACCAAGGATGATGCGACCAACTCACCACCAGAACTACCCGCGGGGAGGATACTCTTTAGAAGGTAGTGGTATTTGTAAGTAGTTGTTGACAGTGTAATGTAATATTGAGAGTATGCAGGGGCGTTTAAAGTAAATGTATGGCGATTTAGGAGTTCAAAAAAGTCGACTGTTTGAAAATGACACCAAATAGGCTAATAAATAACAACTGCCGAAATCATTTTAATATTGTCTAAGAAAAGTTGCTAATTGGCTTATTGATTGATTAATTGATTGAATACTTTATTAACAGTTTGCAAAAAAAGCACAAAAAGTACAGTTCTATACAAAAGGATGCTAAAAGGAGTAAACCCAAGAAAGCGCTATGGCATTGGGGTCCTGTGTATTCAATTCATCAGACAAATATACAATACTGTGCAAAAACATCGTAGAAATGTAAGTGTCAATTATTGGTTACTTATGCCTATCAATAGGCTATTATAGGTCTAAACATTTTGATTTACTAAATGGCATGCACTCCCTGTCCTGTCCAGTCTCCACTCCACTGGGACAGGGACGGGTCAACCAGCTCGGCGGGGTCTTCATCAACGGGAGACCTCTCCCCAACCACATTCGCCACAAGATCGTGGAGATGGCCCACCACGGCATCCGGCCGTGTGTCATCTCCAGACAGCTGAGGGTCTCCCACGGCTGCGTGTCCAAGATCCTCTGTCGGTACCAGGAGACGGGCTCCATCAGGCCCGGGGCCATCGGAGGCAGCAAGCCAAAGGTCAGAGATCATCATTAAACCCCATTACTGTAGATGTGGTTTTCAACCCTTCAAGGTCCATTATTTATTTTGGCATTTGAGCCACGGAACCACCATTTGATTAGATTTAGACTCTCAGGCCCAAGACTTAGAATATTTTTGTTATCGTTGGATAAGATTTTGTCCACAATTCCATGCTGTATTGGTGTGGTTGCCATAGACGACAGGCAAACGTTGATCAAAATAACAATTCTTCTACATTCTCTAGCTGTGTAGACTTCTTGTAAATTAAGTAATGCAGATGTTTATACTTTAATTCTTGAGGCCTAGGCCTAAGGGTCAATTTTGGTTTCATTTTACACTCTCTACGATCTCTGAGGGTCCATTTGGTTACCAACTCTCCATCATTTAGCTGGGGACCACCTGGAACCCCCTCAATGACCACTGGTGGTCCCCGGACCACTGGTTGAGAACCACTGCTGTAGATGAGAGGTTTCGATATGAACTTCACCGAACAAATATATATAGGCCCAGTGGTCTTAACTTTCTCAGCCTCCTGGGAGGTTGAATAAAAAATGTTCTAAAGCCAAATAATAGGCTACATGTATTTGTATCATTTTTAACTTTGTATGGTATACTAAACGATTCTCTTTCGAGCTCATGTTTTTTAATTATATTGTATTTTTTTTAATTTATTTTTTAGCAAACGACATCCCCGGACGTGGACAAAAAGATCGAGGAGTACAAGAGAGATAACCCAGGGATGTTCAGCTGGGAGATCAGAGACAAATTACTGAAAGATAGCATCTGCGACAGAAACAATGTTCCATCAGGTAGCTATGACTGCATGACGCGTTTTTGATTGATTGATTGATTGAATGAATACTTTATTAACAGTTTGTAAAAATAAATAAAAATCCACAGAAAGTACAGTTCTATATACAAGGTTTGCTAAAAGGATTAAACCCAAGAAAGTCCATGTGTTTTCAATTCATCGAGTTATTCATTAAACAAATGTTATAGGTCTAAAGAAAGGCTAGGAGAAGTATTATAGTTCAATACGTAACTGCTGTAATTCCAATTCCAAACTCGTTGTCTATAAAGTAGGTTATTTAAAAACAATTTTGACTTTGATGAAATCATAAAAGGTACTGTAAAATGAATATCTTTGTTGTTTAGAAATTACATTAATTATTCAGTAATTTAAGGGTCCATTTGGTTTAATTTTACACTCTCAAGAGTTAAAGATCTATAAGGTTCCATTTGGTTACCTACTCTCCATTATTTGTTTTTGCTGAACATTATACCTCTAATGCTTTTGCAACTATTCTTTGACTGTTTTTCATTTCTCACAGTGAGCGCCATCAGTCGCATCATGCGCTGTAAATTCGGAGGAGTGGGTGAGGATGAGGAGGATGATGATGAGATCGAGAAAAGGGAACTGGAGGAGAACGAACGGCGAGCAAAGCACAGCATCGACGGCATCCTGGGAGACAGATGTAAGTGGCTGGTTATCACCTCAGAGCATACTGTGGTTTTTATTCATGAAATCCAAACTCTAAATTGTGCAACAGTTCTTTTATATCCCCGCCGTTTCAAAGTCAATTGTCCGGTGTTCGTGATTATTATATAGAATACAGCCCACTGAACCGTTTTGTTTTGTTTATCTTATTTGGATGTTAATTGAAGTTTCTGCTAAAAATAAATAATAATAATAATAATAATAATCAGCAGCAGGTGTCTAGTTTCAGGTTGATTGTAGATTTGATTGTAGATTTTACCGCAGAGGAATATCCAATTAAAGTATGTCGAAGTGTGAAAAATAAATACATATAATAATAATAATAATAATAATAATAATAATAATAATAATAATTATTATTATTATTATATTTTAGGCTGCCTTCTGCATGCCTTCTTTGACATATTTGACATGTTTAGCCAGAATTAGACTACACTTATCACAACTCATGCAGTTCAGTTGATAATTGAATATGCAATTATCGATGGAAAAAGGCTTCTTGTTATGCTTGTCATAACACTTTTATCAAGTCCTGAAAGCAACATATTGAACGTTTTTCAGCTTTTACGCATGCATGTGGTGGGTATTATAGCTTTTATGCGATAGACTTAACAAACTTAGCGGTGTGGACAAACGTTGCTATGAAGGTGATCAAACATTTGCCCAACGGTTCCGTCCAACATAAGAAACTTTTTTTCTTCTCGCGCACAATTGAACACTTGAGGATGAACTTGGGAGACAAAGACGCGAGAGTCCATTGAGACTCACACTTCTTCGGCTTCACCGGGCGGCACAAAGGCCTGTGCTATAGTGAGCGGCTCAGTGGCGTGGCTATACAAAAAGACGCCAAAACCTTTTCAAAATGTGGGAGAGAATAGAAGGAAAAAATGCTGCTGACAAAGGGCTGGGAGAAGACATTATGGACCCGCAATGAGCGATGAATTATTCAGGGAACACCAATAGAGCTCAGTCCGAGCTGTTTTATAGACTGCTTATACTGAGAGGGGGAAAAGAGCAGTGTTGCCATGTCCGCTTATTATAAGTGACTTTGGGCTTGTTTTTCTGGGAAGTTGCTTGTAAATATCGGTGGGTCATTGTTTTGCTTGTTTCTAATTTAAAGTGTAGTTGCTTTTTTGGGGCTTGTTTCCTTAATGTTGCTTTAACCACTGGTTCTCAAACATTTTCAAATCAAGGACCCCCAAATTAATATTCATTTGTCCACGGACCCCACCCTTCCCATCTGAAAATATTTTGTCATATTTGTGTTTACATGTTTCAAGAAAATATTCAAAATGTTTCACTTTTTTTTCAAGATTTGTTTTGAAAGTAGCAGATCTACAAGCTCACATGTTGTGAGCTTGTATAGATCGGCTATTTTCAAATAGCCAATGCATAAAGGTTTAAGTGCACATGTGGCCTATAGTTGCTTTTTTTGGGCTTGTTCTCCTAGACCTGGTTGCTTATTTCTCTCACAAAATATGGCAACACTGGAAAAGAGCCTAGTTTTCACCTACAAAATGTTAATTTGTGAGCTTTTCCTAATGTTTAGAGAGTGTCCCTTTGAGAAAGATGCAGTCTACTATAGACTTCATGCATACACCTGTTGATTTACGACCTGTTGGGATCTCAGGAATGTTTTCACAAGCGTGGCTGAGTTGGAAACACCAGTTAAGCCACAAATATAGACTACACTACAAACCATAATTGTTTTCTCGTATCGGTGCCATGCATACATTTAATTCCCACCATTCCATGATTAATAGGCGTTATAGGCCTATCCACTTTGAGATAATATAGCCCGAATGTGCACGTTAAACAGTTATCCTATTAATATAATAGTTAAGTGTGATCAAGTGATATAATAGTGATCCAGTGACAAAACACAATTCATTAATAAATAAATAAGTAAGTTATAGTTCACAACTATACATTTAAAAGCAAATAAGTCTTAGAAAAACTGAAACCGTTTTGTGACATTAAATGAATGTAAACAAGTCCTGTGAAAGAGATTAAAAAGTTAAACAAGAATAATGGTAATGTTTTCAGCACAAAAAAAAAATCGGCAATACTAAAATAAATAGTATTGCTGCTTCCTAAAAGCCATGTATTGTGCGATCTTTTACGCACTATTGTTCCACTTTTTTTGCGCAGTGGGTTTGATGCTTCAGTCAGTGATCTCAGAGAAAACCTTTTCTAGTAGATTAAATCCAAACCCTTTATTTCTTTCCACTTTCATCTGAGACAAAGCCCGCCCCTTTCCTCCCCGCCTAGGGCGCGCATTCATGCACTTCCCTCTCCCTCTTCCAGAATACAGATCAGCCACTTGACTTCTGCAACTTTTGAAACTCTTTACTGCTGTCTAGTAGTTGTAGTTCCCTCAGAGTCCGAAGCCCTTTCACTCCACATCGACACAGAGTGTGCGATAAAGGGAAATACTAATCGGAAACTAATTCGGAAACATTAAATTAGTGTGAAAATTAAGCCTTCTTTAGGCCTACTTTTTTAATTATTCAAGCCCATTAGTAGTTGATGATGCTGCATGTTGTTTCCCCACATCTTGGACATAGAAAAGGCATAGTTGTATACAGTTGTATTTGTTATTGTTTGTATAAACTATTGATATTAATTAATTATTTATTTAATTATTGTATTTATTTATTTATAAAAAAATAAAACAACAAAGGGTGACAGCATCTCATCAATAGGTGCTCTAGGAGTAAATGAAAGAGCACTAGTGACAATATTGATCTACAGGACAGCAATAATTCATTCTTCTGTCTCTTTGTGGAAGTAGTTGTTGTTTTTCCTCTTTTATAGCTCTTCATTAGAATGTGAAAGGAGTGTTTTGGGACACTAAGAGAGTGTCTTCTGACCAAATATTGATTAAGTAGGTGTTTGTAGAGGCTATTGTCATGGAGGGGAGAAGCCTGTTGCTCTCTGGCCCTTTCTCCTCCACCACTATTGTTGTCTTTCCTTAAGTGCTAAGATCAAAGCTAGCTCATTTAGATTTATTTGTCTGGGAAAAGGGACATTGAAGCAAAGGTTTGTGGGATAAACTCTACTGCACGGCCTCAGGTCTGCATGGCAGTAACAAGTGCTGGCCATTGTGAGCAAAGGATATACCCTGGAGCTAATAGTAACATGTTCTGGAATGAATTAGATACTAAATGGTGTACTTCCCATTCAAGATTTTTAATTCAGTTCAATTCCTTTTATCATTGACAGGTGTATCGATATTTAGATTGCAACTCCCAGGTCAATGCACAAAAAATTGGTATTGTACACAAGAATAATTTAAGAGAAATATAGACATTTCAACCTATAATACTAAAAGCTAAGAAAGACCACAATGATTCCACAAATTTCAAACATAAAATGTCAGACTATGGTAAACGTGATGCAGGCTCAGTTAGTGTGGAGGAGGTAACAGTAAAACAATTTACAACTTCACTGTAGGCAGTGAAGTTGTATGATGTAGTTAGAATAAAGTCAGTTCAAGTATGGTCCAAAGAGGGAGCAAGAGAGAGAGAGAGAGAGAGAGAGAGAGAGAGAGAGAGAGAGAGAGAGAGAGAGAGAGAGAGAGAGCGAGAGAGAGAGAGAGAGAGAGAGAGAGTGTGTGTGTGTGTGTGTGTGTGTGTGTGTGTGTGCGTGTGGGCGTGTGTGCGTGTGTGCGTGTGTGTGTGTGTGTGTGTGTGCGTGTGCGTGCGTGTGTTGTCCATAAATTGCCTTTAATTGTTGATTGTTGATTCAGTTCCCATATGTATCTGTATGAATGCATGCCATGATTGCAAAGTGACTTTGTAATAACAAATACTAATTTGGTTTTCCCATAAAAGTACAACACAATACAACAGCAGAGCTATATGCTCAACTAGTCGTTGTTAGATCAGACTGAAAAATAAATAAGCAGAGGAACCTTAGCATTTAAAATTTCTTGTTGAATTATTAGGCATTGTCCGCAAAGTGTCCATATGATATCCATAACAAAAACCATGTACTAGGGAATTGCTTATTGTTGTTTGATAAAGAATTGACACATTAAGTGTCATTTAATTAACAGATAACCACAGTCCTTCCTGCGTTTATTACTTTTACATCCACTGACAGCCCTTTAGCCTCATTTAGCTAATTAAAAGTAACCAAAGTCATGAAAGAGGAGTAGCCCACTCTTGCAGGTTTTTTTTTTTTTTTACGATGGAGGGGGAGAAAGAAGAAGAAGAAGAAAAAAAGAAAGCTCAGAAATACAAACAGTCAAAGGGATAACTTCCCTTGAAAGGGAGTCCTGCGGTGCCAAATTGAATGAGCCCAGTGCTTTCAAATCTGCCATGGTGAACGCAGTCAACATGTAATAATTGGTTTCATTGAGGTGCATTCCGACAATCTGCTGCCATTCTCCTGCCCCCATTGTCCAGAGGCAGGCAAATAGCCAGGGGGACAGGAGGAATCAAGTGCTGACAAAACATGAAAGATTTAGCTGCTTTTGTCAAAGAAACTGAGTGGGACTTTGTTTGTGTAAATAAAGTGGGTTACTGGCTCCCTGTGACTTTGGCATGGATTTTAGGTAGGGAAAGATAGCAAGACTTGGGAGCCGAGAGAGAGAGCGAGAGAGAGCGAGAGAGAGCGAGAGATGAGAGAGAGAGAGGAGAGAGAGAGAGAGAGAGAGAGGAGAGAGAGAGAGGAGAGAGAGAGTGTGTGTGTGTGTGAGTAAGAGAGACTGTGTTCGGGAGAGCCTGAGTAATGGATGTTTTTATAAAAGGCAGAGAGAATATGCAAAGTCGGCAAACACTGGTCCAAGCGTGTCCTGAGGGGGAAATCGGGCAATGAACTTCCACGTGTAGGCCCTCACATCTGAGCCATCTAAACCAATTATCAAATTTCATAACTTATACTCTCATGGGGCATCAGTGCACACAAACAAATGTGGTTCTCTCACACAGAGGCGGGAATAGCAGCCCTTGGCAAGGGACCAATATCCTGTCAGACAGGGAGCAGCCCTAAGAAGAGAGAGACAGAGATAGATGCTGCAATTCTATAACTGTGTATTTGTCAGTATTTTGTGCATTTTCACGGTGCCTTTAGTGAATAAGGCAAGGGCTGTAACACTGTGGGACCTTCTCCTGTCACAACAGACATTGCAACTAGAGGAGTTGTTTGCTACAGCTATATAAATCTGGGCCCCACTCTCTGTCTGTTGACTGTACCTGGCTTATTTGTACCATATATATATATATATAGGTGCAGTCCAGACTATTGGACCGCTAAACATTTGATCCACATTGAAAAGCTGAACTATAGTGGCATTTCTGGCAGATTCACATTGGCTGGATTATTTCAAATTCAGTGTTCCTGTGCATCTGTCCATCCATCACGTCATGAAGGATAGATAAATATATAGTTTACAACCTTTCTCTTTCTCTCTCTCTCACATAAATACACACCACATTTACTTGCTACATTGGCATCACCCTCTCCCCCCCCCCTCTTTATCTATCTCTCTCTCTTTCTCTGAAAAAAAAAATCCACACTGGCTGATCTGCAACTGAATGCAGGCTCTATGCTTCATTAAAGCCTCTTTCTCTGTTGGCACCCGCATTGTGATCCTCCAATATTAATTCAAAGGACAATTAATGAATGCAGGCCAACTTTGAAGTAACGGCTGGGGTCCTGCCCCGAGCCGGCCCCTCGGCGCTGATGTACTCTTCGCATTCTCCCCAATAACCCCAGAGACACTGTGAAGTGACTGAAAGAGAGAAGCAATGAGCAATGGAAGGTCAGGGAAAGGAACCCCGGTAGAAAAGGAGCTCTCTATTTCCTTGAGAGTATTAGCTGAGCAAAACTCTGTGATGGGGAGGATAAAGGAGTGTGAGGAGAAAAGGGGTCGGGGGCTGAGGGGTGAGGGAACTCCAGCAAAAAGGAACACAATAGGATAGTTAATTGAGTAAAGCCAGACAGCGTTGTCAATCACTTAACTTTGTTTAGCCTCAGCTTTTTTTTTTTTTTTGCTGTTGTTGCGTAGAGCTGCTTCATGCGCGTTGCGTAGACGCCAGAGACAACTTGTTTGATTAATGTCCCTCCTCCATCTTTGGGAAAAAAAAGAAAAGAAAACCAATTGGAAAGAATTGGATTTTATGTTGCGCGGAGAATTTTTTTCCTAAAAAAAAATAATCTGTATATTTTAACTGTTTTAAAAATTGTCCCTAAAAACAAGAAGGAAAACCAAGAGAAAACAGTTGAACATTTGGAGTTTAAACCCACATTAGCCCAGAATGAGATTCAGACAGCAAAAAATGGACCCAAATGCACCATTTTTATACTCAGAGGTTGAATGAACATGGAGAGTTTTACTGTGCAGGAGTAGGAGGGGGGGGGGGGGAGAATGCAGCCCCACAATGGAAAGAAGCTAGTGTTTGGAGTGCATAAGAAGAAAGTATGGAATGCAACGATCTCTCTCTCTCTCCTCTCTCTCTCTCTGTCTCTCTCTCTCTCTCTCATCTCTCTCTCTCCTCTCTCTCTCTCTCTCTCTCTCTCTTCTCTCACTCTCTCTCTCTCGTCTCTCTCTCTCTCTCTCTCTCCCTCTCCCAGTCTCAGTTCAGTAGCTGTGAAGTTTTGTTGGGGGCCGTTGTGAGGCTGTGAGGGGGTCAGCGGTGAGACCCTCTCCACTGCAGCCCTGCACAGGGCCAAGGCTGTCAAAAGGTCAGAGGCTAACCTTGGGTCACTTGACTGTTAAAACTATCAGTCCTCAGAAGGAGAGGGTTACAATAATGTTTGGGTCAGGATGACAGCTAATAGACTCCAGGGTCCCGCCAGTCATCTCCGTACTAATATAATACGTTTTTCTTGCTATGATGCTATTTATATCAAATATGATATATATGCACATTCTAAAACATTAGCAATGCAAGTTGAGCCAATACTAGGATATAATACATGCTGGATAGACAGGTTAGTTTAATAATGCTGTAAAGTAGAATGACAATAATTATCTTTTTTGGGGAGAAAGGTGGGTTGGTTCTGAACCTGGGGAGTGGTGTGTTTGGTTGGGTTGTACTGGGCTCTAAAGTGAGGTCATGTCTGTAGAGAATTTGGTCTCTGCTGGGCTGGAACGTGTGGCAGCCTGGCCCAGCGATGCGTCCCTGCATGGGTCCTGTGCCGTTGCTTTGTCCGTGCTCCGGGGGTGGAAATGCCACCGTGAAACTGTCAGCTAACTGCATTACAGTGGAACTAAATAATAACCACCCCACACTGGGCCACATAATGCCCGAGCGGGACCATTTGTGGCTTTTTGTCAGCTCAGCGATATTAGACAGTGATACATCTCTCAATGTCATATCACTAGCTGCCGCTTTGTCCGCGTGGGGGCCTACCTCCTGTGCTCGCTCTCTCCGTTTCTTTTTCTATCCATCATCACCATTCTCTCCCTCTCTCGCGCTCTCGTGCTCTCTCTCTCTCTCTCTCTGCTCTCTCTTTCTATGCCCCCCCCCCCACCTCACCCTCATCCCTTCCCCCAGGCAGCTGCGGGTTCCTGGGGGCTCCTTAGCAAGTCAAGTGAGTGGCCCACTCATTCCCGTTTCTTCCTCCTAACTGTTAACCCCAGCTGGGCCTGTGAGCTGTCAGTTAACCATTCAGCTTCTCCGGGGCATCTGCTCGGCTCTGGCGCTCTGTGCTGTTCCACTGTTTTATTCAGTGGCCCACTCACACTGGGCTCTGCCGCCCTGAAAGGACCAGATCTACTTCCCTGGGCAAATAACTAGTTCATTTGTCTCTTCTGCCCTTTGTTTTGTGTGGTGAACACATGTCACCAGCTCAATTACCTTCACTATTAACAGCCCCTGGAGGAAGGGCCAGTCAGCCCCTACCAAGGCACAGCCATAAACTGTCCCATATGCTCCTCTCTCTCTCTCTCTCTCCCTCTCTCTCTTTGTATCTCTCTCTCTCAATATCACTCCCTCTCTCCTTCTTGTTCTTTCTGTCCCAGTTTAGTCTTTTCAACATGCATCACTATCATTGCTCTCTCTCTCTCTCTCTCTCTCTCTCTCTCTCTCTCTCTCTCTCTCGCACACGCACACACACACGCACACGCACATGCACACGCACTGCTCTTCCCGTCTGGAGCCGTCTGTTTCCATTTTTGCATTCCGTTGCCGCCATAGGACAACAAATAAACACTGTTGCTTGTATACGCTCATGCACATACGCGTGGATGCAGGCCTTTATGTGCGTATGTGTGTGACTACGTTAACATCTGTGGTAGGCGTGGGGGCGTGGGAGTGGGGTGTTCTGGGGGCCTTGGCCACTGTATTCTACGCAGCAAACAAGAGCAGCCTTTATTCCAAAGTTGGACTCCTCGCTGGTTTTCCTGGCTTGTTGTAGAGGCAGTGCGGCTGCAGGTGATGCTAATAGGAGTAGACACTCCTGAGGTTCACATCTGTAGCCCTCTAGAGTTTACCTTTCCTGCCTGTCAGTCTCCTCAATAAACGGTTCTGTTTTAGCTTGGGTGGTGAGCCTACAGTGCTGTCGGCCGGCCCCCTCGCCGATATGGCGGACTGTGGAGTGTGCATGTGTGTGTAGGGGGGTGTGTACACACTCTTCTGTGTATTTACGTTTGTGTAATGGGCCTCTGATGTGTGAAAGGAACCTGTTGACATGACCTGTTGAATACGGAACGCTATCTGAACATGCTATCACCTCCGCCTGCCGACCTTTTATTGGTTTGTTAACCCACAAACCTTACTTTGTTTGAAAAGTCTGTTTTGTGGATCATTTTGCGACAACCCCCTTAATCTATCCTTTAAGATTCTTGTCAGAGAGCCTCTGCCAAACTGCGAGCGGCCGTGGAGTATTTTCAGCTCCCTGGTGCTTGAGCTGCAGCGTAAAATTTGATTTGGGTGTTTAAGTTAAGGAGGTCGAGGCCTCCCTTTGTGTGTTTAGTATCCTCTTCTCCCGTTGTAGATGGGGAATGTGTGGGAACTGGGAGCAGCCCGCTTCGGCTCTCAGCTCCTGCGCTTTGGCGTCCCTCAACACCGAAAAACCTCAATGCGCCACATAGCGTTGGAACCTCGTCTGAGAATGTCAAACGCGAAGAAGACGCGGTTGCATGCGTCGTGGGGGGTGGGGGAGGGGTGTCCTGTGAGCAAAGTGGAGAAGAGACGTGATTGAAGGAAATGAAAATGACAGGTCCTGCTTTTAGCAATGACCTTGGTGCACACAGAGCACTCGTATATCCATTCTCCCATGACAAAAAATTCTTGTATATATATATAAATATACATATATATGTAGAACACACATAGAAACATTATTATATCTTGTGATCAAAATTCATTAATTAATTCAAAGTACATCAAAAGTAAAAAAAAACATCATGTAAACCCAGGTAATGCATGCATATTTTTAGGGATATATTTTGTCAATTCTTTATGTTTTGAAATATATACATTACATCAATGAAAAATATTTCTCAGCTGAAGTGTGGCTGAAGCTCGTTGGCTGGATCACCCAGCACCCGTTCCCCAGCATCATCTTGTCCAGGTGCCTCCAACCATCCCCAACCCCCAAGCCTCCGAGGGAAAGGAGGGGTCTCTGGGGCTCGCTCCCCTGCTGTGCCCCTCCGCAGCCCCAGTGGCCCTTCTCCGGACCCCTTTGTGCCCCCCCCACACACACACCCACCCACCCGTCCTCCCCCCACTCATCCCCTGGCCCTCCTGCCCCCATCCAACCCCTACAGCAACCCCCACTCCCCTGCTGGGCAGGTGACAGGCCCCTGAATGCGGGCCCGGCCGGCCCCTGATGGCTCCTACAGATGGAGCGTGGTAATCGGCCCAATAGAGAGCCCTGCCACAGGCCTCTCCCTTCCAGCATACAAAAGCCCTGGCCGCAACACTTCCAAAAAAAAAAAAGAAAAAAGAAAAAAAGAAGAAGAAAAAAGAGACAGAACGAGAGAGGGAGAAAAGAGAGAGAGAGAGAGAGAGAGAAAAAGAGAGAGCCAGAGAGGATGACAAAAGCACCACTGTCATTTGCCATTAAGGGAGAGTCCGTGATGGAGTGTTTTCTCTTGCAGTTACTAATAATAAAAACAGGGAGGGGGGAAAGAGAGGGAGATAGCGGGAGAAATAAAGGGAGTAAAAGAAAAAAGAAAGGAGTGGGGCACCCCCCCCACTCCCCACCCTGCAGTTAACATGATACAGTGTCACTGGGGAGCTTTCTCCACTGAGGAGGTTTATGAGTTTCATTCCCTCCCTTAGGAATCTTTGGGTAGTCAGCGCTTGTCATTTGGCTCCTTTCCTTTTGCTTTCTTCCTCTTTTCCTTGGCTCAAATGGCACCGTATGTTCCTTCACTTGTTGGTTTGTTTAGTCCTTTCTCTTGTTTATCCGTCAATTAACTCGTCTCAGCAGTTTGGCTTTCATGGTGAACGTTATAAATAATTCCCCTTAGGGAACAAATTTGTTTGTTAAGTGACATCTTCGGAATAAATTCATGCTGCGTTTCTATTAAAAAACGGGATATGCAGAAAATATTGCTGTTTATAGAAAAGTTATCAAGTTTTCGGCCCGTGCTGTGTGGCCTTCTGCTCAAGCCTGTTGTGTGACACAATACATTCCAACTGGTTTCAGGCCACATCCCCCCCCCCCACCATCCAAACAAACCACATCCCCCCAAAGTCTGTTCCCCAGCGCGGAACAGACTTTCCACGAGTATCTTAACATCCATCCGTCCAGCCAATCTTCCGTGAGCGTCGCTGGCAGCACGGTGCGCCCCGGTCAGCGTGCAATAAAGAGCTCTGTTCCCAGCATCAGAATCCTCGGCGGCGGCGGCGGTCCGGAGCGCATAGTGGAGAACTCCCGGGGTCCAAATCCTCATGTAACGCCCGGTCGGAATCACACTGGCAACCGGCACAAGCATTTCCTGCTAGGCTCCAGGGGCTCGGGGCATTTGGGGTGAGGTGGAGGGGGTGGGTGAGACCCCCGCTCCCCTGTGTATCTGACTTGGCACTTTTTTTAATTAAAAAGCCTTAAATCTGGGGGGTAGAGGAAGAAGGAACAGTCTGCAGCTCCAAGATGGAGGCTCCAGACTGGCCCCTCTGACGAAGACCCTTTCCTGCTATTACACCTGTCTCCACTTTGAGTTACTTTCACACTCTTTCTCTCTCCGTCTTTTAACCACACGAACCCTAGCATCCCTATTCTGGGCATGTTATAAGAGGTGAACATTTGGCGAAAATAGCGCTGTGGATTGGCTATTTTCGGCAAAGAGATTTGGTAAATAGGGAAAAAAGGAGGGGACCTATAGTACGGTCTCCTGGAGGACATGGTAAACACAGTATATGGGGTTTAAGTAGTTAATCCATGGCGTGCCAATTTTCAGCAAGCAGCACGGTCAGCGATGAAGTGTAAATTAGAATTAATCTGACATTTTTGTCAAGGGACACGTCCGTATGGCCAAGTATAGGCTAAGTTAGGCATTATTGTCTCCCTCTCTATATAGGTGTTTGTAGTCTGCCCGTCTGTGAGGGTCTAAAAGGTGCAGTGAACCTTCCTCTGACTGCAGTGAGGTTTAAGAGGTCCCTCGGGGGGAGTAGGAGGAGGAGGGCAATGGATTCCAACTCCTTCTGTCTGTAACCATCTGGGTCTGAAACATTGTCATACACACAGAGCATATCGACTGAAAGCCCACGGCCCAGACGTGGCAGATGCATGAGATGGTGTGTGTGTGTGTGTGTGTGTGTGTGTGTGTGTGTGTGTGTGTGTGTGTGTGTGTGTGTGTGTGTGTGTGTGTGTGTGTGTGTGTGTGTGTGTGTGTGTGTGTGTGTGTGTTGTGTGTGTTTGTGTGTGTGCGAGCAAACGAAAGAGCAGGAGAGAAAGCGTATTGCAGACATGTAATGGTGGACAATGGCAGGCTGTCACGCTAGTTTGAGGAGCCTAATCATTACTTAATAGACGGGTAACCCCCACCCCCTCCACACACACACACACACACACACACACACACACACACACACACACACACACACACACACACACACACACACACACACACACACACACACACACACACACACACACACACACACACACACACACACACACACGCTACCTCTTAGCCTCCAAGCATTCATTGACTCCCTTCTGCTGAATTAGCTCCCAAAAGCTGTCTCGTCCAGCCGTTCAGTCTCTCTGTCTATCTGTCCGTGCTGCTCCTCAACTGAACAAACAGATTAAGAAGCACCTGCAAAAACGGGACGGGCGCCGGCCTCTTTTGCTGTGGGACCGCATCTCAATAATGCACAGCATGGATAAGACCAGCAGAGACACTCCGGGAACCGAGGGATAGATGCCCTGAGGGGAGGGATCTGCACCTCTCTAATCCATGTTCAAGCAGCCTACGAGGCTTTTGATCCCCTCAGGAACTGCTGAGGAGTTTAAAAAGGACCAGGAGGTCTACTAGTGGCTGTGTACCATACCTTGTACTCAACACTATTGTCTTGGCCCATTTTATGTCATCAAAGTATTCACCCCGGTCATTATATGGTATACATAAACTATGGACCTGAGTCCACTAATGTGAAAATATTTTTTATTGAATTTAACTTACGTTTCGTGGGTTCTGTTGTTGCAGCCAGTCACTCAGACGAAGGTTCGGACGTGGACTCGGAGCCGGGCCTGCCTCTGAAGCGGAAGCAGCGCCGCAGTCGGACCACCTTCACAACCGAACAGCTGGAGGAGCTGGAGAGGGCCTTCGAGCGCACGCACTACCCCGATATCTACACGCGAGAGGAGCTGGCTCAGCGGGCCAAGCTCACAGAGGCCAGAGTGCAGGTGAGAGATGCATACACACACGCACATACGGTACAGTATAGACTGTATGTGATACAGAGAGGGCTTCAAAGTATAGCGCGCACATGCTGATACTCACATACTGTATGCCCACACTGACACTCAAGCTATTCACCCAGCAGGGAGCTAAGTCTCTTAATCCTCAGGGATGCATGACATATGGGTGCTGGCTGGGAATGCCCATCTTGTTAGGCAATTTATTATAGCCGATAAACATGCGGTCCGCCCCCACATGCCTTACACATAACAGACACGAACCCTCGCTGTGCTGGTTATGTCAGCTCATGCAGTGCACTGTCTGCCCTCAGTGGGAGAGGGATACAGGAAGAGTGGGCACCTAATCACTGTGGGCACCATGTTAAATTGGTTACTTTTGCACCAAGACACCATCACGCCGGAGTGAAATGTTTGGAGCGGGGGAGTCTGGTGCAACGCTCAGGTCCTGGACCTGGTGAGACGAAGGAGGGGCCCGGACAGGAGGCCATCCACAGAGCCAAGTCCCTCCACGTGCCAGAGCCTCCCCCGGTCCCAGCAGAGTAGTTCCGGAGAAGCGGACTGAGGGGCCCTGTCTTTCCCTAAGAGGACTGACTGTGGGTAGCTACTGGGACGTAAGTCGGGGCTTGATCAACCCTGGCTGGGTCACCTGGGCGAGGGTGTATGTTGCGAGACCCGAAACACCCGTCGACACCAGGCTACAACACCGATGATACGTCCTAGGTGCATCCACGCGATGTTTTTTTATTTACAGAGCACATACAGTACAGTATAGACTATAGAGTATAGACTGTATGTGATACAGAGAGAGAGCTTCAAAATATAGTGCGCACATGCTTGCTTGCAAGTAGATACTCACATACTGTACAAGGCCCTTACATGCTACCAAATGAGGCGATCACCCTATCACCTTTTAGGTGATAGGGTGATCACGCAAATGGTGATTTTTATAGTAGGCGCTCATAGTTAGTTAGAGGGTGATCACCCTATCACTTAAAAGGTGATAGTGAGATCGCCTTATTTGGTAGCATGCAGGGGCCTTAGTCTCTTATTCCTCAGGGATGCATGACATATGGGCGCTGGCTGGGATTGGGAATGCCCATCTTGTTAGGCAATTTATTATAGCCGATAAACACGTGGTCCGCCCCCACATGCCTTACACATACAGACACGAACCCTCGCTGTGCTGGTTATGTCAGCTCATGCAGTGTACTGTCTGCCCTCAGTGGGAGAGGGATACAGGAAGAGTGGGCACCTAATCATTGTGGGCACCATGTTAAATTGGTTACATTTTCCAAAATGTTAAAAAAAAAACATTAGGAAAATGGTCTAAAGTAAAGTATACCCGATTTGAACATGCATGGTACATCATTATCGGACCTAAATTTACCCTGTAACTTCTTGTTTATGCCCATATTGACTAGCCACAGGTTTTGTAGCAATCTTTTGCAATTGTAGCAATTGTAGAAATATTAGGCCTTAAATGGAAGATGTTCAAGCATGTTCAAATATATATAAATATAGCCTTAGTATTACTTCAGACCATTTTCCAAATTCTTTATTTTTACATTTTGGAAAGAATTGCTTGCCCACAATGTTTAGGTGCCTACTCTTCCGGTTACCTAGAAGAGTAGCCTTACCCAAAGCCCAGAAGTCTAACAATTGGCCAATGGGGGATTCCCCGTTGGCTTTGGTAGATGTTTGGTTTCCCACGTGGGAGACACAAGTTCGAATCCAGGTGGTTACACTCCCATACACTGAAGAGGGTTTCCTCCATTTCCTGTATTTGGCAGACTTCCTGTAAAAAAAGGCAGAGATTCCATCAAAGCCCTTAGATGCTTCATTCAGATAATGTATTACCAGAGGTGTTAAACAGCTGTAATAGCTTCATGGCTTGATTTATGTGATGCAGCTGATCTGAGCTCTGCGAATGAATAAAAACGTCACTGTAGTTCCACTGCACTTTCCAGATGTTTAGATCACTATCTGATGAGCCCTGGGCTATGAGAGCCCCCCCCCACACACTCACTCTCTCTCTCTCTCTCTCTCTCTCTCTCTCTCTCTCTCTCTCTCTCTCTCTCTCTCTCTCTCTCTCTCGCTCTCTCTCTTGTATACAATATATCAATGTTGAACCGCAAAATACAAACAAATTTATTATATATAGCTGTGACACTCACTTTTCTTTTCTGCTTTGTTTTTTGTCTTTCAGGTATGGTTTAGCAACAGGAGAGCCCGGTGGAGGAAGCAAGCAGGTGCTAATCAGCTGATGGCATTCAATCACCTGATTCCCGGTGGTTTCCCTCCGTCAGCCATGTCAGGCCTGCAGTCCTATCAGCTGTCAGAGAGCCCCTATCCGCCCACCTCCATAGCTCAGGGTAGGCATAGCCAAACACATTCACACTCTATGCAGATGACATGATTTTATTCATGTAATGTAATTCAATATTGTTGTTTGATATATCTCAATGTTGTGCAAGTGCCCTATTTTAATTTTAAACTTAGGCCTATTTATGTTTGATCTTTTTATTATATATGTGGTATATATGTGTTTTTTAAGCATTATCTTATCTTAATGGCTAAATAATCTCATATCTTCCCATCTGTCTCTCTCAAACATCAGTGTCAGAACCGTCCAACACTGTGCACAGACCACAGCCTCTCCCTCCCACTTCGGTGCACCAGGGTGGGCTTGGCC
>NC_137611.1:39061075-39202821 GCF_963280865.1 Gymnoscopelus braueri
ATATGGTTAATTTGGTTGGCATTGAACTAAAAAAGTGTGTGTGTGTGCGTGCGTGCACGCCCTGCGCATTTGTTTGCGTGAGAGACAGGAGAGAGAGACAGAGAGACGATTAATAATATAATAAAATAATTCAATTTTAATTCGTTTTAATTCAATGTTTCCTTTATTATATAGGTTTAAGGACCATTCATTATTCCATACTGTGAAACATTAATTTGGTTTCGGAAATAGATTCTAACGTACAACAAAATGCAACAACTGCTAAATAGCCTGTTCACTTAAATGCAGTGATGAAAGCTCTTCAATCTACTTTCCTCAGTTCCACAAGACGAATCTGGCAGAATAAAACAAAACCAAAACTAGGAGGAAACTGAACTGTGTTCCCTGTAGACAACGTCTGGTCTCCGGCCGGTCAGTGAGGAAACAGATTAAAGAGAACCACGTGTGTGGCTGAGGCCAGAGTAATGTGTTTCTGATGGTCTGAACCAGGAGAGAACCTACACTTTCACTGACCTCAGCGTAATGGGAACGGTGGTTGACTGGTGGTCAACAATACCAGGGTGGAAATCCATCGTTGGTTGCACAGCGGGAATGGCCCAGTTGTGCGATTTATTTTTTCTTTGCTCTGACAAATTCCTCATTCACTCTTCTTGGCGGTATTGCGTTATTTAAATTATGAAACCCAAGAGACTCTTGTCCAGTCTATACATCATACCTCATCACTGTGCAGTGTATGTCCTCTGCACGAACATGGCGCAGCTGGAAAATCCATCCTGTCTCAGACAGTTTGGATACGCATCTGTATCTATTCTATTCCATTCTATTCTATACCAGTCTTGTCCATTCTATTCTATTTGTCTAATCAGTGTTCTTCTGTATCTCCCGTCAGGTGATGGGCCTACTGAACCCAGGAGGAGTGCCCCATCAGCCCCAGAGTGACTTTGCCCTCTCCCCTTTGACTGGGGGCCTGGAGCCTGGCAGTGGCATGGCTGCCAGTTGTCACAGTTCCCAGCGCTTGGAGGCGCTGCCGGGCCTCACCAGCATGCCTGCCCTGCCTAGCTCCCAGTCTTACTGTCCGGCCGCTTACAGCTCCTCTGCGTACGCTGTGGACCACCATCCCTCCTACCAGTATGGACAGTATAGTCAGAGCAAGGTACGCCCAGAACACTCTCTGCCCTTTGCCTGAAAACGCTGAACTGCTGTTCCCGCAGTGACCCGTGCCAAATGTCGGGAGTTTAGTGGATTTTGACCGGCATGCGAGTTTGACTTCTGACTAACACTGTTATATATTTGATTAGTGGTCATGTCCCTCTGCAGCCTCCTCTCTGTCATTGGGGGTGGTGTTTGGTTTTGATTTTCTGACTCATAGCCTCCGTTAATTGCGAAGGCAATGCTGATGAGAGAGGTTCTCAAATCACCCAGTGGGGGTGCTGAGATTACATGTAGCATGTTAGCACTATAGTGGCCAAACTGCTGCAGTTTACATTACTGCGAGCGGAGTATCCATGAGGTCTGATCCGGAGGAATGTCAGGACATTATGCCAGCCAATACACACTCACACACGCACACACACACACACACTTTTTGTTCACTGCCCTTTCATGACCCTGTGTGATGAGCTTGCCCATCAAACCCTGGGCTAGCTCACCTAGCCATGTAATGACCCCTGTGTAACGAAGATACCCCACCAAAAATGAAAGGAACCGCTTCCCCAAAGCATGTTTGACAGGAGGGAGGAGAGCGCGTGGGTCTGGGGTGGGGGTGGTGTAGTGGGGGGCTAGGCTACCACATGTTGACTCGCCCATCAGTGGCGACATCTTGATGTCATTAATTTGGCCAGCCCTAAGAGGGACCCGCACACAGCCTGTGGGGTGGGGGTTAGTGATACACACACACACACACACACACACACACACACACACACACACACACACACACACACACACACACACACACACACACGCTGTGTGTGTGTGTGTGTGTGTGTGTGTGTGTGTGTGTGTGTGTGTGTGTGTGTGTGTGTGTGTGTGTGTGTGTGTGTGTGTGTGTGTGAGAGAGAGAGTGTGTAGAAAGTGCTCTTTAACGGGGAGCGATTATGGCCCTTGGCAGGCCAGGATTAGAACCATGTGTCCCAGTGGAGGTCAGAACAGAGCCAGAGAGCTATGCAAACCCATACTGAATATAAATATATTTCATATGCTTCAAAATACACAGGAGATGGACAGAAATATATAATTTCTGTGAGAAAGACATGTACTGTACAGTATGGAAGAAAATGTATTGATTGGCCAAATGGGTCCTAAACATACATATTTTCGGTTTCATAATATTTTGGCATACTTAACATATCTATGAAATGTTATTTGATTTATTTATTTTTATTCAGTTAGTTCTGCCATGGTTCAAATATTCCAGATTAGGTTAAATGAGTGTTTAGTACAGTTCAACGGAACTTTCATATAGTATTTCATGAACATGTTATTTAACAAGCAGCTGGTGAAGGGAATGAGATTCCACGTGCCACGCCTGCTCTCGCCCACTTTAGCATTAATTTGCTGTCTGTCACCAACATTCTTCTCGACTACATCTCAACTCATGTCACTTGATGTATGATGATGTATAGCCACTCGCTGGCACTCAGCACTGAAACACCTGTCAGGGACTTGATCTATTTGAACGGCTAGGCATCCTCATTCGTGTATAGTGTTCTTAAACCGATTATGTTCTTTTGCCCTACTCAGGTGCCTTTCATCATATGAAGCTCCTGCATGGTCTGAGCAGAAGATTTCTCTGGCCAACTATATATTCTTCTCCAGAGTGCACCCAACCTCCCCCCACCCCCACCCTCCCCCACCGGGACCCAATGCCAGTCCCCCCAAACACTGAGGAGACGGGACAGTGAGGGGGATGGGAGAGTGAGGTGCTCTGCATGTGGACGCAAAGAGAGCTGAGATGGAAGGGCGGTGGTGACGGTCACGGAGGGGGTCGGCTGGAATAATCAGGACCAAAGGGGCAGCCTCTCCAGTTACCTGGCACTGGCTTTGCTTGAGCCTGGCGTCATGCTCTGAGGACCGAGCACGCCTAGTTCTCCATGCTTGAAGAGGAACACAAAGAGGACGTCGAAGGAGGGGCTGTGGGTTGGTTGGGGCTAATCAAATTCAAGATTCTGTGTTTGATTTTTTTGTAATAAGTGGCAGGGAAGCAAGCCGGAGCAGACTTTGTAAACATTTATTCCCTCCCTGTGCTTTTGGGGCCAAGTTGCGCATTGAAGTTGAAGTTCCTGTGGCTGGTGGTCATTGAGGGACACGTAGTTGTTGTGCTGCTCTCGGCCACAGCACTATTTTGAGGAGCGCTTCATCATAATGTCTCATTGGTGAATGACAGTTACTGTACATTAACGGGATTCTTTGTTTATGAATTTCGTAATGAGAACAGGTTTGTGCATAAATTCCAACTGAAAGGCACAAAGACAGATGTAATGCGTAATGTGTCATATGGAAACCACTGCAACCCAAAGAAAGTGCAATACATTCATACCTCACATGACTTGAATTGACGTATACACATTTTATCCATGATCACATCCTCAAAATGGATTCTCCTATTATTATTATAATGTTTTAAGTTCTTAATTTTGGGTTGTGTGCATTGATTTCTTACACAGAGAGGTATCACTTTATAATACGGGTCGCCCATTAATGTTAATTACATTATTCAGTGTTATTAACTATTATTTCAAGGCTTTAAGTAACAGCGAATTGATTAGTTAAGAACTATTATGTATATTACGTAATGATTAATGGAATTTTAATTAGTCAACTAATACGTCATTTAATAAATAAATAATTATTTATTTATTTAATACATTCTAATTTATTTAAGTTTAGTATCTTTACTGTTTAACAAATCAAACCATTGCTTAGAGAAGGGTTAATAATTCAGGCAGTAATAAAGTGGAAGCTATAGTGTTAACAGTCAATGGTTCACTGTTTCGTGTTTATTATTTTCTTTATTTTATTCTGGCATTTTTAGGCTTTTATCACAAATTGGCAATTGTGGAGAACATTAAAGTGTTTGAAGTTGTCAAATTTTACTTAGTTGCTGAATTTGCTTGTGTGCACAGCCTTCTAAACTAGCAATTATACACAGACACACAATATATCAAGAAACATTTAAATCCCTTTTTAAAATTAATAATGAACATTTAACATTTATTAAAGGACCATATGGGTGGTTTGGCATATTTAGTCCATGACTACAACTCACACACTTGACATTACTGCCGACTATTTTCCAAAGCATACAAGTTAGATTTTCGAGGACGCCATTGGATTCCATTCATTTCAGTACGGTAGACGGAGACTTGAAACCTGTTTGAGATTAGGTAATTCAACACACAAAATGTAATTCATTCATTGTTCTTTGTCAAAATTATATTACCATTGCGTTATAATACATTTTTGTCTAGCTGAAAATAGATTAAAAACACCCATGACTTATTAACCACACAATGATGTCTAGTATGATCAAGTAATTTCAGCAACCTTTTAATGAACACAATGTAAATATATGCTAAATCTAAAAAGAAAGCCATCAACAAAACAATTGCTATGTATATTTACTGTAGATTGCTGTAGCTGTGAATAGACACTGACATGTACAGACAGCTGTATGGTCCTTTAACCCTTACAACATTGAATTCACCATTTTCTAAACAATGGTTTGAGTTAATAAGCAGTTCAGATACTATTAATGAAGCATTCTTTCCCCCCCAATGACACATGATTAGTCAATGTAATAATACTAAGTTAATAATAACGATAGTATCTAATCTGTTCCTTAAGCATTGAAATAACATTTAGTAATGGTTATTAATTGCTGTCCCTTATTATAAAGTGTCACCAAGAAAGAGGATTCATCAAGCAATGAAAATAAACAACTATACTGATAGTTACTGTTGTTAAGCCAAAAAAATAAAATCATTGTTGTCTCTGCTATTGAAGGGATTAGTCAGTATGACAGTAGCTGTTACATTTTTATGTATGTACATTTTTAATCCAACTGGACATGCATTATGTTCATTTCTTATTTATTTAGTTTCATTCAAGTGCCCCCGCTTGTCTGTATTCCTCCACTCTGTGGTGCTCCAATAGTCTTACATCATGATAAAGATTACTCATGCATTTCTTGTTTCTTTTGTATAATTTCCATTTACAACTGCATAAAATGATTTTGTTGTAATATGTTGTCTGTAAAATGCAGCACTATTTACTATTTATAATAAACTATAAAAAGCAGATATGTTGAAGTTTGTCTTTTAAAAGTGGGAAACTGGTTTCCTTGTCTCTGCAGTACATCTATGGTAGACATGATAGACATTGCAATATATTCAAATCAGTCAAGAGAAAAGCAGCAGACAAAACAGAAAAACGATTAAAACACTTGTTATAATGTAGCTTTGGAATTGACCGCATGATAGACACTTTTCTTTCTTTCTTTCTTTCTTTCTTTCTTTCTTTTCCTCACATATTGCTCTGAGACATTTTGTTTTATTGGGCTCTGAAACCAGATGGGGACGATGGGGACAGTGTGCCTGTGACTGTACTATAATCGCTCTCCCTGACACACACACTTCAAGAACACTACATGCACTAAATCATAAATATATCCCCTTTCATAAACACTCTTTTTACACAAATTCCTGCTCCCCAGGGGCCTCTTCACACCCCTGTAATGACTAAAGCAGAGCCCTTGTAAATGATATAAACACAACAGGCCTCACAGACGTACAGGGACATTACTCACTGCCAAGCCTCTACAGGGTTCAGAGGCCTTTGGCACCACAGATCCCATCGCCCAACAGAAAGAAAAACACCCGTTCGCCCAGTTGGCTCCGTCACCCAGTTACTGATATCACTGCTGGTGAGGTTTTATCACTTCTCTTTCATTTCTCCTTTCTTGGAAGATGAGAAGATCAGGTGCCTGCAGCTGTCCCCGTCTTTCAGGGACCTATAGATGCTCCTATAAATATGGGTGTCAGAAGAACATACTGTATGTACTACTTGCACGAAGTCTGCCGCTAGCGTGGTTTCGTGTGCACACGCACGCATTTGTGTGTTAGCGATTGTATGTCTGATTGTATTTGCTATTCTGTGTCTGAGATAATGTAAACGATAAGCTCAAAGCAAGATCGCATTTCAGTATTTTCTTAGTGCTCTGTAAACTTCTTTTTTCCCCTTTTCTCTACAAGTGCTTAACTTGTAAGACACAATGAGTGAAAACGCCAAAGGGGTCGCTTTGGAATGGATTGTCAGTCAAGCAGCAACACACTGGAGACAACTTAACCTTTGACCCCAACACTCTTTGAAATGAGTAGACTACTTGACCGGAGCTGACAACAAACCAAGCATCTCTCCAGCTTCCTAACATCCCCCTCCCCAGTCCCCACACACCCCACCCCGACCCAAAAATGAAAGTGAAGGAAGGAGCGTGAAAGATGGGCGGGCGGGGGGAGGGTGGAAAAATATTTTCGGAGGCTTAGAAAGGGGCAGTACTGCTTTAGTAAATACTTCAAGACGAGACATTCTCAGAGAATTGTAACGCTGAATTCTGTAAACTGTGTTTGCTGCTGTTCACCAAGTTGTGCGAGACAAACACTGCCATGGTGCTGTCATGGAAAGCTCTCCATGATATCACGTTGGTTGTGGCCAATAGGGAGGGCTGGTAAGTGGGTTTATCTCTTGAAATGTTGTCTTATCAAGGCCAGCTGAAGTGGTGACTGGTGACTCACACTGCGTGCCTTTCCTAAACTGCATGGTGCAGTGCACTCTCTTGGTCTCCCTCGTTGTGCATGTACCCCTTCCTCAAAAGCCTTTCTCCCTTTTCCGTTTATTGCTATATTGTCCGTTTCATTCGATTGTCTTTCCTCCTCCTGTCCTCGGCTCTTCCTCGACCTACCTCCAGCTCTAGTTCGTAATGAACCACCTGAACAGGACCCTTCTCCTTGCCCTGCTTTCCCGATGCCAGCAGATTGTTCTGGATGACATGAATGGCAAGCTCAGCGGACACCAGAACAGCACCACTGCATCAAGCAACCCTCTGAGCCCTCCTTCCACCACGATCAGCCCCGAGTCCAACATAGCCGACAACGCCTACTTCTACATCCTCTTTGTGATGTTCTTCTACTCCTTCCTGTCCGTGGCGCTCTTCAAGAGCTTCATAAGTCGGGATAACGTCAGAAAGCTCTCTGAGGAGATCACGAACACACAGGCAGAACAGAAATTCAACGCAGGCCCCGTGGTGAAGTTTGACTTTGAAGACGAGTGCATTCTCTGAGCCCCTGGCTGGCTGAACGGGAGGTAGGGAGGGGGATTGAGTACTGGGGGATGTTTTGACAGTCACCAAGCCAGGAAAACGTCAATGCATACCACTCATCGTAGACCTGCAAGTGATTTTGCAAAACCTTTACCAAGTCCGTCCCCACCCCCACAACTTCCCCCTTCAATCTGACAATCAGAAACCCCACGCAAGCAGACAGGCACGAGGAGAGGCGAGGGCTGCCTCTGATGATCTGAGAGAGGGTGGAAACATGGAGAAGTGTGGGTCATCTGCAGGCCGGAATCTCCTCCTGTGAGGCCCAATCAGGATCAATAACACTGGGGCCTTCAACATTGCACACACCACAGGGAACATCAACGATACTTCGGCAGATTGATGGTGTGGACAGCACAGACTGCGTGTGTGTGTGTGTGTGTGTGTGTGTGTGTGTGTGTGTGTGTGTGTGTGTGTGTGTGTGTGTGTGTGTGTGTGTGTTGAATGCCTGTGTGTGTGTGTGTGTGTGTGTGTGTGTGTGTGTGTGTGTGTGTGTGTGTGTGTGTGTGTGTGTGTGTGTGTGTGTGTGTGTGTGTGTGTGTGTGTGTGTGTGTGTGTGTGTGTGTGTGTGTGTGTGTGTGTGAGGGAGGGGGGAGGGCATGCATCTGTTCATCTGCCATGGTATTCAAAATTATATAAATCTAATTGAAGATTTGGAGTAGGAATAGCCATTATTACGTATAAATCAATTTATGTGCATGCTTACATAATATGATGTTAAAGATGTATAGAAAATCTAAATAAGAAATGTGCATAGGCCTAGATTTGATTGCAGTTTGTACTAACAAACTTGACCGTAATCATCATTGATCAACATTCTAACGAATGTCAAAATAACCTTTTTTGAAAATGTTACATTTTGCCTTTGAAAATTGCGTTTTAAAATGACTTGTCACTCACAGATTGTTTGCAATTAGGGCTAAAGTTCCATGCAATATCCACTCAGAGCCGAGGAGTAAGTGGCATTCCTTTGCCATTACATTGTAATTGATCTTTGGAGGCTCGGTGCATGGCTACAGGGCTGGTTTGATTCAACCTCTCGGTGACCCCATATGATCCGAGTTTACAAAACTGTGGTGAAAAGTGAACCCAGGACTTTTATCGGGCTGTAGAATTATCTTCAGTTGGAATGGGGTAGATGGGTTTAAAGAAAACACACGCTAATAATTTGCACCACGCACAACAGAAAGCTGGGAGAAAGGAGCGTTTAATTTATCTTCTGTCAGACAATGCCGGTCACGCGCCGAAAATCTCCAATCTGCAAGCACCGTGGCATGTTGTGAGCTTGCAGATTCGTGATTTGTGGACAGTCGTAAGACAAAACTAGGGTAATTGGCTTTGGAGCAGCTGAAAAGGTATCTGCCTCTTTCTGAATATCGTCTCTGTCGGGTCAAACCCTCATATGTCCAAAACGGTTACTTTTCAGGATAGCAAAGAAATTTAGCAAAAGTGGTGGATCTACAAGCTCAAAGTGCGTCGCTTCGCGCCGTGTTTCGAGCTTGTGATTCTGCTACTTTTGATGCTTTTGTGTGACACTGTAGTATGATATAGGCCAGGGCATTCATTTACGAAAACAAAACACAAAAAGTTAGAATAATGGAAATAAGAGGTTTCTGCCTGACAGCAACGATGTATGCATAACAGTTGTCCAAACATTTGCATTTACATGTCAGCAAGAGCGTTTTTTATATCCTAAGTACGTCTACAAGATGCAGAAAATATAAGGTTGTAGATTGAGATTTTTGTATGGATTTTAAAACGCTCCAGAAATGTAATTGTCAGGGTCAAAGGTGGGTCAGAGATGACGGTAGGCCTACTGGTCTAATTTGATCTATCCGCTTGGTGCTGGTCCCTCGGGCGCTTCAATCTGTTTCCTCTTCTTCTCTCCTAATCACATTTTCGTGTCATCCTCCTGCTTTGAAGGTCCGGGGTCACCACGTGTGGGGCAGCAAAACTGAGCACAACACAACAACACACCTATAGGCCTATTCTCTGTTTGTCGGCCGCCAGCCTGTTCTTAAAATGGACATTTTGTGCTGTTTTGCAAAAATGTATTGTATTTTTTATGTCCCAACTTGTTCTAAAAGTCTTTTGCCTGAAAAAATACTTCATTCTCTCAGATTTTTTCTCTCTGAATGTTCTGAGCCCTTTTCAGCTGCATAGATAAATTACCTGTTCTGGCTGCTGGGGGCTCTGCTGAGGGAATTTTCAATGAAGGCACTTTTTTTAATGGTTTCTTTTCCCACACCGTGGGAGCTTTACCCAAACATGGTAAAGCTTTTCCCGCAATGTGTGCCTGACTGTAGGCTTCATTGTGCCTTCATTGAAAATTCGGTGTTGGAAAATCTTTACCCGCGGGCGACTTCCGCAACTTCTGGTTTGCTTTCATAGTTTTATCATTAAACATAAACAAACTGCATTGCAAATGGTGCTGGTTACATCAATGCTGGTGTAACTAAGAGATTCGCTTAGAAATATTTTATACAGATAAACAACTAAAAAGAAAAAATCATGGCACAAAGTACTTCCTGGTTTTAATGTGCTGTGTGAAAACATGGCGGACGGAGAATGTTCTCTCCCTGGTGGGTGGGATTATTACAACAGTTACTGTTGGACTGCAAATCAGACAGCGCGTTTGAGTAGACATTTTAAGAAATAGTGTACAACTTTTAAGTAGTTAAAATGTCATATTTTTTGTTTATAGAAGGGACATCACAGAATCCCCAAAACTCAGAAAAAGTAACATTTCATAAGCCCTTTAAAGCTTGAACCTGTACTATTAGGCCATAGTGAAATGATCACAGTTGTTAAAAAGTAATGACTGATTGCTACACATTCTGTAGGCTTTACAAAAAATCTATAGACCTATGTAGATACATTAGAATAACTAGCACATCTGCAGTGGTTAAGTTGGCTGTGTTCTACTGATAAAGTTTAGACTGTGGTGTCGGTTAGGACACCTGCTGGTTGAAATGTTCTTGCAGCCCATAAGCACAATATCTCCCCTAGGCAGAGCGGTAGAAATGTGGTCTCCCATGTGGGAGACCAGGGTTCGAATCCCGGTAAAGACATGATTGCAGCTTTAAGGATCCAATGCCAATTTCACCAGAGCTCCTCTGTCCCTCATGGTGTCTTTGATTCTTCAGTATTCAAATGAACAATACGATGCATGCTTAAGGGCCCATGCACGCATCGGCTGTCTCATATGGCTGTGATGCTTCTGATGTTCAGGATGCACGCGTCACAGTCGTCTTGTTGCAGTCTGGCTTGGATCTGGGCTATAAACTGAAAACAGAAAGACGTTCTTTGAATAAGCTAAATGAAACTGTACAGTAAAAACACGCTGCCTCCATGAGAATATGCAGGTTGATTATTAGCCATCCATTTGTTTGTTGCATCTTGCTAAATCCCAAATATATCAGCAGTGTCCACCAAAATCAATGGCACTGCTGTTTTGACTAACACATCTAATTGTGTTTATAATAAGAAACCCATAATCCCTGATGGATATCGTACTTACTTTATGCAAGGCCTCTGAAATCTCCTCTGCACTTGGCTCTTCATAGGAAGTGAAAAAAACTCTTAAATGGAATATAGCAGTTTGGGTGCCTGAAAACATCACGAGTAAAGGATTATTATTAATCTTTTAGCTTACAAAACAGCTGTGTCAATGAAGCAGATTGATTCAAGTTTTGGGTCATTCTCTGCCTCCATACCTTCAGTAGAACTCATGCTGGTCTCAGAGTCGGTTATAGGCTCAGAAGCATTGGGTATGGTCTCATCTTCTGGTGAGGATTGAATGGTATCTTGTAACATTGAGTTGTCTGATGTTCTTACGTTATTTATTTTTTCACTTTGAACTCAGAATTTGTTCAAGACTCTAAAGTGGAATTTCAAAGGCTTTCCTGTTTGAGTTGTCATTGCAGTCATCATATATACTTTCACATACTGTGGAGTGGGACAGACACTGGTGCCATTGTGTCTGTACTACAGCCATGTGATAAGAATAATTAACTACCAGTATGAGTTTAACGAATGGAACTCTGTACTTTCAAATATAAACTGACATGGAAATGCAGTACATATATATAGACACAACTTGTAACTATAGTAGGCTACCAGCCAGGCCAGGGTGGATTAGCACACTACTGCTGGTCTGCTTTAGTTTCAAGATTAGTGACATCTTAATGACATGATAATTAATGTTTCTGGGTGATACATGAGGCTAGTACCATGGTTGTGATGACGGGACTGTACAAGGTGTAGTGAGTGATAATGTTTGAAGTCTCAAGTTATGAAATGTTTAAAGAAGCATTCAGAAATAAATGTGTGTACAAAATGCTTGGCACCAGTAGTTGTGTGTAGCGCACCACTTATGGACAGTGTATTCTTATAATGGCAATTGTGAGTGATACAAGCCATTTGAAACATAGTAACAGAAATATAATTGCTGAATATAATTTTGTGATTGCTCACCTGTCGCTGTGGTGAGTGTGGATTGTGAGGCTGTGCTGCCATCTACTGGTGAATATAACACACCGCTGTTTATTGTGGCGAGTTCAGCTGGATGTGCTGTGTTGGGTTAGATTGATTGATTGAATACTTTATTAGCCGTTTGCAAAAAAGCACAGGAAAGTACAGTTCAAGGTCTGCTAAGAAATGTTTAAACCCAAGAAAGCTTATGGCTTGTTTCCATTGGGGTCCTTTGTACTCAATTCATCGAAACATTTAATGACAGACAAATATACAATACTATGCAAAACATCATATAAACAGGGGGTAGGCTTTCACTTTTACAGAGGCCAGTTTCAAATTGCAGCCACCTGTATGTGCTCTTTTACAGCGGTTTTGAAGGAGAGTAGGGATTTACACTCCTTTTACGACTGTTGGTAGGGGATTCCACATTTTTGTAGCACAGCAAGTGAACAGATTTAACCCCTTGTTTGAGCCAAATCTGGGTTGAACGTGATTACTGGAGCTCCCTCTGGTGTTGTGATTGTGGACTTCATTGACATTTGTGAAGTAGTTTGACAGGTACATGGGTGTGTTTGTGGTGTAGCGTATCTAGACCAGGCCCATTGCAAGTTGCTGTACTCTACCCTGAGCCTAGCCCCATTTAGAGCCTCTCCCTCCGCTATGTAGCTCCGAGATGAGGTCCTATATTTCCCGGTGCCGTATGAGCAGGACATTGTCGCACATTTTCCACTTTACATGTTTCTTACCCCTTTCTGCACATCGTATCCAAAAAGTAAAGGTTTCCTGAAACGCTCACAGATGTTGTAAGTTTTAGCTGGCAATAAAATCTATCAATAAAATCTATCGAGATCTAACGAGTTGAAAAAAGTATTTAATTCACCTCTGTCCTCAGCCAGTTCCATAATATTTTGCATTAGAAGATGCAATTCAACATTTGACCAGTAGGGGAATCAGTAATGTTATCTCTACGGGCGCAACTCTTGCGCTATGTCGTAAAAACATGTAACCGGCTGAGGACAGGAGCGAGTTAAATACTTTTTTCAACTCGTTGGATAGATTTTATTGCCAGCTAGAACTTAAAACATCTATGAGCGTTTCAGAAAACCTTTACTTTTTGGATACGATGTGCAGAAAGGGGTAAGAAACATGTAAAGTGGATAATGTGCGACAATGTCCTGCTCAAACGGCACCGGGAAACGAGGAACCTCATCTCGGAGCTATACAGCGGAGGGAGAGGTTCCGTCGGAGCTACCCTGAGCCACCCTGAGGGTTCCGTTCACCTCCACCAACTGTTCTCTCCCTCAGATAGGATTGCATCCAGCTCACTGATGTGCTATCAAAACCGATTGCTTTTAGTTTATCAATCAATATAGAGTGATTAACGGTGTCAAAAGCCTTTTGGCGGTCCAGCATGACCATGTCGCAGTATTTGCCCGTGTCCACCTCATGTTTGAAGTGGTCGTTCAAATAGAGAAGGCATGTGTCAGTGGAATGCTGTGGAAGGTGCTGTTGAAGACAGGAAAGAGATGTTTGCACAATAGAGCACACAATATCAACACTTTCAATGAAGGGATGTATCATATAGGTATGAATGTCAGTGTTGGTGTAACTTTTACTTTTACAAAATGTGTAACATTATTACAGTTACTAAGTAAAATACACATTACTTTCAGAAAGTCTGTTACTTATGCCCTTTTAAGCTTATATTGAATTAATTCCCACTATTTACATTGCAGTTTGTCTAAGATGTGACACAACGTGTCGCAACGGAATGCGTTGTGAGCTTGTTGATAGCCTATGCATTTTTTTGCCAAATGTGTGCCTATTTCGCCAAATGTTTACCTTCAGTGGAACTCACGCTGGGCTCAGAATCTGATAATGGCTCAGAAGCATTGGTAAAGGTCTTCTCTTGTGCTGCAGTGGATTCTGTTGTCAGTGCTGTATGCAATGAAACATTGAGTTGTCTGATATTTTAATTTTACTTTTAAATTTTAAGACTCTTAAGTGGAATTTCAAAGGCTTTTCTGTTTGGGTTGTCATTGCAGTCATGCTGTCACATACTGCAGTGTGGACAGACACTGGTGCCATTGTGTCTGGCAGTCTGCACTACTGCCATGTGATAAGGCTAATTAACTACCAGTATGAGTATAACGAATGGCACTCTGTACTTTAAAATATAAACTGACATGGAAAGTTATATAATCTCTGCTGTCCAGCATAAACCAGCTAACTCCTAAATGTAAGATTTTCAGGAAAAAACAAAACAAAAAGTGGAGTTAGGAGGTTTTGTAGTACAGCTAAATGGACCTCAAAGCTCAGAATGAGGTTGGAGCAAAACCGGCTAACTCCACCCCTCTTTGCTGGATTTAGCTGGTTTAGCAGAAAGTTTGAGGATCCAATGGAGTTAGCTCGTTTTGTCAGAAGCGCTTTTTAACACTTTTCATTGGTTCAATATTTTTTTTAATCAACACACAGACGTAAAGGGTGTTCAATAGCACTGATTTATGGAAAAAAATACAAAAGAGGAAAAATGGAGATAGCTGGTTTCTGCCGGACAGCAACGATTATGCAATATATAGTAGGCTACCAGCCAGGGTGGATTAGCACACTACTGCTGGTCTGCAAGATTAGCTTGAGTGACATAAGGACATGATCATTAATGTTTCTGGGTGATAAATGAGGCTACCATGGTTGTGATGACAGGACTGTACCCATGTAAAACATTCAGAATAAATGACTGTTGCATGTGAACGAGTGAGGTTAAGGTGTAGAGAGTGATAATGTTTGAAGTCTCAAGTTATGAAATGTTTAAAGGTAGGGTAAGTGATTTGCAATTATTCAAATAATTGCAAAATGGGTCTATGTTCTGATAGAGCTCGTTACTATAGAGTGTCCTGTCCATATAAAGAGTCTCCATGTCTCTCCAGCTCTTTATAAAACAGAAAATGTATTTTGTAATTTTTTATTTATTTTTTTTAGTTTCATTTCCAATTTTATCCAACCAGGACAGAGAACTCAATCAGGATATAGATTAAACAAGTGAAATTGGAAGTGATGACACTAAGAAATGAGCAGACAAAATTTTAACTGGAACACTATACAAATTAAGCTTAAAAATGGGTACTTTCTCCTGATTGGCTGAGATTTTGACACCTACCGAAAAATGTATTTTCTGTTTATTAAAGAGCTGGAGAGACAGGGAGACATCTGTTACTGAACAAACACTCTATAGCAATGATTACTATCAGAATATAGTATTTTAACCTTTTAACAAAATACTTTTTGTTTTAACCAAAAAATATCACTTACCCTACCTTTAAAGAAGCATTCAGAAATAAATATAGGTGTTGAAAATACAAATCTCACACAGAATGCTTCGCACCAGTAGTTGTGTGTAGCGCACCACTTAAGGACAGTTTATTCTTATAATGGCAATTGTGAGTGATACAAGCCATTTACTGAAACATAGTAACAGAAATATAATTGTTGAATTTTGAGTAATTGTGATTACTCACCTGTTGCTGTGGTGAGTGTGGATTGTGAGGCTGTACTGCCATCTACTGGTGAAGATAACACACCGCTGTTTATTGTGGCGAGTTCAGCTGGTTGTGCTGTGTTGGGTGTTGTGGAGGGTGCTGCTGAAGACAGGAAAGAGATGTTTGCACAATAGAGCACACAATGTCAACACTTTCAATGAAGGGATGTATCATATTAGCCTGGTATTGGCCAGACTGATAACGTGGATTCATCCACGTTATCAGTCTGGCCAATGCCAGGCGGATATGTCTGTCAGTGTTGGTGTAACTTTTACTTTTACAAACATTTCGGCATTTTGGCCAGTCCACCCCTGTGTCAAACTAGCATTTTAATGTGAATAACATTGTTTATTTATTTAATAACATTATTGTGGCATTCATTCACATAAAGGGGCCAAATCATAGAGGTATAATATAGAGCGTCGCAGTTCCCGCCCACTTCCTGTTTTTTTTGGTGCCGGAAGAAAAAACTCAATGCATTTTTCCATTGACATTTCCAAAAATATTTATATCTATTAATTTAAGCCTCGAATCAAGCCATCACGAGATGACATGAATCATGACCATAAAACGTTTTTTTCTGTGATTTTTATTTTATTTTATATTTAATTATATGATATACTATATTTAATAAATACCCTTTGTTTTGCCGTTTTCAACAAAAAAAAAATCACAGAATCAAACGTTTATGGTCATGATTCATGTCATGTCATGATGGCTTGATTCGAGGCTTAAATTAATAGATATAAATATTTTTGGAAATGTCAATGGAAAAATGCATTGAGTTTTTTCTTCCGGCACCAAAAAAAACAGGAAGTGGGCGGGAACTGCGACGCTCTATAACTAGAGGGCGGATTGCCCCGCCCCCAGCTATCATTTCAATGAATGTGCTCAGTGGCGTTTTGAAGCACCCGGAAACCTGCCGGAAGTAGAATTATTGGTTTGATTTTGTTCCCCCATAGAGTTATGAGCATGCGCACTAGTGTCCTTTTTGCGTTCTACGGCAGCCCGTGTGTCAAGGATTGAACGCGATATATTTATTAAATACACTCGAGATGCCTATGTATAACTAAATGCATATGTGTTTATGTATAATATGTTTACATATTTATATCTATATATATAAATATCTCTCAGCATGTTTTGCGCGTGCATGTATTTCTCCCCGCCTGCAGTTCCAGCTTTGGCCACTGGGGTGGCAGCTTCAATGTTTCTCAGCAACTCTGGGGGCTTGGGCCAAATGCCTGAAAGTCGCATTTTTTTTATAATAATAATAATAATAACACCTGAAAGAGTAAATAGTGACACCGTGTGGTCAGGGGAGGTATACTTTGGGGTGACTTGTCTCACGCTACAATTTTTGCTGGGCTTTGAAGAGACAGGTATGTTTTGATTCTCCACTCCTAGTTAACAACAGTCAACTGTTGTATTTTGTGCATTTCTATGCCAAACCAAATCAACAAGAGAAGCATTACTTAGTGCTAACAGCTGTCACTGTCACTGTGCTATTGAATGAAAGCTCACTGATTTCTATGTTTGCCATATGGGGTTGTAGGAGCTGGAGAAAAATACTACTCTGTAACCTGTATCTCTGTGTCTTTTACTCAGGTATGTGGAGTGTACAATTATTGTGTTTACTGTTTTATAGTCCTGATATATTGTATCTGAGCATTCACTGTTTCATGTCATTGCAACACTGGTGATAGTCACGTTATTATTGTTGTTAATAATGTAGGCTGTTCAGATAATACAACAAAATATGTAATTGATTGTTTGCTGGGCTCTGAAGAGACAGGAGCTGGAAGAAAATACTACTCTCTCTGACCTTTCTCTGGCAACCTGTATCCTTTACTCAGATGGTTGCTAGTAAAAGCACTGAACCCAGATTGTGACTTAGCCCCTTTCGGGACCCTGTTTACCTTTTTTGTATTTGGGAAGGCGGTATCCAGGGTCCCTTGTTGGTTAGAACACGCTCTCTCGTACCGAACAGAACAGGGCGGCTACCACTGTCTGGTCTCGGGTTTACAGCTCGTCGCTTAGAAGTTGCAGAGATTTCTCAAAGGTACCAAAAAGAGCAATACTAACACGCGAACAAGCGGCATCAAAAAGCGGGGATCGGCGATGCCGTTTAACATTTTTAATAATTTAGTAAACCTTAAGCTCATTTCTCACACTCTGCTCCACTGCCCATGTCCCGCCTCCCCGCGTTGTGATTGTCATGCAAGCATGTAGGAGCTCGCCAATCAGAGGCAGTAACGAGGACCATAGAGTTATGCGTAGGACGCGCAGCTTGTCAGTCACCGCGGTTACAAAGTTACAAAAAAAGTTACAAAAAAAGTTATTTACAGCTGTACTGTACTGTGTACTCTGGCCTTACAATAAAAAGATTACTTGCACAAAACAAACCATGTGAATGCCGTATCAACTTTTAAATGGGCCTATGAATTTATACAGTATCTTATCTTGCCTGATATGCACCACTCCATAGGTCACTGATCAAACACATTGCATTATGTTATAAATATGGACTCAAGGTTGACTGTTTCACTGTTACATTATAAACATAAAACATTCGAGTACATACGGATGGAGGAATTCAAGTAGGTATTGTACTCAAATGGTAAATATGAATTACTATTAATTGGAGTCAAGTAAAATTATTTTTTTGGGGGGGTCATTTTGTTTTTCTTTGAGGACTTGGCGGGCCGGATTAAGATGGTCAAAGGGCCGGGTCCGTCCCCTGGGCCGTATGTTGCCCATGTGTGGACAACGCCCATCCTGCTACAAAAGCATTAGAAAACATTTCACTGGTGATCATACGCCAGGGGTCTTCAACAGGGGGTACGGGACCCCTAGCGGGTCCTCAGAGTTACTACAGGGGGGCTGCCAAATCTTTGTGTGATTGGATTTCTTTTCCTATTATCCCTATTCTGAAGAGAACTTAGCCAAAAATAGCAGATTGCGTTATGAGCTTGTAGATCGTCTATTTTTGGCAAAGAGGTTTGGTGTGTATGAAATCTATGAAAATACATGTTATACAGTATGTAATGGGGGTCCCTGCTTCCTCTCTCTTTCAGCTAGGGGGTCCTTGGGCTGAAAACGCTGAAGACCCCTGTCATACGCTATGGTAGCAATTAGGAAAAAGCTGGTCGCAGTGGGAGATGGAGGCAGTGGGAAGTCGAGTCTACTCATTGTGATCAGTAAGGGCTACTTACCAGAGTTCAGACCTGTACCTGTAGGCCTAGTGTTTGAGGACATTATCTTTGACATTGAAGTGGATCAAAAACAGGTCGAGCTAAAGCTTGTGAACACAGCCGGTCCTGAGGACTATGACAGACTGCGTCCTCTTTGTTACCCAGATACTGATGTTTTTCTTGTGTGCTTCTCCATTGATCGTCCGCAAAGTCTTCCAAACATTCTAAAAAAGTTGGCCCCAGAAGTCAAACACTTCTGCCCTAATGTTCCCATTATCTTGGTGGGAAATAAAAAGGACCTGCGCGATGACGAGCATACCTGCAGGAAGCTGGCCAAAATGAAGCAAGAACCAGTGACACTGGAGCAGGGGCTTGACATGGCAAACAGGATTGGTGCCTTTGGATACATGGAGTGCTCTTCAAAAACAAAGGCTGGTGTGAGGGAAGTTTTGGAGATGGCCACCAGGGCAGCACTAAAACCTCGACAACGGGGAAAAAAATGTCTTCTACTGTAAATGGGAGGCATGAGGACTGCTTCCTGCAACCCCCACTCCCCCAACCCACCTACAAAAAAAACGTTTTACGTGTGTCTTAAACGCATTAACCCTGGCGTCCCTGTTATGGGCACAGAATTAAATTACACATTTTAAAAAACTAGTCCATACTCGTGGGGGGATATGCGCACATGATCTGGCAACCCGGCAATACCTCGCGTATATTACCCGCAGCCGTAACCATGGCGACATTCTTTTACACAAACGCTAATAAACAGTTGAGATTTGGTGAAATAAAAAAACTGGCTTCGCTGTTCCGTGCACATGGTAATGTAATTCAGATCAATTGCTCCAGCCACTGAGGAGAACCAGGCAAAACATTTTTGCCTCACCACCTCACCATGCACTACAGAGCTTTGTAGAATTTTAGTAGGATAGACCTACAAATTGTAACTGTGTCGTGAATCTTGTGTATTTACGTATGTTTAAGTTTATTTAATTGAATTAGAGGTTCAGGTTGCTACACGGCCCTCACACCTTTGCACCGCCAATCCGACCCATATGTCTGAGTCATAGTGTCGGGGGCAAGAGCTGCCAGCCAGCAAATTGGTGCTGTGGGAACCAACGCACGGGCATCGGTCACGAGGACGTCCCACATTAACATACGTGGATAGAGAATGATGCAGGAGCGCAAAGTACCAACGAACTGGCCAGATGTATGGAGAACCGGGATGACTGGAAGCGACGATGGAGGGCTCGTCTGAGGACGACCTATAGAGACACCTTTACACCGCCAATCCGACTGATATGTCTGAGTCATAGTGCCTTTGTGCCCATGTATGGAGATCTATCTGTATCTGTCTGTCTACCTGTGTCCCTTTTATGCCCACATATAGAGATCTAGGTTTGAGGTTTGTTTATGGTTATGTTTGAATCAGAGTGACGTGGCCGTGGTCCGCCCTCCTGCCGGTCAGATCAGGGCGGACAGGTCAGGTCAATGGAATTTCAGACAAGAATTCAGACAAGATCTGTAGGATCTCTCCAAATGAAAACTTCCTTTGGGAAGCACAAATGTATGCCTTTGACAGGTGTGATTAATTACCCCACCCCAATCGCAACGGACCTGCCAATTGTGTGCCCCATACGTATGTGCTCCCCAAACGAAGTTTTCATTTGTTCAGTCCAGCAATCATTTCAGGCCCCGTCGCCAACATTGAATGTTGTCCCTGTGCAGCTCTTGGAAAGGTGGAGATATTTTACTAAACACACGTTTTCTGACAGAACTTTCAAATGGATATTAAACTAGACTAGAGGACAATATCTGACTCCAAGTCACTGGAATTAATTATTGGGTGAGTGCGTACACACCATAGATAGACTGTAAAATATGGTACACACGCAGGGCAAAGTAGCCTTGTGATTGCTCACCTGAGGCTGCAGCTGTGGATTGTGAGGCTGTGCTGCCATCTACTGGTGAAGATGAAGTACTGCTGTTTGTTGTGAGTTCAGCTGGTTGTGTTGTGTTGGGTGTTGTGGAAGGTGCTGTTGAAAACAAGAAAGATGTTTGAACAGATCACATGATATAAACACTTACAATGAAGGAATGTATAGGCTACCTATGCTTGACGGTCATGACATGGGCGAAAACAAAATGCTCGTCTGAAAAATGTGTTTGTGATAGGTATTTTGTATTCTGAAAATATACAAAAATACATTTTATAAAAATGTATGCAATGATTAGTCAATTCATTGATTGATTGCCACATATTAAATTAATTGCCTATGTCAGAATTTCTAAGAATACTTTGATCATAAAGCAGAGCAGTTTTTCATGGTGTTTCAGCCAAAATGTTTACCACTGTGTGTGAGAGTGCAGACCCGAGTGACCTTGTTGTCATCGAAAGCTAGACAAGAACTATTGCATGAGACTGAATGCACTATCCTACACAGAGCTGCCTCTACGCCTGTACTTCACAGACACCAGGATACTGACCATGATACTGACACTAGGATGTACTGACCAGGATACTGACACCAGGGTACTGACCATGATACTGACACCAGGATACTGACCAGGATATTGACATACTGATACTGACACAGGGCCTGACAGTCCGGTGACAGGGCCTGATATCGGGCTGGGCCTGACACCTGTGACAGGGCTGTGACAGGGCCTGACATTCCTGTGACAGGGCCTGACATTCTTGTGACAGGGCTGTGACAGGGCCTGACATTCCTGTGACAGGGCTGTGACAGGGCCTGACATTCCTGTGACAGAGCCTGACATCCCTGTCACAGGGATATATCACGGTCATTATCATGACAGTATCATGGTCAGTAAATAGGACCACATATTTACAGAGTTTGATTTTCATATTTATGAGGCCTTAAAATGTATTTGCAGATACTAGAAAATACAAGTGAAGCATGGAAAAAAATTACTAGTTGTATCCTGCCAAGAGTAAAATTCAAGCAAACCATGAAAGAAAATCTGAATTTTCTTTACAGTTTACAAGTAATAAAGTCCAATTAAAACTTCCAGAAGTAGGGAAAATGAAGAGAATCAGCTGAGAGAGAGAAAGGAAAGCTAAAAAAAAGTGTGTAGCAGCAAATAGGCCTAATGTATCTAACAAGTGAAACTTGTTCTGCAAGCAAACCCGACAGTTGAATAGCCTATGTACCTGAGAACAAGCTGAGAACAATTGCATGACATCACAGTTTATGTTTCGGGAAAGTCTGCACGATTTGCTTCTCCTTTAAATGTTTTGCCTAATCCCAGTGACAGAGGCATCTGCCGAACGTTCCTTTTCTAAACGGAAAATAGAGTAACAGAACAATGAACATTGAATTTTATTGCCTGTGATTTTGCACCTGAGGCTGCAGCTGTGGATTCTAAGGCTGTGCTGCCACCTACTGGTGAAGCGCCGCCGTTTACAGCGGTTTCGGCTGGTTGTGCTGGGTCATCTGCGGAAGGTGCTGTTGAAGACAGGAAAGAGATGTTTGCACAACAGAGCACACAATGTAAACCCTTTCAATGAAGGGATGTATCATATATGTATCATTGGGCTAGCACATTACTTAACAGATTACTGTAGCTAATGATATGACAATATGAGTATTACATGTTGGTTAACAACATTTATTTTATTTGTGATGTCTTTTGTTATAATAATTGGTGTTATTTAATGAGTATTTATCATGTTTTTATGTTGAGGACCACAATGGAAATAATTCCTAAAGACTATTATGTTTTATCCTCAATATTTGAACAAGCATGCTTTGTTTGTATGATTAATGCTTTTCTAATAAATTAAATCAAATCAAAAACTGCAGTTTTCCATTTAAACTACCCTCTTACATTTAATAACATGCCCTTACACTTATTTTGAGGATGTATTGTGAAATAAATGCAAAAGTAACGCAACTCATTACTTGGCACAGAAAGTCAACATATTACTTTTAAATGAAAGTGATACTATGTAATAACGTCCCCAACACTGACTCGTGTACTTATATAGGCTCTAGAAATTTATAATTTGATCATTCTTCACAGACATGTGCACGTGGACTCGTAGTCATCGCAACAGTCGTTGAATTTTAGGCAGGACGAATCACAAAAACAACCTCTTCTACAGCCGGTGCTCGAACCAATACAGCACAGCACAGGAGGGCCTGCACAACCTGAAGAACACACACACACACACACACACACACACACACACACACATACACATACACATACACATACACATACACATACACATACACACATACATACATACATACATACATACACAAGTCACCTACTATTTGTTGCTCTTTACCAGACTTAAAAGAATGGTCAGAAAAGTATTTGAAGATAAGTGCACCCTGAAAATACAATTTCAAAATAGTTTTAAATAATGTATTTTAGATACATTTTTGTCCTCCTTAAAAATATATTTTCTTCCCATATGGTTGTCAAAATAGTTTCAGACATTTTTGTTTTTATATATTTTGGAAGATATGACACGTCGGCTAAACAGTATACATATTTCTGCATTAATGCACAATATCAATTTAAGTGATCCGAAGCAATGATATGTTACATTTGAGTCTTTTCAACATGCAGAGAAGCCCTGTCATACATTGTTGTGCACCGGTGTCGTGCACCGGAAATAGCACATCTACAACCTTACAATAAAGCTTGTAGATCTGCTATTTTGAATACTCAGGCCTTACCCTGTGGAGGTATTGGAGGATGAGGTGTGCTAATGCTAGGGCCTCCTGTAGGAGGATATGGGGATGAATTCGGCGGCTGCCTGGCCAAGCTGTTGAAGTCCAGGGAGATGTTGAAGGGGAAAGGTCGCTGTGTAACGTTTGAACGTTCTGAGGTGATCTGCGAGGAAGTGGGTGAAGTGGAGGCAGATGTCGTTGTGTTCAGCAGATGGGACGTGGAGGTATTTGGGGTGGTTGTGTTTGGAGAGGTGGAAGCGTCTGGATGTGAAGTAGGAGTTGATGCGTCTTGTGAGGTCTCCGGCTGTGTGTCTGAGGCCGAGACAGACGGAGGAACCGAGGCAGACGAGGCGGTCTGGCTGACGGCGTCTGCCAAACCGGAGTCAGTTGTTGTTGCGTCGGCTAGAAAGGACCGGATGAAACCGAGGAAATGACATGAGCTTATTTTGAACTGTGGACTGTGTGGTTCCCACAGGACTTCAGATGTACCCAACCACACAAACAAAAACATGATAGTTTACGTGAATCGCACATGTCATACATACCGTACTAACCCCAATGTGCTTCACAATAAAAGGCCTACAGACATACAGTACAAATACAGTACAGTACAAATTGGGGTACCACCCCCATCCTCCCACTGACAGACATAAAACCAAGGTTTTATAAAACCTATCCATTTAAATCAAAAGATGCAGCATGTATGAACCACAACAACTCACATATACCAACAGAAAAGACACACATACACACACACACATGCACACGCACTAAAACAAAGTCCTGAGAAAATAGGAAGAGCTTAAGCCTGCTTTTGAAAGGCATATAGGCCTACTATGAATGAAGTAGAAATTAGCCTTAAAGGAGTAGTAGTTCACCCCAAAAAATACTCATTTTCTATCAATTACACACCTCATGGAGCCTTGAATTCATGGAGATTTTTTTGTTTTTGTCGCATTCCTGAGCAAATAATTTGATGACCGGCAGAGTCTCCGGTGAGCAGCCACCCGGTCATCAAATTATTGGCTCAGGAATGTGACGAGAACTAAAAAATCTCCATGAATTCAAAGCTTCATGGGGTGTGTAATTGATAGAAAATAAGTAATTCTTTGGGTGAACTACTCCTTTAAGGGGAGGGGCACCGATATAGCATTTCCAGTATAGTCCAGGCCTTTTTAGGGGCAAGGCCATGGCCTTTGGCCGTGTAAATATTTTGAGGCCACAAAGGTCAAATACAAGGACAGCAAGGCCATCAAATAAAACACTGATATTAAGTCCACTGAAATAATAAATGTAATTTAAGGGTTAAGAAATTATTTGTATGAATTAAATATGAAGTATAACCATCTGTGAAATAAATATTTTTTTTGCACAAACTCCTGAAAAGGAGTTCAGAAGTTCATACTCAGAGTCACTGGACTGGTTTGAAGATGGGGATGAGAATTTAGGAGGAGTTTCAGAATTCAGAATCTTGACTGTGAAATAGAAACAGTAATTCTGCACTCTGTCTGATGACCTTATATCCTGTAACTGTTGGCCCAAACAGCGTGTGAATTATTAGTGCATGTGAGTTTATGTTCTGTTTGTCACATACTCTGTGTCTCAGAAGTCACATAGACTGTCTGAGTTTTCTTTGCAGCTGGCAGAGGACCTTGATGTAACTATTTTTAATCATCCTTTTTGTCACCCTTTTTGGCAATCTATACGCTCTTGCAAGGGCCTAGTTCAGTTGCATATGTCCTTCTCTGACCACAAAAGGTTCATGTATGTAAAGACTACAGGAAAGAGACAGAGGAGAACTGTTTAATCAGCTGGGGGCAGTGTGGATCGGGCATCAAGGCCACTGTGGCCTCAGGGCAGATCATTTTTTGAAGGGCAGAAGGCCAAACTCTGGGGCAACGGCGGCCATGGCCTTCATGGACCCCTGAAATTCCTGCCCTGATATAGTCTACAGTAAATATCTTTTCCTGATGAGAAATATCTAATGTCGTTTCCATTAATTGAAAATTTGAAGTTTATTTTATGACTGGAATTCTGGATTGTACCGTATTGGTTTGAGTAAATAAGAAGTGACTTTCCACCATGCTGTCAGAGTTGTTGCACAACATGTCTTTGTTTGTTTAATTGAGAAATGGAAGATCTCATATTGATAGTTCCAGGCATTTATAGGCCAATTTCACTGCACAATGGAGAAGAGACAGTGTCAATTAGAATGGATGCCTCGTGTAAATGCCAGGGAAAAAAAACAACAGCTTAATGCTTAATCTACTTTGTCATATCCCGGTGTTGCGCTCCAAAAATAGCTGATCTACAAGCTCACAACACATAACATCGGCATGCGTTGTGAGCTTGTAGAGCGGCTATGTTCGGCAAGCGACGCCATTGTACGACAGAGTAACAGCAGGCGTAACCTTTTATTTCAGCGTTAGACAGAAGCCTGTCAGACGGGTAGAACAAAAACAATTAGCCTGACACTTGAATGGTCATGATTCCGGTTCACTGAATGCCAACAACATCCTTGCGTGAAGATTTACTCAAAAATTGTGTATCTAAAACTATCAATTAAAATGATCGAATCTGCTTACACCCTAATGTGAACTCTGAACAGAGGTAGAACCTTATGGTTCCAAGGTAAATAATAATAATAATATATATATCTAGTGAGAGAGAGAGAGTACACACACACACACACACACACACACACACACACACACACACACACACACACACACACACACACACACAGATGGATTCTGATAACCATTGTCATATTAATAATAAATTAACTAAACAATACTTCACTCACCGTTATAAGACAGCAAAATCATTATGAGAAAGTGGTGCACTATAAATCCATCCATGTTTCAGTCTGACACCTGAATACAGGCCCGCTTTACAGCCCTTATATGTGACACACACACACACACACACACACACACACACACACACACACACACACACACACACACACACACACACACACACACACACACACACACACACACACACACACACACACACACACACACACACACACACACACACACACACACACACACACACACACACACACACACACACACACACACACGGAATGACTAATACTATTGTCTGCCGGGGATGGAAATGTATTTTGCGTAACATCATGCTCCTGAACTGCTGTCATACCTGTTTTCTATCCCCTCCCTGAAGACATCAGTGGCTAGACAAGCCACTGATGTCTCCACGGAGGAGACAGAAAACACAATGACAACTCACATATAGCCTCAGAGACAAACTATCTTTGAAAGTCCCCAAGGACTCCATTAGACCATTCATCACAGACACTCAGACAGACATTGCTACCACTTGCCAGCTGCAGTGTCAACATTTATTAAAGTGATATTTATTATTATATATTAAAAATGTAATTCCACGGATATTAAAGATAAATATACATTCAGTTGGATGCAGATGTGACAAAATACATTGTTCATTTTCAAATATTCAGAAAGGAGTCATGAGAGAATATAAGCTCAGAATAAATAGTAAACATTTGGTAGTGACACACATAAAGTAGTACAGTACATTGTTTTACTTAAGTGCTACATGTTATTCATCATTTGTCATACTGCACAATGAAGCATTTACAGAAATAAACATAAGGATTTACAGTAGAAGATCATGAAAGGAGTGTTCTTTACAGCAATTCTTACTATCCTTTGATGTAACTTTATTGGCTTTTAAATGCACTTTGAACATCAAATATTTGAGATGACATCAAGTAGATACGGTAGGGGTGTACTTTCACTGTGGAATAATGCAAGTTATAGTAGGAAAGCGTTTTATTTACTGTTACCATTGTGTATTGTGTTTTGTGAATACAGAAAGTGGAGAGACAATTGTCTCTAAATATGTGCTTTGTCATCTTTGTCAACCCAGTCTCAAGCGTAGGTGCGCAGAGGAGACGTTCGCCTGAGGAAAAAGAACACCCACATCAATTCTATATTTAACTTGAGAAGAAGGTTTTCATTGTCATGGTAGACTCATGCCTTCTGCTGTGAAACAATAAGCAAAATGTCAACCTGCATGGCTTAGTGTTTGGTTACGGAAGCAAGCACATATTACATGAATGAAAAATGCATGTAATCCTGTGATTGTTTGATCAAACATCGACAAGTTAAAGCTGCAATGACATTTCTTGCTCAATGTCTCCGCCAGGCCGAAGGCATGGCCGAGACAATGTTTTGCACCCTGTCCCCCCCACGGCACCATTGGCCCGATCGCAGCGAAACTGTGCACGCACGCTCCCTGGATGCCAGAGCAGAACTTTTGCCCCAAATTTTTCAGATCGGCCTGTTATAGCGCCACCAGGTGGCCGACTTTTGTAAAAAAAATCACGCAAATCGGTACACAGTATCTCTATAGTCATGTGATCAAGAGGGATCTGTCCGATTTTTCACATTCCTTCCTGATTGGCTAACATTGGCTTCCAAAGTTTGCCAGGATTCCTCAAAACCGAATGTAAATGTCTCAATAGAAGAGCAGGAAGACCACCTCCCACCACTGCAGTTGTTAGTTATTGTACATACTAACTCTACCAGGTAGATGGGTTTAAATGTTTTATTCAAAATGTTTGTGAATATGGTTTTATGAAACTGATTCTTTCATTGGACCCATACCTCCATCTGATGTTAATTGAGTCCTCTGTCACTCTCCAGCTCTGTCCAAACTCTTTTACACTCCTGGCCTGGCTGCCGTCTGGTTTCATCCAGTCGTTCTTCTTTTTACCGTCAAAGTTCCCACACAAGCCTCCCACCTTCCTCTTATATGTGTGTGGGAGAACGATCTCTGTATACAACATACCAACATCATGTCATTGATATTACATATTGTTCATGCAAATCATAATATCAAAATACAAAACATCAAAACATGAATATTTCCATTAAATATTGACATTTCATATGCCGTTGATAATGAGAGTACAAATGTTATCAAGCATCATTGCAATCCGCTGTTTGTGAGTCATTTTTAGTCTGCAGGTGGGGCTTGTCTGACGTCATTACATTAGATGATGTTACGATGAAGACAGATGTATAGCCTCATGTTTAAACGTTGGACAGCTCAGTGCCTGGTGGCACAGCCAAGGAGTGCACTGAGCACATGATCCCTGTGAGGACAAAGTCTGAATCCAGTCTCCACGTTACTGTCTCTCAATATTGTTAATATTAGGTTTAAAATGCTATAAATCTTCAATTTCTTTTTTGAAAATAGCTATTTTCAATTAGCCATAGGTTTAAAGTGGTTCAACTACTTGATGCTATATTAACACATTTTTCAGCTGACCCCCTGGAACCCCCTCAAGGACCCCTTGGGGTCCCCGGATCCCACTTTAAGAACCACTGATCTAAACCGATCTTGTGCTGATATGTATGCAGACTCCATGCTTTACCTGCTCTGCTGTTTCCATCAAACTCTACGGACAGGCCAAAGTCTGTCGTCATGTAGATGCGTGAAGAACGCTCCTTGATCTTTAGACCTCCAGCCGGGGAGACAGGGGGATGAGTTCTCCTACCATCCACCTAGAGCCAGAGTCAAAATTTGCCTTTAATCATATTGTTGCTGTCGGATGGCAACCTTGTATGTCCAAAAGAAGTTACTTGTCAGGAAGTGGTAGAAAGAACTGCTGTGTTCCAATGGCTCCAATGTAGTTATTTCACAAGACAAGACACAAAATGTTACTCCATAACATTCCCCCTTCTTCCAAACATAGCAGAAATAGCTAATCTACAAGCTCAGAACACGTCCCGATGCGATTCATTGTGAGCCTCTAAATCGTCTATTTCTGCTACTTTTGTCGGACACTCTTGTACAACGAACAAGGCCATTAATTGACCAAAAAAACATAACAAGTTGAACATTGGAGATACAAGGTTTCTGCCCGACAGCAATGATATGCAACAAGGCATATCTGATCATGACATCAGTAGTATTGTGCATGCTTTCTGTGACCTTTTGGTGAGCACTGGTATAAGGATTCTTTTTTCATATTAGTATTATCTGAAATTGTTGGGAAGATGAATTACTTTTAGCTCATTACCATTGCTGAGGTGAACAAAGACCATTGGAGCTTTATGAAATAATTATTCAGTTTCATATTCACAAATACGATTTTCTCTTACATATTTTCCCTGCAAAGCACATTTATAAGAATTCCAACAGTTTTGTATCAAATGTATGCATACAGTATTTTGTCAAAATGCTACAGTATCTACTGCATGTCTGTTAAGGTAAGGCAGAAGAGCAATACTACATATTAAATGCAAAAATGATATACTGTATGGGTTCTGCTTTTTTCCCCAAAGGTACTATGAGTCATCTGTCTTATCATTGGTTTATCTTTCCTATTTGCCCTCGCTACGGGTGATTGCAGTGGATAGTGACAAGCACACACACACACACACACACACACACACACACACACACACACACACACACACACACACACACACACACACACACACACACACACACACACACACACACACACACACACACACACACACACACACACACACACACACACCCAAAGACATGCGGGATGCCAACAGGGAAATAAACATGACACATCATAATTTAGTTCTTAGTGTTCCAGGCACCATCACTATCGTAAAACCTTCGAGAGATAATTTGAGGGAGCAATGGTTCTTGCCCTCAGCGCCGGAGCAAATGTTTGTGCACGGTCTGAAATATGATAACAATATCCCAAGATATTGAAATACATTCTGCACTGCAGTGAAATGCTCCAGAGGAGAGTGAGGGTGAAGGCAATTGCAATGCAACCTCAATACTTTAGGACTAGGGAGTCTGGGATTTTGGAAATCATAATATTGTGATATGGCATACAGTACCGTAAAAGTGTTGTCTTTTCCTGATTTTACACACTTTAGCCCTATTTTACACATTCAAATCTGTTTGAAAATGCTTGTAAATAGATAGAAGTTTTGAAGAATGTAAAAATAAAAATAAACAAATATATTATCACAATAGGATATTATCACAATATCGATATTGGGGGATTTGGTCAAAAATATCGTGACATTTGATTTTGTCCATTATTCCCTGCCCTACTTACGACCAGCCTCCTGTTCTTCTTGAACTCCACGGTGTGATTGTAGACTCGGATCTTCAGCTCTCTTAGCCTGTGGCGGCCATCATCCTCCTCACTGCTGTCATCTTCCTTGCTGCTACTCTCTCTGCTGTCATCTTCATCGCTGTCACGATCTCTGCGACTGCCATGCTCTTCACTGCTACTTCCGTGGCTGTCCTCGTCGCTGTGATCACCACCAGCGGTGATGCCTTCTACGTAGACCTCTTGAAGGTTCTGAGGCAGGCCGGTGGTCTGGACCAGCACGTACGAGTGCTTGCCCTCAAACTCGTACTTCATGTTATCGAAGCTTCTGTACTCAGGGTCACCGTTGATGGTGCACTCACTGAAATCTGTCGATAGGTGAGAGAACATTTTACTAAACCAGCATTCCATTAGGATCGATTGAATAAGGTTTAAAAGTGGCGGGGGGCAGGGGAGGCAATTGGAAATGTTTTGATTCCATTTTTGTCAAAAAGAGATTGTACCTGTGGACTGGCAGGAATACTGGCCCTCCTTGTTCTGAAGGCAGACATCGTCTCCGTCACACTCGCCTTCATCGTCACAATCAATCTTCCCCGCACCATCCTCTTCCTCACATTCACATTTCTGACTGCAGTGGTTTGTGTACCACACCTCGTCAAACTGGAAAGAAGAGCAATCAAAATGGACTTATTGCTACAACTGCACTCTGTATATGGATGACTCTCACCAAGATAAATGTATCTTGGTGAATAAAGGTGTTTCTCATTTTGAATTATGTCACTCACATGATGTTTGTTGCCGTTCCTGTCCACACAGCCGCACTGTTGGACAGGCACACAAACTCTCTGTTTCAGCACAAAGCCGTCATCACACACACATCCCTGCACACAAGGTTCATCCTCTCTGCAGTCAGGATGGCCGTGCAAGTGGTTACAGGTGGGCTGACAGGCCGGCATACAAGTGGCGTAGTGGCTGTTCTTTGGGCAAGAGGGTGCTAGGGAGGGAGAGAGAGAGATAATGAGTTAGACACAACGTGTGTGAGACTGAGAGAAACGGAGGAGGAAAAAAATAATAATAACAGTCGTTTGCAGTTGTCTTTGCAGCGTCTCTGCTCTCACTTTTTCCCAGCTTCTGGGAACTGAGATTACTGTTCTTGTTGACATTAAAGCCACTGCACTGCCACTGGTGAGGATACTGTCTCTAATAATACTGTTGGAAAATACTGCCCACATTTCAAATATCTTTAAATATGTAAATGCAAAACATACTTGGCTCAGCTGTAGTAGGAGGCTGTGGTCTTCCTGTGGTTGGAGGCCTTGGTCTCTCTGTTGTTGGTGGTAGTGGTCGAGTAGTGGTTGAGGGTTTGGGTGTTGTTGTGGTTGGGGGTTTGGGTCTTGCTGTGGTTGTGGGTTTGGGTCTAGCTGTGGTTGTGGTTGGGGGTTGGGGTCTTGCTGTGGTTGTGGTTGGGGGTTGGGGTCTTGCTGTGGTTGTGGGTTCGGGTCTAGTTGTGGTTGGGGGTTGGGGTCTTGCTGTGGTTGTGGGTTTGGGTCTAGTTGTGGTTGGGGGTTGGGGTCTTGCTGTGGTTGTGGGTTTGGGTCTAGTTGTGGTTGGCGGTTTGGGTCTTGCTGTGGTTGGGGGTTCAGGTCTAGTTGTGGTTGGGGGTTGGGGTCTTGCTGTGGTTGGGGGTTCAGGTCTAGTTGTGGTTGGGGGTTTGGGTCTAGTTGTGGTTGTGGTTGGGGGTTGGGGTCTTGCTGTGGTTGTGGGTTGGGGTCTAGTTGTGGTTGGCGGTTTGGGTCTTGCTGTGGTTTGGGGTTTGGGTCTAGTTGTGGTTGGGGGTTGGGGTCTTGCTGTGGTTGGAGGTTCAGGTCTAGTTGTGGTTGTGGGTTTGGGTCTTGCTGTGGTTGGGATTTCAGGTCTTTGTGTTGTGGTAGGGGTCACAGGTCTCATGGTTGTAGAGGGTTGTATACTGTTATCAGTTGTAGGTGTTGTTGTAGTGGAGCGTGTTGTGAATGTGGTTGGTGGTTGTACAGTGGAGTTGTTGACTGGAGGAACCACAGGCCTCTCTGTTGTACCTGGACCAGCAGTTGGGGGAGCAGGGGTTTCTGGCTTGACCAAATCTACAATAAAATGTCAAAATCATCATCAAATCATCAACTAGTTCATATAGTATTTTGTACAAGCATACTAGAGTGGAATATTGTACTCACCAGCACAGCGGCCACGGTGTAGAGATATATCATCTATGGCAACATCCGACTGGTCAGTTGAACCTCTGCGTCCCTCAAAGATGATCTAAAATTGGATTATTATGAGTATAAAAACAGTTGCAGGACCAACAATTTAAACAAATTGTGACAAAGAATTACAAGACCTGGACACTTGCTGCTACGGCTATTTCAATTCATATAAATGTTAGCGTCAAGTTTTCATGATCAAACAGCTCTACAGGCTGGTGACGGGCAGGAAAAGAACAGTTGCAGGTCACACACCTGGAAAGGTCCAGCTGGGGTGAAGTCCACCTGAGCCAGGTGCCACATGTTTCCTTGGTCATTCCTTGTCCACCAAACAGAATTGGCTAGTCTGCCCTCGAGCAAGTAAGCATGGAGGCCCATAGTATCAGCAGAGCCGTACATGTGGTACCAGAACTGCAGACACTGAGGCCCGGGGTCAGAACACTCAGAGCTTTGAAGACGAGCTGAATCTCCATAGGTCACACTGCTGGCCTCGATGTACATGTAGTGACCATCTAGACAAGTTGAAAATTGACAGGTTTACTTCAAGTAACAGAAACGATATTATACTTAATTGTGACTGAGCATAACAACTAGATAGTCATTGAGCATTTACTTTTTTCTGTAATCTTTTTCATATGAAAGTAGAGGATCAGAGCTAAAAGATGACGTAGCACTTGCTTAGATTGACACATTTTTTGCTTTATAGAAGTATGTTTTTTTTCCAAACAAACGTCTGACAAATGCAACTTCAGCTGAAAATACATCTTTGCAAAAATCATTTATACAATTGATTACTATATTTAGTTAATACTTTAATAAATAATGGTGGATTTTCTCCAGCAACACTTTAATTGAGTCATAAGTATTAAATACTTCACAGCTCTTTCTATTGTTTTAGAACATGAATAGCAATCAAAATGTAGGGGGGGGGGGGGGGGGTAACTGAAGGCTTAATATTGAGCAGATGACAACTGAGTAACTGTGCATCAGATACTGGTGGAGTGGAATATTTTCTGCCTATGCGAGTTGGTCTACCAGAGTATGACCATGCCATGAATTGTAGAAATTAAATGACATTAGCAGTCAGTGACTTCAGCGCACAGCCGAACCACGAGCATTTTGGCATATAAATCATATAAATTTGATTCACTTCCTTGTTCATATTTATACTTCGGACCTGTTCACTTGAGAAATGGTGAGTCAGTTGTTTGCTTTAAGCCATGCATTTAACGCCTGTCAAATTATTTTGAGGGCATTCCAAAACCAGTGCAACTGTTATGCATGAGCTGTTAGGCTTGATTAAAATGCCAAGACTGTAGCAGTCCTGAGGAGATTTATTTTACTGTCTTGCGCTGTCTTCGGCAACTTAAATGGAAATTGGTAAACTGCTACTTTATTCACACACCTGACAAGGCTGAATTTCTGGCCTTTGGGATTTGTCAGTTTGCTAATGCACTTATCTATGTTTGCACTTGTTTTTTGTTACTTTCATTCTGTTACTGCACTATAATTGTACAGTATATATGTTTATGTGGACAAATTTCCCAAAAGGACAAATAAAGTAGCCTTCAATCTCGAACCTTAATATGTTGAAAAACAATCCATTGTTGTTGCTAAATTGAATTAGCGATAATATAATTGGAATTGCCAAAACTGCCTGTAGAGTAGAGATCTATACTCTACAGGCCTAACTCTATTTACCTAACAGTTTCGATGAAGTAATTCAGTTCCAATACAAAATTTGTATTGTACATTTAATGTACACCATTGACTGCACAATACTAAAACATGCTGATACCTACTTCCTCTAGTGTGGTCTGAGGAAGGCCCTGTCAGCATCGTTGGAGTGGATCCACTATACCGTGTCCAGTCAAATGCATCAGTCAATAGCTGTCTCCATTCACACAAATCTCCTTCAAAATCACAGTTCAACCTGCAGACTGAAAAGAAGAATGATGAAAATAATTAGTCCTGTCAGGTGGTTGTTTAAGAAAATGTAAAAAAAAACAAGCATGTAGTCTGTTTTAAGCTGTGACCATGCAGCTCTCAGTTTGTACTTGAAACAGACAGACTGACAGAGTGGCTTAGACCAGTGGTTTTCAAAGTGGGGTCCGGGAACCCGCAGGGATCCTTGAGTGGGTTCCAGGGGGTCGCCAGCAAAATTAATAAAAATAGCATCAATATAAGTTTAACCACTTTATCCCTATTTTGTACTTCAGCTATTCGAATATAGCTGCTCGACAAGCTCACAACGCATTGCGGTGCGACGCATTGTGAGCTTGTAGATACTCTATTTTTGTGAATAATTGAAATTAACAACACAATTCTTTTCTTATGGGGGTCCCTGGCACAAAAAAACACACATATGGGGTCTGCAGCCAAATACATATAGATACTGCATGGGGGTCCTTGACATGGAAATGTTTGAGAACCAATGGCTTAAACTAGCTATGTGGTTTCAGCTTAAAGTGGCACAGCAGCAAATATTTGGTTCTTGAATCACAAGCAATTTGATCTAAAAAACATTATAATAAAAAAAAGCAGGTCCTTATAAAAGCACCCCTATTGAACCGCCACACTACCTGGATGTGGAGCTATGGGTCTGTTATCTGGAGCAACAGTAGTGTTTGTTGTTGCATCCACCACAGGAGGTGTAGTTGCAGTCACCATGGGGGGCTCAGCTGTAACAGGGGGCTGGGCAGTAGCATTGACCACAGGGGGGTGCGGAGCTGCAGTGGTTGTCTCTGAAGGACGTGGAGGTGCTGTGGTGTCAGGTTTAGGAGGGATGGGCGTCACAGTACTGTTCAGATCTGTAAGGGTATAATAACGGTGTTAGTGACCATGCAACCATTTTGCTGTACTTGACGGGGTGAGAAACCGAGAGTATGACGTAAGAGAAAAATGGCCACTGTGTTAATATGGTGAACACTGTAGGCAGTTGCAATATTTCGTCAAGCACACTAGGTGAGGATTAGGAGAGCAGCCACGTTTTGATGAGCGATTCATCTTTATATGGTTCTTACCAGAGCATCGGCCATGATAAAGTTTCACATCGTCTATCGCCACGTCGGACTGATCGCTGGCACCTCTACGCCCTTCAAAAATGATCTGAATGGACACATTCATTGTTTTCAGTATGGCAGTTATTGTAATAATAATATTGGTATTAAAGTCATACTGTGTAACGTTTTGTCAACACCTCTGGTAAATTAATGGTCATTACAGCATTTGTTACTTGCTGGCTGGTAATAGAGACACTGGCAGACACTAAATAATATTTAGAGAAGTGGTCACACAATGTGGAATGGTTCTTGTGAAAAATATGCCCGGGAAAAAATATTTCTTCATTTAAAAAAATGATGAAAAGTTACTGTATGACTAACTACTCAAACCTGGGGCTCAACCATTGAGCTAACATTTGGTGAAAATGGCAGATAGAGTACAATCTCACAATGAGTCGCAACACAACGCTTTGTGAGCTTGTAGACTGGCTGTTTTCGGCAAATACATTTAGTGTCTAACAAAAACAGGAGGTGGCCTAGTATAGAGCCCTGGGGGACTACAGTAAAAAATAGTATAAGATTTAATTGGATTAATATCTGAAGTCAACCAGAGGAAGGCAATCCTTTGATTACCAGTGGAGTTTACCTGGAAAGGTCCAGTTGAGGTGAAGTCCACCTGAGCCAGGTGCCACATATTTCCTTGGTCATTCCTCTTCCACCAAACAGCATTGGCTAGTCTGTCCTCAAGCAAGTAAGCTTGGAGACCCATAGTATCAGCAGAGCCGTACATGTGGTACCAGAACTGCAGACACTGAGGCCCGAAGTCAGAACACTCAGAGCTTTGAAGACGAGCTGTATCTCCATGCGTCACACTGCTGGCCTCGATGTACATGTAGTGACCATCTAGACAAGTGGGGTGAAATTGATCAGGATTATCCATCACATACTGTACACATATTCATTGTTGTTATCATCAAAGGGAATTGTGTTTCCGATCAATTCATTGTTTCAGCATATGATCTCAAATGTGAAATGCTGGCACTATTATAATAACAGAGTATCTAGTACGGTGATTCGTAACCTTTAAAAAATATATATATTTCCTGAACCCCCAGCTTGATATGTATTAGGCCATGGACACCATTTGATTCAAATTATATCTCTGGGGCTTCAAGCTCCACTGTAAAATACTCAGTGTTAATTAATCTATTTGTCTATTTGGTTCCATTTGTACACTCTCAGAGTTACAGACCCATAAGGGTCCATTTGGTTACTAAAACCATTTGGTTTAAATGGGAACCCCCTGGGACCCCCTCAAGGACCCTTGCGGGTCACGGTCCCACATTCACAACCAGTGAACTAGTAAAGCTGGAGACTGTACTACCTCCACGGGTGTGGTCAGCAGACGGCCCGGTCAACAGAGTAGGGGTGGAGCCACTTGCCCATGTCCAATCAAAAGCATCCGTCATCATCTGACTCCAGCTGCAAAGATTGCTGTCAAAGCTGCAGTCCATGTTGCAGACTGTGAAAGGAACATTTGCAAAATATTAACATGAGCCAAATGTTTTGACCTTTTAGGCTTTTATCTAAATGAAAAACCCAGTAATATTTAACTTTAATTTCCTGACAAAACTGCAGCTCAGCTATTTGCTTGGAAGAAAACACATGTTAATTTGTAACCTGTTTGGATTAAAGCAATAGATTACATGATACATATTCTGTCCTTTTTCGACAACATAAAGGGAAAAAGATCTGTATTGTGTAACCTTAATGTACCCTCAAAATTGCAGATCTATAGTAAACAACCTTTTATATGACAGAGAAACCACTGACCAAGAAAATAAATCCTGTTTGTTTACCTGTGTGTGGGACAATAACCTCTCCACCAGTGGAGGGAGACACTGAGGGAGCATTAACCAGGAAAGAGGAACCAGCTAGAGAATGTAGACAAATATCAACGACATGAGTTTAGGCTTTTTTCCTTCTTATTTTTTGCAACCAAAAAACTGGTTTTCTGTATTAGGACATCCTCACCTGAGCATGAGCCCAAATGGATGGAAATGTCATCTATAGCTATGTCTGATAGAGGGTTAGAACCTCGGATTGCTTCTATTATGATCTGAAACAGGGAATATGGGGAATGAATTAATCACTGAGCCAAATCACCCACGTTCATCCATGCATGAAAATGATCTTTTAGGTAGGTTGATCACATAGTTATTCTATGTACTGTAATATAGTATCGACCTTACCTGGAAAGGCCCAGAGACATTTATATCAACCTGTGCCGCACGCCACTCTGGTCCTTGGTTGTTGCTTTTTGACCATTTCTTCGTGACAACATTGTCATGGAGCTGGTAGATATTGAGAGCCATAGCTCTGGCCGAACCGTACATATGGTACCAAAACTGCAGGCAGACGTGGCCGGTGTATTGGCACTTGGGACTCAGCAGACGGGCTGAGTCTCCGTGGACCACACTGTTACCCTCAATGTACATGTAGAAGCCAGCTAGACAACACAGTGACACACATTCATATGGTAAGCTTCATTATCACTTCATTAAGAGCTACATTCTTTTGCAAGATTCTGACTGTGTCCTATTCTTTGGTTTAACCATCAGAGATCTCCTAAATTGTGCATTTTTGACTTTCGTACCTGTCGCCAACCTTTGAGGTGTGCATCGGCCTCCTTCACAAAAGCTTCATTATCACAAAACGTGGCGCGAATGCAAATATAATTGCAAGGATAAAGGTTGATGTTCCTGACAGCACATATTTTGTACTAGCTACTATGTAGAGTAATCCTGTGCCCTAGCATTGTGTCTTACTTCCAGTAGTGTGGTCTTGGTCGGGCCCAGAAGAGTGTGATGCGGTAGAGCCTGACTGTCTAGTCCAATCGAAGCTGTCCTGTACAAGCTGTTCCCACCCGCACAGACCACTCTCAAAGTTGCAGTTTAAGGGGCAAACTGTTGAAAAAGCAAAAAACATGGAGCTGTATAATTAACCCACTTTTTGCAGAACAAGTACACAATTGACAGGATGGTCATTAATATACCACAGATTAAATGACAGTTAATTTGAGGGAAAACAACAATACCTGAGTGTATTCTTTTAGTTGTATTCCTTATAAATAATACAAATTCTGCACAGAATATAATTCTAGTAAAGTGTACAAATGGTCCATATCTATAGTAATAATAAGGCTCATATCATAATACAGCCTGCAAATTGGAATAGAGTTTTACAATAATGTTTATATTGCATTCACCCCTTTGAGGGAAAACAATCCAACAGTGAGTCCTGAAAGTGAATTATGTTATTGATTGCTGTAATCAATATTTTATTGTTCATTTCATTTTGAAAGCAAGCTTCGCAACTCTGACTGCGCTTACTGGTTTGGTCGGGTGTGGGAGGGGGAGTGGGAGGGGGCTTTGGAGTTGTCTCAGGAACAGCTGAAATTAAAAGAAGAAAAAAAGAGAAAAAAAACTGTTATTGAGGGAATCAATTTGACAGTGGTCAGAGTTATTAAAAGATAAGAGTAGAAAAGTAGATGGAAGTGATATGAACTACTGCATGTAGAACAGAGTTGAGTAGAGTTGATTGATCGTGTGAATTGTCTTCAATAGCTGATTGCCGTCAGCCAGTGATTCATTTACATCAATTTGTCAATCAAGGCCAATTTGATTCACCTGCAGAACCCCATTGGAGATGGGGCTATATGAGTCTACTGCTTCTATGGTAGTTATCAAAGCCCCATTCGGATGCTCACCACAGGCTGTACCAGTCTGCCAGTCAGGCAGCGTCACCCCTGCCACCTGGCAGGCCGCCACGTAGGACTCCAGTGACTCGCACAAGGTGTGTTGGTCCCCCTCCGTGGCACAGTAGTCGTACGCACAGCTGTGAAGGTAGGTCTCTGGGTGCACAGGGTCATGGCAGGGACTGAAGGCCTCCCCAAACAGTATGTTACACTCAATGTAGGCCTTGTCCTCCTCGTCAACACTGCAGGGTCTGGGGTCAGCTGGATCGGCGATGCAGCTGATGATAATGAGATTGAACTTTATTTAGAGTGCCAAACAGAGTTACAAAGTGCTTCACAAAACTAACAACAAACACACTGACCGGAGTGCCCCAGGGGTCTATACTCCCCATTTCCCTCTACACCAAACCATATCCCCCTGTTCCTTGTCCTTTTCTGAAAATAGCCTATATCTACTACATCGGCTGTTTTAAAGTTCATCATCTGGTTAAAACTAAAAACATCAAAGAAAGGTAAAAAAAAAACTACTTTAAAAAAGATGAAAAGAACTAGGCCTTCAGAAGTGATTTAAAAGATGACACATGATTTTGATAGCCTTAAATCTTAAGGTAGGGCTTTCCAAAGCCTATGCCGGGGTCACGAAAGGCTGATCGTCCCAGGTAATGAGGCAAGTTTTAGGACCAACCAGAAGAGGGCCCTATGTGAGGATCTAAGGCTGTGCTCAGGCTCATATAGCGGACCAGCGTGATCTAAAATGTAACCGTGGGAGGGTTGCAGGGCTTTAAAAGTAATGAAACTCACAGGCAACCAGTGGAGAGAAACTGATTGCACAAGATAGATTAGAGAGGAATGAGCATGCAATTATTTGAATTTGATTTTATGACACAAAAACAGGTAGCAGAAATATACAGTGCAGTGGCAAGAATAATTACGAATCTTATGGTTGACTTCCGAAGCAAGTGAGGTGAGTTGTTTTATAAACATTGATTATCCACATGGACTACTAGGCAAGGTATTCTGAATTTCTGCCTGATTGCCTTCAGTAACTTTTGTTCTTAATCTTTATTTAACCAGGAAGCCATCTTGAGATTATATGAAAATATCAAACTAGTCTACTGAAATCATGTAAAGTCAAGAAACTCACAAAGTATCATCCATAACCCTCCAGCTATTGCCGAATTCGACAGGCCCAGTGGCGTTGTTACCGTCAGGCATTATGAAATCATCACCCTGTGCACCATTATAGGTACCACACAGGCCACTCATCTCCCCCATGTAGCGCTCATCCACCTGCAGGAACAGCCTGTTCTGCCCGTCTATCAGCATCCTGAGGCCAAAGTTCGTCTCCAGGACAACATATTGCTCCTTCTTGAATACCTTTAGTGAGCCGTATGTGCCATGGGTGGAGTAGGGGAGTTCCACCCTGCTCTTATGTACCTAGAGAGGGGTCAGTTCACAGTCTTATTTAGTTATTTTACACAATTCTCACATAACAGAGTGTCTTTTCCACTGCAGATGTTTCAACTGTGTTGGCCTACATACTGTAAGGTATGCTGTTGAGCAGTATTTAATACAGGGCACTGGAGTAGACTTGATAGCAGGGCAAAGTCAACTGGGTCAGATATATTCCAGTTTCTGTCTTGTGGTAAAAATGGCTTACTCTTTGCACTGACCTATGACACAATAATGTCTCTGGACAGTTGGAACACGTGTGGACTAATATTTAGGCTATTGGAAGTTTGGAAGCATTCCTTTATAAACTAGAAAGGAATATCTCTGGCCTACCCAGAACTGTGTAAGTTGTGGGTTGCAGCGTCAGGAGGACTCACGATAGTGGGGTAAATAGCTAACAAAACCAAAAACCAAAAAACCTTGACCCGGCAGAGATAATTACAGTACATTTCCTTGACTGACATTCTGTACAAAAAGGAAAAAGTTCAATTTTCAATAGTTCCTTTCCCACTACCAGTTATAGTAAAATAGCCAAACAAAGATTTAAAAGAATGAATGATAAATAATTAATTTAGTTCAAAGAATGCAACACTGTACTTAACTTAATGAGACTGTGCATATCAGTGGTCAGGGGTCTTTGATAGTAGCTGAGTGATGAATTGAAAGCTTTTATCATGCTTACCAAGACATTCCCATTCTGATTCAAGGTGATGTGCAATCCGTCCACCTGGAGAGTCACAGCGTCCAGCTTGGAGCGGGATAAGGTTTGGTTGGTGGGGTTTACGTTGCGTCCGGTCACATTGAACTGCACCGGTCCGCGTCCAACATACGGGTCCGTGGCACATGTAGTAGTAGCCAGGGTGTATGTGCAACCCCCCTGGAAGTTATAGGCCCTCTTATCAAAAGTGATGTAGTGCGGGTCACCGTACACACGGCAGGTAACAGGTTTGGTAGGGAAGCAGCCCATGACCCCTTCCTTCGTCTTACAGACTTCGCTGAATTCACATTGCATTGGGCTGCACAGGACGCTGTTATGGCCCATGCACTGACACTCGTGGTCACACTGTCCAGCCACAAATGTTGCTCCTTGCTGGGTATGAAAGGGAGATGTCAATGCTTAATGTTAGCTTTCAGCTGTCTGAGTCTTCTCAGCAATAATGTTTTGAATGACAAAATCCCTAACACATTTTGGGATGTTATGCTGAATGTAAGCACAAGCTTTTATACCCCAGTTCTGTAAATTGACAACTCTTTGCAGTATTCACTGCCACAGTCAAGTGCAAAATATTATGTTAATATTCTTTTGGATGCTGCAGAATAACACAATAGCTACTACACCTAAGAGTGTATTTAGGCTGTCCTAATATGCCCTATAAGTGCCTAGCTAACATTTCTACATTTCTGTATTTGGTTTAGCTTTATTCCCTCCTATTTTTTTTGCAGTCCTCTGAAAGCAACCAACTCACATAAAAGGCACATGGTCAATAAGCTTTATTCCGCCTCTGGTTCAGTTACCTCGTAGTGTTGTCCATCTGTCCAGCAGCCGCAGTCCTCTGCAGGGACACACTTCCCTCCGCTGAGTTTGAAACCAGGATCACACTCACATCTCTCCTCACAGCTTCCGCAGGCCCCGTTTATATCCTGGCTGGAACACACCTCAGGACAGCCTTCGGCACACGAGTTATAATGGCTATGCTCGCCACACTCCAAGGCTGAGGGTATGAGAGAATGGGAAAGCAACCGAAACAGGTAAAACCACGACGTTTAGTGAATTCAGTATAGTCACAAGCACTATCATCATCATCATCATCCTCAACAACATCATCATCATCATCATTACTGTCATCAAAATCATTAATTTTATCCTTAATCCATTAAGACCGGGAACACATCTGTGTCATTTTAGATTTGAGCTATAACATTTATTTTATACTTTGGCTATTCAAAAATAGCAGATCTACAAGTAGCGTGGCACTGAGTGCCGCGCTACGAGCTTGTAGATCTGATATTTTAGAAAAATCTTGAACATTTGAGCAAATATTTGAATATATATATTTATATAACACATTTTTAACTAAAATCTTTGCTTCTGGAGGTCCCTGGAACAAAATATTTTACAAATGTTTGCTTTAAAAACTATATATTCAAAGATTTTCACACATTTACACATTTTACGAGCTTGTAGATCTGCTATTTTTGAATAGCCAAAGAAATCTAAACATTAAACAGATGCTCTCCCGGTCTTAATGGGTTAAGCGGTGAAATGGAAATGGGAAATAACAAGATAAGAAGCATACGGCAGAGAGAGGAGTTCCTCCAGGTGCGCACGTCGACTCCAGCCTGCTGGCATACATCTGTGTAGGCCTGTAGGGTGTCACACAACACGCCCAGGTCACCGTGAGTGTCACACATCCCCGCCACACAGCTCCTGAAGTAGCTCTCCGCCTCCAGCACCGATAGGCAACCGGAGAAAGGCCCGGTCGCAGAGAGGAGGCCTCCGCAGTAAGATTCACTGGCATAGTCCAACTCTTCTCGGAGGTCACACGTGTGGGGCACGGGCGTGGCCTCGCAGGGGGCTCTTCCCGCGGCCCGCCAGCTGTCTGCCAAAGCCGCAGCATCTGGAGCATCTGAACTGTCAGGCCTATCATCCTCTCCTTCGTGGTTAAAGTTTCCACACAGGCCACAGACTTTACCAGAGTAAGCAGCTGGCACAGTGATGTGGACGGCCCCATTATTGTCGTAGGAGATAGAGAGATCAAAGCTGGTTTCCACCATGACAGCAGCCGGGTTGCCACGGATCTTGACGGCACCTCCTTTGAGGCTCAGTGGAAGCTTTTTCCAGATGCCATTTATCTAGAAAACAGAGCGGAATTAGAGATCTTTCTTTGTTTCCCCGTTCTCCCTCAGGCGCTGACATCATGAATTTAAGTCTGATCAACTTGATAAGCATTGCCGTTCCACAAAATTATGCAACCACACCAAATTTATGATGAACTCTGGTTATCAGCATAACCTGTGTTTGGCTGATATGAGTCTGCAGATATGGGGGCTAACCCATCATTACAGCACATCGAGATTACACTTTGTCTCCTTGTGCACAAGTCTCAAATGTATAATTTGTTTACATAATCATATGTAAATAAAATACTCAAATACTACTCACTCACTATTATTTGTAGCAGACCATGAGTTCATGGTAATGGTACAGAAGGCATCCGAAATTATGCAATATAAATATATAAATATTTTGTAAATATTTAATTACATTAAGGATTTCTCAATTAGACTCCAATTGATCTATACATTCTTGGCTACCTCCCCAGTATATCAGAACATCCTCAACTTATTATTGGTCTCGAACTTGGTCTCAAAAAATAAATACATAATTAGTGGGAAATCAATTTGTTTCTTGATTATCGCTTTACTCAGCACCAGTGCACTGACAGAACAAATATGTATAGCTTTAGCTTATTCTTAAATTGAAAAGGTATTTCCCCTTTAAGAAACTCACCATGGCCCGATGAGTCTGCGTCTTAAGCAGGGACACACTGAGATCGCTCAGCTCCACGTTGACCTGCTGGGTGGTGGGCAGAGACGCGTTCTCCCTCTGCTCATTCACCACCTCCACGCTGAAGGGTGACAGGGCCCCGGTGGGCGAGCAGGTCTTGGCGAGGACGTAGGTGCAAGGGACCGAGAAGCGGAAGAGAGCCTCATCGAAGGTGCTGCACTGTGCGTCGCTGTGGACGGTGCAGGTTGCCGAGGCGGCGGTCCTACTGGTACCGGATGTTTGCGGACCACAGGTTTGGCCTTCCGGGCACAGAGAGGGAGAGCAGGACAGCTGGCCACCAGCACACAGGCAGCGAGTGGACTCGTCTGTCCAGAACTCTGTGTCGGGTTCACACTGGTTTCCTGTGGCAGAATGGCAAGAAAACCAGTAAATAATAGGCAATGAATGAAATGATCATAACAACTGAAACAAAAAAAAGTCTAATTTTATTACATTTTAAAGAATCATAATTGAGGTATCTGTGGTGTATTGAGCTGGTAAAATACAGTTTTCCATATTTGTATTAAGTATACAATATACTGTTTATTCTGTATTATATATTTTATGTTGACAGCAAATGTAATCACAGAAATGCAGTAGTTGGAGCAAGGCCTAGCTAATCCTTTTATGACCATGGGTGTGTACCTTTTATAAGGAATTTCTATGCGCATAGTTCATAAATCCCATCAATAAATAAATGAATCATCAGTAAATAATTAAAGTGAACTTCATTTTAAAGTTGAGGTGAATACTCACCACACAAGCCTTTTCTTACTCCTATTTGGTCCAACATTCCCTGTCCCTCCACAAACACCCCCTGGACACCTTCAAATGCAACCTGAAATAAAGTCCATTGTTAGATGCACTCTGTTAATCTCTGTTAATCTAAATGTACAGCTCAGGATTTTACAGTGTACACTTTGCTACCTGTGTGCCTGTTTCAGCGATGGATAGGGGAATGAACACTTGCTTCCATTCGTCTCCGTCCAGGGCCGGTGACGTCCAGATTACTGATTGTCCAGCCCTGCCTTTGAGCAGCGCTTTCAGTTCTGATCCATTAGCTGCCATCGGGGCCCGGTACCAGAACTCCAGGCAGGCCTCGCCTTGTAGCATGAGAGCACTGCTCGCTAAAGAGAAATTCTCTGAATCGAGGTATTCATCTACAGCAGGGGGGTGAAAGAGGATAATGTTATAGGATTTGATTATACATGGTGATTGAGTGCATACCCTGGACCTCTCCATGGGAAATTACCCTGCTGCTTGGAACTTGGCAGAAAATAGCAGATGTATAAGCTTGGACAAAAATAGTAGATCTGCAAGCTCACAACGAGTTGTGATTCTACGCATTGTGAGCTTGTAGATTGTCTATTTTCAGCACGCCACACCATCGTACGGCAAAGCTTTTCCATCCCATTAAGCTTTTCGTTGCATTACCAAGAATGTCAAAAATGCTCTCATTTCCCTCTTACTGGAATAACAGCAGAAGTACATCTGTTGTGGCACATTATAATTAGTTGCTAAGTAGCTGGAGTGTTTTTGAGCCGCTAACTGTGAGACTCAAGTGTAGGCCCTCTTACATTACTTTGACTGCCCCCAGGAGAAAACCAGGCAATAAAAGATTATTACCCTGCTTCAGATCAATTAGAGATATGGCACGGACACAAAAAACTGCCTGCCTACAGATTAGACTGGAACTGTGGACTAATGTTCCATGCTCTGCTGTTAAGAATCCCCTCCACAAAAAGAAACATTCAAAGTTAAGGTTAGTGCAATCAGATGACATCATTTCTCGCTGTCCTGCTATGACACGTCAACAACACAACATCCTGTTGCCTCGTAATGTAATGTAATGTCTGGCGCGTTTTGCTAAATTTTCTTGTAGATTTCGTTTTTTGATCACTGTAATATTGTTAGCCGTACCGTACCTACTGTACCTGTTTCTCTGTGGGTTCTTGTCCAGTCACAAGATGGGCTGGCGTCACTGTTGAGGACGCACTTTGTAACATATTCTATGGAAGTAAATGAGAACATAATGAAGCAACAAAACAGAAACAAAACATGAATATCTATCTATCTATCTGGACAAATAATTTCGGCCCCACATGTTAATATAGTTCTATGAACTTACAAAGTACAGCACTGCTGCCTGGTAATAATTGCATAAAAAAACATAAAACAATAGATAACATCCAATATGCAGACATGTTTTATCCAAAGTTACTGTTGCCAATGTGGATGAATGTGAAAGCACCAACAAAATCTCTACAACAGCACATTATGAATAAGTAAATAAGTAATAATAAACATCCAGTTTATTTCATTGACTCATTGTTAGTCTATAAAATAGTAATATATAAGACAGGGGAAAAAAAGACAATAAAACAGCCCCAAGCATTTTTCAGTCCTCCACTGTAAACAGTACCTGAGTTTGCTCTCCAGTGTGGGGGAGTAATTGACAGGTTTCCATTTTCAGCTCTGCAAGAAAGAACAGGCGACATAAATCAGAGATGTGATTCTATTTATTATGATAATAATAAGTGGTTGACAATCGTTTCCCTATTAATTGTTGTAGTCTGCGCTTGACCTTGCCTCTAGAGTATGAATAGTATTATAACATACACACGCCAATGCCGTTTCCAGTCAATGAAACGCAACCTTATCGTCATTGTTTAAAGTAATGGTGAAAGAAATAAACCAAAAAAACACATCTTATAGAGAGCTTTAGTTTTGCTGAGACCCACCTGCTACCAGTTCCTGCCAGAGACAGACAGAGTAGAACCACGGTGGCCAGCATACCTCCTGGCATGACTAATACCTCAGTGGCAGCTTCTCAGATAGCCTCCCCTTAGTAATAGGTTCCCTTCAGGGTGCTATTAGGGAGCTTCTCTGCGGAGGCACAGCTTATGTAACCCCGTACAGGTACAGTAAGTGTGGGCAGGGGAGTGCTTTGTGCTCCCTATCTGTTTCTCAAAACAGACCGCGGATACAAGGGAGTTTATATATCCCACACCTGACCAGGTAATGTATGAATAGTGGGTGGAAAGAGGAGGAGAGAGAGGGAGGGAGGAGAGAGAGAGAGGGGTGTGGGGGTGGCTTGACGTCAAATATAACAGAAGTGACGATGGCTGCTGCTCACATGCGGTAAATGGTGGTGTCTGATACCGTACCTAGGGTTAAGGTTAGAGCTTGTTGTATCCGTTGGTGACCAAAGGCACTCAGGTAAAACTGAGCATATTAGATTAGATGAGATTAGATCAGTGTTATTACACTTTTATTAGTGGCCTTGCGCCACAGGCCTGTACTCCGTTTCGAGGTGGACAGGCACACATTAACACAGTAAAACATAACAAACTATACAGACAGTTACAGTACATTTAATTGATAATAATCGTTAGAAATCATACAGAGGTACCCATCTTAATTCCACTGGCTCTTGGCACATTTCCACAGTTCCATTGCATTTCCCCACCAATAGCCCATAAATGTATAAATGGCTCCATTAATACTGTAAGTGAATCATAATGAAAATACCCACATACTGTATATGAATACAATTATAGTAATTTAATGCATATCATCTTTACTTAATGGGCCTCATGCAGGCTTATGAAACCAATATTGTATTGAACTGATAACTTTACTGTATTGAAAAAGTAAAACATTGGTATTACTAGAGGGCATTCCTCACAAGACAAAGGGCAAGGAAACTGGAAGCGACATATAGAACATGTCTTTGGTTTGACATTCCTGTGCACTAATGTGCCCATGAAAATTACATTATGAGTGAAGTCAATACTTGGTTAACAAAACGACTTTTCTCATAGTTAATCAGTCACCAAATTCTCTACAAGCAAAAAACATACTATGCATAATTCCATGACATCACAGTAAAAGGTATGGCATGTTAAAGGGTATAGTGTGTGTGTGTGTGTGTGTGTGTGTGTGTGTGTGTGTGTGTGTGTGTGTGTGTGTGTGTGTGCGCGTGCGTGCGTGTGTTTGCGCGAGTGTGCGCGTGCGCACACTCGCACACACACACACACACACACACACACGCGTGTGTGTGTGTGTGTGTGTGTGTGTGTGTGTGTGTGTGTGTGTGTCTGTGTGTGTGTGTGTGTCAAAAGAATGCGAATAAAGTTGCCAAACAGTATTAAATTCCAAATTTATATCTGCTATTTTTGAATAGCCAAAGGGTTAAAGAAGAATGTTATGTCTTTCAAGGAAATTACTTTAGCTTGGCTTCCTCAACTGCATTACAGTACAATCTTATCTCCACCATGACAGCAATAACAATCTATTTAGTTCTGGGAGAGGATGTTGAATTCACTAAAATCACCAAAAATAACAAAAACACCTGTCAGTTATACAAGGGAACACTTTGATCCCTTAATTCTGTTCAGCGGTTTTTGTTAGCAGTATGTACACAGTTCATGAAAACTCAAAATAATTAAGGGATCAAAGTGTTCCCTACATTTCTTTGAGCAGTATATAATACTGTGTATAAAGTATTATGTAACTAACTGGTGTCGTATAGTTTTTGTTAGATTAATGCTCTCTTTTTGATAAACTATTCAGTTTGTTGTATTGAAGACGCTGTTGAACTTCATGTATTTTGCATGCAGAGAGGGTCTACGAAACATCTTGCTGAGACAAATCTGGTTTGTTAAGCCTACGGTATAAACATATAATACCGCAAACTAACACGTAAACTATCAATTTGTGCAATGTACTGCATACTGTATGTCCTCTTGGGAGGTTTATGAGCTCAGTGTACAATACATGACGTGATAGTATTCTCCTGTTCAAAGCAGGCTTCGAGTCTATAGATGTCTGCAAGAACATATTTTCTGTGCACCAGATAACACCCCACATTCTAGAGCAGAAGAGTGATAAGAACGACACATTATTTCGTCTTATCTGATAACTGTGACACATTCCCAAGACCCCATCCTTTGTGTCAATACAGAGGGGACCAAGAACCAATACTGGAGCCCTTTACTGATTGTGTTGTTGTAAAGAATGTTATCAGTCAATAAATTATAAAAATAACCTTAACAATTTACCAGAGCAAAAAGCACTGTAGAGAAATGCTACAGTACATCTTTAACCACATGAACCCTTGCGTCCCTATGGGTATGTCATAATAGGTAAACATTTAGCGAATAAAGCCGAAGTACAAGCTCACAATGGCGAAGAGAAAAAGAAGAGAAAAAGGAGGGGGTCAAGTACAGGCTCCTGGGGGACCCCAGTCAACAGTCAAGTGGATAATAATCCAGAAAAGCAGACCTCATAATTGCAGTTTAGAAATGATAAGCTCTAATACAATCTGTTTTGTCTAACATCATTAACCAAGCTATTAATATTGCGTGCACACATTGTTAAATACTGTTATAGATTGACAAGCTAATTCCCCCCAGAAGTCTTCTCCTCCAATAAATACGAGTTAGCTTCCTTTTTCAGTGATAAAATCTGAGGAATTAGTGAAGCCATTAATACTTTTACAGCATGTCAAACAAACAAACAAACAAACAAGCATGCAAGCTGCCGGTCAGCTCTAGGTTTGTGCTTTAAAAGTTTGGATCAACAGACAGACGGAAAGACAGACAAAGTGTCTTATTCTAGCTGCATGGTTGCAGCCAAAAGGGTATGTCACCATTACGGTTATATAAAAGTAACGTTGTCAACCAGAAGGTTCCGCCCTCACCAGAGCTCACTGTAGCATGTGCCACGCTTATGGCCGCCTGATATGTCTGACCTCCTCCATGTTGGCCGTCTCGTTATCATTGTCAATCAGGCCCATCACCGTTGTGTCGTCAGCATACTTGATGATGATGTGGGAGCTGTCTGTGGCCACGCAGTTGTGTGTGTACATGGGAGCACGCTGCCCTGAGGGGTTCCTGTGTTGAGGGTCAGATGGCCTGACGTGATGTTGCCCATTCCAGTATCTAGCTGTACTGTATACGTGGTCAGATGTTGGCCTAAATCTCTAGGCTTTGTGCCGAGTCTGGTAGTTACTATAATGTTGAATAGCGAGGTGTCGTTTCTGATAACAGTTGTCTTCCAACAACTTAACCTCAAATGGAAATGGTTATTTTGACAACTAAACTAACCGTGAAGCCAGCTAAATTTAAATCTTAATGTTGCTGGATCTTGGTGCTGTACAGTTTACAGTTTACAGTTTACAGTTTAGGCATTTACTGTAGCAGACCCTCTTAAAGGATCTACACCATGAATAATTTTTTTTTTAATAATGTTTAATATCATATTGTTTATGTCCCTCAAACGTTTTTCAAAAGGTTTGAGCCTAAATCAAGCCTCAGATACTCATTCAAACTAACTTCTCTCTGGCTTATAAAGCACTTTCACCTGGAATACCACATTGTCCTGTTTGGCACGGGGCGCTATTGAGCCAGTTTGTATGCATGTAATCTCCTGGTTCTGTGTGGAAAAAGTAAAAAAAAAAATAAGAAAAAAAATAAGAAGAAGAAAAAAAAGTTTTTGGTTGGAACTGAAAAACGGGAGGGATTATACCCTGACGTGACGTCACGTCAGGGTGCAAATCAGTTTGGCCTGTTTTGAGACCAATTTACAGAAAACCCCAGATTTGCTGTGAAAGCCTGAGTGTTCAAACTGGGGTATTTTGGGAGATAGAAAAAAGGTAGGGGAGACCAAAAACACACAAAAAAGAAGAAAAAGTTAAAATTCATGGTGTAGTCCAGGGATGGGCAACTGGCGGCTCGCATGCGGCCCGCACCGTCACTCAATGCGGCCCCAGGCCAAAATCAAAAAAAAAAAAAACACAAAGAAAAACTAAGTAATCTAAACATATCCGAAATGGTGAACTATTGCCTTCAACTGTTCCAAACATGCAACTTTCCATGAACCATTTTAATTACAACAGTCCACCAGTAGAGCGCGCTCTCGTTTATTTTAATAGAAGCCTTATTAACAATAATTCTAGTGTTCATTTTTGGATATTTTTAAGCCAAGGTTACAGCAATACCCTGAAAGGCATACTCAGGAATGTGAAGTTTTGTTTAGCAGTACAGCTGTATTAAGTTGATAGAAGCATAACTAAATGCTAAATAAAAGTTATAACAAATAATAATAGTTAATATCCCTTATTTATCACATATGTGAGTTTTTTTAGTAATGGGGTACTACTGGCGAGAGTGCCGATAAACAGGCGCGGGCTGGGACCAAAATTCAGCCCAGGCATTTTGGTCCGAACTGGCGCACCGCCCCCAGACCGTTTTGCCAACGGGGGGGGGGGGGGGGTGGTGGTTCCCTGCCGATAAACAATGCGGCCCCCCAGAGTGATTGAGGAAATGTTGTGGCCCTCACCATCTACAAAGTTGCCCACCCCTGGTGTAGTCCCTTTTTTTTTTTATCTCTAAATTTTTATCCCACGATTTTGTAACCCTATTTTTTACACCCAGTGCTAATTGTCTATATAATCCTGGGGACTACCTTCCCTCTGCCAACCTAGGGAGGCCAGGGCCAAGCTCATGCCTCCTTCAATGCATGAGAGCCAACTGACCTTCTTGTCACCTGACAGGGGAGAGTTTCCCTGGTTGGACGTAGCGTGTGGAAGGAACACGTTATTCCAACCAGTTCCCTTCCCCTCCATCAGGCGCCCCGGCTGGCCAGGGGGAGGCAGTATGGTGACCAGGATTACTGCATGTTTTTGGGGAGAACATGCAAACTCCACACAGAAAGGCCCTTTCGCCAACCCCACCTAGGGTATGGGCACTGATGATGCGGAGGAGAGAACACACCCCCAGCACCCACAGCGTCCCCTGCGGGAATCGAACCCAGGACCTTCTAGCTGTGAGGCGACAGCACTACCGACTGTGCCACCGTGCCCCTGGTGTAGTCCCTTTAATCCAAGCTTACAGTAAGCAAGGACACAAGATATACATATACATCATAATAAACATAATACATCAAATGCATAAAAATAGTAATCTAATAATAAAGTAATACATAATTAAATCAATAATCGAATAATAACTAATACATACGTAACCAAGAACCTATCATCAGCCTACATTGAAACCTTACACACTATAGGATGCCAGGTCAACAATGACTTGGCATCTGTCTACATAACATGCTCTTTAAAGAGGTGGTGCCATGGTTTTGCACTTTTTCTGTTTTTCATGTGTCTATGAGGTTGATAGAACTTCATTAAGCCCCCCGGTGGTGTTTTTATGGTGTTTTATGTCTTCTCTGACTATTTGGAGTTTCTTCCTGGAGGCTGAAACCTTGAGGGTCAAAAGTGCCAATAGAGAAACAGGGGCATTGTGACATCACAATGCCATACCCTCCCCCTCATTATCATAACACAACAGGTGTGGGCATGAGGAGGAGGAGGGACTAGGACAGGTGGGTGGTGCTAAGGTGGTGGAGGAGGTGCTAAGGTGAGAACCAGGTATACTTAATGAACTGGAGGCGTGTCCACATAAAAACAACATTTTACACTTACTGTACACTTTTTTTTTTTTTGAAAAAAATCCTTACATAATAATAATACCTTATGATCAGGTTTTAAGGTTGAAAAATATCATGGCACTCCATCTTTAAGTAACATTTTAGCCTTTGCATAGTCCTGCAAGGTCGTCAAGGCGAGGGCCGTCAAGGCCAAGGGCTCGTCAAGGCCACGGGCTGAGGTGGAGTCTGAAGAGGTGAGTCTTCAGATTACGGCAGAAGATTGGGAGTGAGTCTGCAGTTCTAATTGCAATGGGGAGTTCATTCCATAGTTTGGGAGCCAGTACGGAGAAGAGTCTGGGACGTGTGGAGCGTTGTCCCGGATGTTTTAACGAAGGTTCTGACAGCTTCCCTGTGTTAGCTGATCTGAGAGAGTGGGAGGGGTTGTAGGGTTGGATCAGGCTTTGAAGATACGGGGGTGCCATACCTTTGGTTGCTTTGTAGGCCAACGTCAGTGTGTTGTACTCTGTGCGGGCAGTAACTGGGAGCCAATGGAGGGAGCAGAGAAGGGGGGTGACATTTTGGCTGGTTGAAGACCAATGTGCTGCTGCATTCTGGATCATTTGGAGAGGCTTAAGTGCACATGCCAGGAGGCCAGTAAGGAGAGAGTTACAATAGTCAAGTTTTGATATGACTGATGCCTGGATAAGGAGCTGGGCTGACTCCTGGGTGAGGAAGGGTCTAATCCTTCGAATGTTATAGAGTGTGAACCTAAAAGATCGAGTGACCGCTGTGATGTGGCTCTTGAATGAGAGCTGACTGTCCAGGACCATACCAAGGTTCTTGGCTGTTGGAACCGAAGTCACCAGGGCGTTGTCTATGGAAATAGTTAGATCCTGCGTGGGGCAGGGCTTAGCTGGGAAGATGAGAAGCTCAGTCTTGTCTGGGTTCAGCTTGGGTACAGTGTACCATGCAATACTGCTAGATAGATTAGAAAGTTGGGTTGGACCTTCTGTCACGGTTGTAAATTAGTTAAAGTCTTATCTTCAAGACAGGAGCTATTTGGTCTCCATTGGCAACTACAAATCAAAGTGAAATACCACTACAAGTTCCCCAAGGTTCAATCCCTGGGCCTCTTCTATACAACCTACTTCCTGCTTGGCAAAATTAGGCAGAAATAACAAAAACTATAATTATGCGGATGACACTCAAATTTACATTGTTTCTTAGAGTGACTATAGATTTGCTGGATTAATGAATTGAATGCAATAATTGGATGTGCCAAAATAATGTCCTTCAACTAAATAAAGACAACTGAGATAATAGTCTTCTTGAAATCTTGATGATGGATTCAGAGCTAAATTGTAGTAGCCACATCATTAGAGTAGTTTAACCTACTTGTGATAAAGGCATGTACTAAGTCTTGTTTGGACATGGATGCTGTAATTCTAACTATATTTTATAAGGCTGACTTTGCTGACTTTGCTATTGACTTGGCCTTTTTTCCATGGTCTCCAAAAAACTACACTATCAGACAGAAAGTCATTCAGAAAGCAGTTGCTAGAGTTGTAACAAGGTCTACGAAAGTTGAATGCATCACACCATTTCAGTGAGTCATAGAATTTATTTTAAGAATTGCTACTCGTCTTTAAATCTCAGTGATTCAGCGGCCAAAAGAAATCTCTGACTTAATTGCTTTTAGAGTATAAGCACTCATCTCAGGTCATCTGGCACCACTGTCTATTAACTATTCCCAGAGTTAAACTAAAACGCATGCAACAGATATTAGTTGGAACAAACTTTCAGACGATCTGAGACTTGCAGCAAAGCTTTTATGTTCTCCACTGTTTAACAGGATCATTATAGTTAATTAAAACTAACACAAACAAACTACCAATCTCAAGGATGTCAGTGGATGTCAAGATTTTATCTACATTGTTTTTCTCAGGTGTGATTCATGGCACAGGGGGAAAAAAGTTACATATAAACTGACCTGAGGAAGTTTCTGGATAGTTGGGTGTTATTATATTGTGGCAAGCTTCCGCATCTTGCGTCATGAAGCAGAAGTGTGAGCCTGCAGGGCACTAAACCTCCTGGTCAAAATTATTTCTTCAGAGACATTTGCAACTGGGAACATACTGTACTAGTGACATACCGGCCTTAAAACATTTTTAGATTTTCTGATTGTATTCAGTTACTATTTTGGTACACATTTGGTTACTTATTGTCTTTTATGATGCACTTAATGCTGTTGGCACTGCTCACAATACGAACTTGACATTGTGCAATTGCTAAATGGTCCAGGCAAACAGGCCAGTGAATCATAGCCTACATAGGCTTTGATCAACGACAGTACAACCTTTCAGGCTGACTAGAAGGAAGTTGTCTGTCCATTGATAAGGCCAAGTGAGTCAATGTCACTGAGCCAGTCAGTCAGTCTTGCCTGATATGATATTATTATTTTGTAGCATGCATGGTTTCAGTTAATCATCACACTATTAATTGATAGCTACTAAATGGGTTATTGCCATTGAATCCTGTTTACCCAACCCATGGGGCAAAATACAGTAATATACACTATAAAGTACCAGTGCGCTATTTATAGATAATTCTGCTCAAAGTGAAATTACAATAGTTATACAACTTTAATTGGAAATACTACTCGAATTATATATTTACAAAATACTTGCTGGTCTCTCAAACTCCTGCTGGTCTTTCACCAATAAATAAAAAAGGTCCATTAATAACAAACCTCCACTGCACCCCATTTCATGGACAGGAGCATGAGAAAGTGCAATCATTGGACAAGACCAAGAACAAAGCAATAAAGGTCTCTCTGCAAACCTGTTTGCAGACCACACAGCCCCTCACCCATGACTAACAGTTAATAATCCTATGTTTGGCCTTTGTATCTCTCTGTTGCTATACCCCCACTGTTGCACAAGACAAAATAGAACACCATAGCAAGAAGGAATGTACTGTAGGTTTGGAAACAAGTAAAGTAAAAAATACCATGTTTCATGGTTGAACATTCATATTCATGTTCAAATGTTTCAAACTGAACTATTCAGATTCTCGAAGTTACGATTTCCGTGAACAGAGTTTGGTGTCTGTAAACGTGTTGCATTGTTTGCAGCATTTGGGATAACACACCCGTAGCTGTCGTTTTGTAAAACAGGAAAGGGTTTAACTGTCTGAGATACTGACCCTGGTGGATACTTCCTCAGCAGCAATACATTGACTGGAGAAACGATACAGGGCATAAGCTGGACCCAAACCTCTGACACCTGCAAGCAGTGGTGTAAAGTAACTTAGTACATTAACTCAAGTACTGTACAACTTTGAGGTATTTTTTACTTTACTGGAGTATTTCCAAGTTTCAGTACTTGTACTACATCTCAGAGGCAAATATTATACTTTTACTCCACTACAATTATTTGAAAACTTTAGTCACTTGTTACTTTGTAGATTTTGATTATTATTACAAAACCACTTTGTTACATTAACCACTTCAGCTCTACATTTTGGCCATTTGAAAATAGCCGCTATTTTCTAAAGATTTTTATACATTTTATAAAATTTAAAAGTTCTGGAATGGGACATTCTGCATAATGAGTGCTTTCTACTTTTGATACCAATACTTTTGTACTTATTTATTTACTTTTACTTAAGTAAAAATTCTGAGTACTTTTTCCACCACTGCCTGCAAGTGTGTGAAACACATTTCTCCAGCCGAAAACCGAACCACGGCGGAGCTCTGTCTTCGCGAGTCTTTCTCTTTCCTCTGTCCTCTAGTGGATCCAAACTCCAGGTTCATTCACTGAAACACCTCCTCGTCGTCCACCTTTGTCAGACTCCAGCACTCACACCAGGCATGCCCCCCCCCCCCCCCCCCTCAAAGGTCACCTCTGCAAAAAAAAAAAAAAAAGGAAAAAATCAATCCACTGCACCACAGTCTTTCGGCTGTGAATAGGTCAATCTGTGGCATATGAATATCGTCTCTCCTTCTCCTCCTCTCTGCTCACTGTCTGCCGTCCCCAGAGAAGTCCTCAGCCCCCGGCTGCAAGGTCAAGGTCACGGTTGATGGATAGCGCTGGGCTAGATAGGGCAGACGTTGAGCTCTCTCTCATGTCTGTATACTCCGCTACTTCTACCCGTTGGTGAGTGCTTGGTTCTGTCCCTCGCACTCAGTCCATTCCTTTAGATGAGGTAATTAAATGGAGACATCTGGGATGTCACTGTTGGACGTCTCGAGGTTATGTCCAATACTTCACTATCTGGTGAAAGTCATCAGAGATGGAGACCGGCGGGAGAACAGGCCAGACAATGTACTCTCCAATATGTCTTATAGGTCTTAACACAAATCTTTGCTCCTGTTCAGTTGTTGCCCTACTTGCTCAGCGGAAGGAATATAAATAGCATGTTTTTTGGCTGCTTTGAACTGGGTGTAGAAGATTCAGAAATGTAAAAGTTTCTATAAGAGCCAAAGCTAATAATGCATCTGCCTTACTTAATTCATTCCTGCAACTCTTGAAGTGCCCATTAAAGTGCATATTAGGATATACAGTAACAGAAAATTCATGTTAAGGGCATAACTACATAACTGCTAAAGGGGGCCCATAAATGGCGCATTGTAAAGCCCACCATTTATGGACACTCCGACATTTATGGATGCACAAGTTGTCTGACCTGTTTACGACGATCTTTTCAGCCACATAGTCATGACTGAGGCAGAGGCTCCGGTGGTAGAGAGGTTGTCTGGGAATCGGAAGATTCCAGGTTTGACCTTGGCTCCTCCTGGCATCGCTTTGAAGTGTCTTTGAGCAGTGATGGGAAAAAGTACTCAAATGTTTTACTTGAGTAAAAGTATCAATAGTATTGCAATGTTGTAAAAGTCCGGAATTCAAAATGTACTTGAGTAAAAGTACAAAAGTATTAATTTAGTATCAAAATATACTTAAAAAGTACCAAAAGTAAAAGTACTAAAATATTTGAAAATAGCAGATCTTAGCCTATGTATAAAATAAATAGGGCTAAAGTGGTTAATGTATGTTTTATAATATAACAATTTATATCTGAAAAGTAACTAGTAACTAAAGTTTTCAAATTATTGTAGTGGAGTAAAAGTAAATGTTTTGCCGCTGAGATGTAGTGGAGTAGAAGTAAAAGTATTGGAAATTGGAAATACTCAAGTAAAGTACAAAAACCTAAACATTGTACTTAAGTAAATGTACTTAGTTTACTTTCCACCACTGTCCTTGAGCAAGACACACAATCCCTAAGTGCGCCCAATGTGATTATGACCATGACATGTGATTATGTGTATACATTATGGGTGAATGTGAGGCATACACTGTAAAGCACTTTGAGTGGTTGGTTGGAAGACTAGAAAAGTGCAATATAAATGCAGTCCATTAACCATTCAGAAGGCTGAACGCTGAAAGTAGTGAAAAAACACACTTTCCTGGAATAGTTGCCGTATCGGTTAACCGTCAAAGCAATCTGCACATTCATTGTAAGTAACGCAAGGGAAAGAAAACATATTGAAAGGCGTTCCAAAGAGCATTCATCAGTATTCAACATGTTTAATATTCACCGAATCGCTTCACATGCCGGTATGTTCCTTAATTTCACATTTGAATTTAACATTTTGCCCTGATGTCCCAAAAGTGAACCAGTGTTTATGGTGCAATAAAGCAATAAATGACTTCTGTTTGATATCCTGTTATTATTCTCACAAAACACATTCCCCCGGGGAATAACTTTCACCGACTTTTAAACGCTCCTGCTTTCTCCTCCTCTTCCTCTATCCTTCCGTCTATGACGAAGGTCATGTCGCGTCCTCCCTCACTCTCGTCACGCTCTGTTGAAATGTTTTCCGCATAATCTTGCAGGTGGTTTTCTGCCATTGGCACTTCATTTCACAATCAGAGCCCTTCCTCTCCCCTCCTCCCATGGGTGTAAACAGGTTGTCTAATGCATTGGTTCTCAAAGTGGGGTCCGGGGAGGGGTCCTTAAATGTGTTAATATAGCGTCACAATAATTTTAACCTTTTATACTTTGGCTATTCAAAAATAGCAGATCTACAAGTTCATAGCGCGGCACCGAGTGCCGCACTATGAGCTTGTAGATCTGCTATTTTTGAAAAATTGTGAAAATGTGTGCAAACCTTTGAATATGTATATTTTCATGCGAACATTTGTAACTCAAATCTTTGGGTCCATGGAACAAAATATTTGAGATGGGGGTCCGTGGCCAAATACATCATTTTGGGGGTCCTTGGCATGAAAAAGTAGAGAACCACTGGTCTAATGAATACAGGTGCAGTGGCTGTGCTCTGCCAATCAGGGAGACAGGATCAATACACTGTAGGCAAGCTGCGCTTAATTGTCTTTTGGGTAAAAGATATGGAATCAGTGTGATGCCTAGTTTATGCTAGCAGATCTACAAGCTCCCAACGCGTTGCATCCACGACAAAGCGGAAGTAAGAAGACTGTTTAATGTTTGTGTCAACACACTATTGATTTGTGTCAACAAATCAATTGCATAGTTGGCAATGAAAGTGCATGTATAATATACATTACACATGCATTACATGTGTGTGATGGCCACCTCCTCCTGTGGTATGGTTAGGCTACCTGTCATGCAGTGACAAGGATAGCGGCTCTCAAAGTGGGGTCCAGTGACCCTCAGGGGCAGGGGGTCCTTGAGGAGTTACAGGTCTGCAACTCTGAGAGCGTACAAATGGAACCAAATGGACCCGTATCGTGCTGATTGGGGTCCCAGAGATAGAACTGATATTAAATGGGGCCCTGCTGTGGCGTAATGCTTATCAAATTGGGGGTCCTTGAAATGAGAAAGTTTGAGAACCATTGGTTTAGAGAGACAGGCAACCCAAGGGCAGAGAGAGGGGTGACAGGTGAGACATGACAGGAATCGAATGAGGAGCAATAGTTGAGAAATAGTTTCTTCCCCAGAGACAAACATTCATCTGAACCTAGTCTCTCAAGCCAGACAACTATTCCACAGTCTTCGACCGCTACAGAGTCTGTAACTGTGCCTCGTAAAAGTCGCAAACATGAAACTGTCATCTGCTATTCAGACCGGAAGTGTAGCCTATTCGACCAATCAACGCGCAATGTTCAAGAAATGTATTTTAAAATATCTTTAAAATATCTTGTGGAACCAGCTAGCTAGATAGGCGTAGATTAATTTGATTTACTGTAGGCCTATTTACGTGACTGCAAAGGCGAAATGGAAGTGAGGAGAAGGCAGGACATCTGCTTTATTTTCTTCACATTTTCAGCACTTTTGGTGAACTAGCCCCCCCCTCCCCCCGATTGGTGGAAGTAATGTAAATAGATGGTGTCTATTTAAAAGCCTGCTGCTGGGTATACTTAATAAGCTGTTAATAAGGTGACATCCCGCACAGAGTTCACTCTCTCTTTGATCTCCCACACAGCTTTGACCAACTCTGCAGGAGTTAACGAGCATAGTTTTACCTCCCATTAAAAGCACAAATAACAAGGACTGTCAAAAGGACTGTGTAAAGGACATAGGCCTAGGGTACACATAAGCTGTGACACAGACAGTCACTTACATGGAAATATTTTACATTATTTGTTTAGCCTAAGTACCCTGCATAAGGACTTACCTTTTTTTTGCCATAATTGTGTTATTTCACACACAAACTTTACGCATACGCCTGTTTTCACCTCTGCAATACCTGTATGCTCAGTTCCTTTAAATAACCCTCTGGTACAAATGAGTCTACCATTGAGTACCAACCATTAAGCTAAATGGTATCAACCCAAACCATTATAAAGAGGTTGCATTAGCTTTTCTCCCCCCTTTCTTTTTCTTTTCTTTTTTCTCACGGCAAAATCTCCCCCCCCAACCCCTGTTGACAGAGGCTAAACTCACCTATGTATAGACTGTTATCTCTATTTTGTTATTATCTTATCTACTATTATTAGTACTACTACTGATATAAGTACAGTATATATACTGTATTTACTGCCCACCCCAGTGACAAGCATTTGAACTCAACACTGTATTTGCCTGTTTGGTTGTTGAGTGTTGTACTGAAGGCTGCTGTTCTGTCAAAGCAGGCTCTTGACTAAAGTGTTGCACCCCATACACTTATCATGTCATAGGCATGCAGTATTACTTAGGAGGATTGACCAAGCAGCCAGAACAGAACAGAACAGAACAGAACAGAACAGAACAGAACAGAACAGAACAGAACAGAACAGAACAGAACAGAACAGAACAGAACAGAACAGAACAGAACAGAACAGAACAGAACAGAACAGAACATCATTTCATCATTCTACCAGAGGGTGGCACTCTGTCTCTTTGTGAAAAGAACCTCCACCAGCGACCCTGAGTCATGACTGCAAACATTCTGCACATTTATTATACACCTGACAACATAATGAAAACTAAACCTGGTATTTTCTGTTAGAGCTGGAAATGTATAGTATTAAATTGAACGGGGAGGGGGGGGGGGGTATTCATTATACGTTTAAGACAAGGTGCTGTGTGAGGTATTTCAGAAACAATGAGAGAGTAAATTGACTACACTTGAACATGAGCTGGCTGAAACATTTAGTCTGGGGGCAGGGGGGCGGGGGGGGGGGGGGGCTAGGGGACAGTGGTCTCTGCCAGATCCTTTAACGGCCATAAACTAGAACCGAGAAGCCCATATTAAAACAATAGGAATTTAATTACAATAACAATTGATCTGGCTATCTAGTCTGTTAAAGCAAGATAATGCTCATTTGTGAAGACCGATAAGGAATTGGTTTTTCTGGGTTCAGTGATTCCCCTCCCTGATAAGCCCTCGCACCCGACGACAATACTCAGCGAGACACTGGCCCAGTGTCCTATCTCGCCTCAATTAACTTCAAACTGCTCTCCATTACACGCAACAATGAGGCACACCATTTCATTACCTTACACTGGCCCATCAGTGCCACTAATTGTTTTATTTTTTTATTTTCATTTTCATCCCCCCCCCATCCCCATCTCCCGGGGAATGATTGTGATGGAACTGGCTTTGTGAAGATATCCACTGTCCAGAGAGGGAGAGAGAGAGAGAGAGAGAGAGAGAGAGAGAGAGAGAGAGAGAGAGAGAGAGAGAGAGAGAGAGAGGGAGAGAGAGAGAGAGAGAGAGAGAGAGAGAGAGAGAGAGAGTGAGAGAGAGAGAGAGGGAGAGAGAGAAAGAGAGAGGGAGTGAGAGAGAGAGAGAGAGAGAGAGAGAGAGAGAGAGGGAGAGAGAAAGAGAGAGAGAGAGAGAGAGAGTGAGAGAGAGAGAGAGGGAGGGAGAGGGAGATCCTAGTTGTCCTCTCTCTTCCCTCTGCCTAGTCTTTACTGTTCCTACTGTGCGTGCATGCGTGCATGTGGTGCAGTGTGGTGTAGTGTTCGTGTGCGTGTGCGTGTGCGTGTGCGTGTGCGTGTGCGTGTGTGTGTGCGTGTGCGTGTGCGTGTGTGTGTAGTGTGTATAACCTTCAAAGGCCAGGGACCTGAAACACCCGCTGATGCTTAATTCACAATCAGCAAAAGGTCAGTGAACACACAGAACATGCGACTTGCACACACACACACACACACACACACACACACACACACACACACACACACACACACACACACACACACACACACACACACACACACACACACACACACGCAGCTAACTGGTTGTTGTCAGTATTGACCTACTATCATCCACACACAAGTCATAGCCAACAGCCAGAAGTTGAAGTAGCTTTATTGGTTGCGTTTTTGTTTGGTAAATTATGCATTAATGCAATATAGGGCAAGGCTGTTGAAGATAGCTGCAGCACTACTGTCTTACAATATACCCCAGATTGAAACTACAGAGACTCCAGAGTAGAGACTGCAGATGCCATGTACATACATAATTATACTCAGCAAATCAATCTATGGGCTCAAGGCTACGGCCCAAAAGCATCGGTCAGCTTTAGAGGAATTAGCTTTATTATACAAGTTCTACATTTTGAATATGTCAGATTGTCAATAACAATTAAAGTCAGTCCACTATTTTAATCTAATAAGATATCATTTCCAACCTAGTATCAAAGCATGTAATTAGCTTGTTGGTTCACTTCGGCTTAATGTGTTAATGCCATGTTTATATAGATCCGGTCTTGTTTTTGCTTAAGCAGGTCATGCTTAAGCAAAAAAAAGACAGGATCTAACACTGTGACATCATACTGTATTGCTGTGATGTCATACAATACTGACTTACAAATATGGAGACATTTGCCTCCCCATTGACTTCCAGTACTTTTAGTATTAAAAAGTCAATTTGATATGTGAAAAAGATCCTTGGCGTACTGGCCAAAAAATGCTGATCGGTCCAGGGGTTTGTGAAATTAGTTACAGACAGATGGACAAACAGACACATAGACCTGTATGATGACACCATGAAATAACTGTAGGATGACCCAATGGCAATGGCACTGCTTTCATGCTATGTTTTGACCATCTTACTGTACATAGACATGAGTTTGGTGTGGTTTCTTTGAGGCAGTGGTAGTATGGTTAAGCTTAGGCAAAGGGGCTAAGGTTATGGTTTGGGTTAGTAGGTTTAACGCAAGCCCACATTAAGTCCAACTGTGCCAACAGGCATATTACACGCTATGTGTGACCACAACCCCCCAGTGTTCCATGAGTCAGACACCTCGGGGTCTTCTTTCATAACCTTAGCAGTCCTCTACCACCATTCTGACTGTTCCAGCTCATATATGAGGTGAATTGAATCGAATGCATCCAATTGAATGGGCACCAATGACTGAGATGTGAGGCGGCGTCCCCTGCTCTCAAACTGCAATCGTTTCGGTCCTGCTATCTGCAATTTGATTCGGTGGCCCAACCAGCCGAGACCAGTTTGTGATGAGGTGCAGGTCTCCAGCAGGGCTGTAGAAATCACATCCCTCCTATTTTCACCTGAGCTGAGGCATACATCAGCTACGAACAGATACGGAGAGAGCGAGAGAGAGAGGGGGGGGAGAGAGAGAGAGAGAGAGAGGAAGAGAGAGAGAGAGCGAGAGAGAAGGGGGGAGAGAGAGAGAGGGGGAGAGAGGGCGGGGGGGGGGGGACAGCAAAGAGAGAGACGGAGACGGGGGGACGGGGGGGTCACAAAACTACAAGGTTTTGGGCAATGAGGTTTGCTACCCAAAATTCTGAAGGAAGCAGGGCATTGAAGGATAATTAAAACATAAAAACACATACACAACCCCCCCCCCACGCACACACACACACACACACACACACACACACACACACACACACACACACACACACACACACACACACACACACACACACACACACACACACACACACACACACACATGCACAAGTGCACACACAAACAGCATGGTATCACAGACTTACAGCAAAGGGGGTCATCACCGGAAGCTGGAGCTGGAGGAAGATACAATAAAACTATGCACAGTTGACTGAGCGAAAAGCAAAACAAACAAACAGGGAAAAAAGGAATCTTTGGTATTCTAATTACGTAAAAATCTGCATATATTCAAATGACAACATAGACTTATAGCTCAAGTAGTCTTTGAAAAAAAAGAATGAAAGAAGCCCCCCCAAGACACGCACCTGCTTCTCTATGAAGTGATCAGGCACACAGGCACCCCAGCAAACCCTCATTATCCTTTGAAAACCCCCCTCTGCCTGCAGTGTCCAACCTCTTGCACCTTTTCCACACTAAACTGGCCTGAAACAGATAGCAGCAGAGCTGCCGCAAGCCCAGGCACACAGAGCACATTTGAATGTCAACCGTCAAATATCACCCGAGGAAGCTGCAAAATGGCAACTTTGTCAGCTGCCGCAAAAGAAGCGTGCATTATCTCGACACGGAGCAACTCTGATAAGGCTAATGAAAGCCACGTGAATAGGGCGATGCAAGAGATGCGAGTTTTAATCACGATTTCAGGGAATTAGAGTTGGGAACTGAATGGCATTAATTTGAAGTTCGCTTAACGCATCCCCTGAATGTAGAATGAAGGCAATTCATATGAGATGCATAAAGAATAGGCATGGTAGGAGGTGCGTTTTAATAATCGATGCAGCCCTTTATTTATGCAAATACCAGCTAATTTGTAATTATCTGAGTGGGTGCATGTTTGGAATATTCTTTTAATCACCCCCTCAGCGTATAACTAAGAGCACCCATGTATAGCTACAGATGGTAATGAGATAGCGACAGAGTGGGAGACCACAATAGGAAGGAAATCTGATAAAGTACTTTTTTTTACGGGGCATTTCAGGTGTCTTATGGTATCATTAGCAAGGTGAATCACCAGTTGTGTTTTTGGACCCAGAGCAGCCATAAGAAAAAAAAACTTAATATGAAATGTGGATGAATAGTCAATGTGGGCGTGTGAGGAGGAAGAGGGTAATCTTGTTTGGGTATGCTGCCACTGGAACACCGCTTGGTGCCGTTACAGCGGTTTGCTCCACACTTGCATCAGGTTAAAGAATCTGGCTGGGCAAAGAAAGCCTGTCTCTCTCTCTCTCTCTGTGTGTAGCGTAACTTTAGAGGAGTAGCTCAGCCTGAAGCCCAAAAGCCTAACCACATGAACTCTAGTGTCCCTATTCTAAATCACAATGACCCGAATCAATGAAGTATATAGTGTTTAAGTGATTAAACAGAGGGGGAAAATACAAGTTGTGAAAACCAGTGTGTGTGTGTGTGTGTGTGTGTGTGTGTGCGTGCGTGCGTGTGTGCGTGTGTGCGTGTGCATGTGACATGTGTGCGTGTGTGTTACGCCCTTGGCTATGCACATGCAGCGCATGTGGTATAGTACCTGGCTAAGACGTTGAAGCCTTTTCGGATGCAACACAATGTATTGATGCACAGAGGAACAGGAGTTTGCCGTTTTCTCCCGAGGACTGTCTTGCACACTGTCGGAAGACTGAGGCTTCACGTTCACCTAGTCGATAAACAATCTGTGCACCACAAAGGAACAATAGATACCATTCTATGCCCCAGTCGGCAAACGTGTTCCTTTAAAATGTCAAATGAAATAGCGCTTTCAAGGGCGTGCAGTGTTCTATTGATTCAAAATGTGCTCATCATTTGACCACTGTGGCCAATTTATGGTCCGTCCCTTTTGGGATACAAAAGAGGTGAAGCAAAAAGAATGAAAATAAAAATCATGTTTTTGGCTGGTTGTTGTGTTCTTAATAAATGGCGGAGTTGGAAGATAAAGTCAACCGTGAATCAGTCGGAGAGAAACAGTTTTGAGTTTTCATATTCTACACTGGCTGGGGAAGAATAGTTGATGAGAGCACAATGTTTCTTTAACTTGTCACAAAGTTCCTGCAATAATATACATGCCATTAGACGCTCTCCATCAGCAATCAACGCTCGGAGCTGGAAACAATGAACTGAGAGTCGGAAGAACAAGGATGATTGTAGTGTGAGAGAGAAAAGAAATGAGGGGAGAGCAGGAAAAGATGCACAGAGCGGAAACCAAGAAACAAAGAGTAACATGGCGTGTGAGCAAGCGAGGAGAGAGAGAGGGGTGGGGGAGGGTGGGGGAGGGTACTGTGGTGTTTCATACGAATCCCTTTGAAGACTGTGTATGAGTGTGAATTCAATCAGGTTTAATCTGACTTCTGCTGTGGTGCCGGGCTCAGGGGAGTGCTCCCGACAGATCTGGCCAGGCCCTTTTATTTCCAGGGTGGCCTTCTTCAACCTCTCTCTACCCACCATTTCTCCCTTCATCTTCTCTCTCTCTCTCTCTCTCTCTCTCTCTCTCTCTCTCTCTCTCTCTCTCTCTTGGACCCACACACCACCCCTCTTCTCTCCTCCCTCTGTCCTTTTACCCCTACCGTCTCCCTGAATCCCTCTGCTTTTGAGAACTTTTGTATACCATTTGTCAGTGTGCATATTGATAATTGATGATGATGATGTGTGTGTGTGTGTGTGTGTGTGTGTGTGTGTGTGTGTGTGTGTGTGTGTGTGTGTGCGTGCGCGCGTGTGCACGTGTGCGCATACACACGTGTATGACTCATTTCAGACTCACAGCAGGACCTCTATGAAGGTCTGTTTGACTACTATCTCCATGTGTCTGTATGAGCTCTCAAAGAGGACTTCACTGTGTTTCTCCATTAAATTGTCTTAGCAGGAGTCAGCCACCGCTTGGCTGCTCTCCTGACGTCATTCAGTTATCATCTGCCGCGTCACATGGGAGTTGTATGGCTGGGTGTATCTCTCTCTCTACTTGAGTCACGTTGCACTGGCATGTAAAGACTGTAAAAATGCTTTTCTCTCTCCAAGGTTAGACCGCTGGGTGCAGGACGCTAAGACTTTTATTCCAAATGCGATATCCACCACCTGACACCCACTCTAACAATACAATTGATAGTACAACATAAGAACAACGGGGCAGCAATGGCTCCACCGGGAATATGTTCATCTGTTTAAATGGCATTATGGATAAGGATAAGGGACGAGCCAGATACATGTAGATTGTGAAAGTGTAGTCTATCGGTCTGTCTGTCTGTCTGTCTGTCAGTATATGTATTTATTTATATCCCCTCAATGTTTTGGTGTCCTTGTGTCTATCCATCCGTGGCTAACCACTACAACGATAATCACCACATTTGTTTAATTCATAATCTCAGTTCCACCATCCTGCAGTCCCTCCATATTTGGGCAAGACTGATTCACAGAGTAGCCACACCGTGATTAGATCTGTCTTGTTTGGATCCATTTCTCACCACTCAAAATCCCACTCTCCGTATACCAATTGCAATGTGCTGCTGTTTTATTTGGGCAGTGACTTTGCATGTTGTGCCATGTGGGGCTGTACGTTGTTTTTGTTTTTCTCTTGTCCTGGCTTTGCTGTTTTTTATGGTTGCCATTTGCTTGATAGGATACTTACAGTATATTGAAATTGGAGTTCAAGCTTGAATCTTGAAATCTATAGTATTTATAGATTCCATCATTGCACAAAAGATAATTTGCTTGTTATTGCTGATCATTCTGGTATCACTGTCATGGTTTTGCCTTGAACAAAAATAAGTCTCCCAAAGCAGTTCATTTGTTGCAGATTGTGCCCAGTTAGTCCATTTTAGTCAAGCCTGATCTTGATGTGAATTCTCCTTTCATCATGAATGGTTTAGTGTCTGACAGATGATTTTATCAAACCTGTTATATTGTTTTATAATGTATTCCTGAATTGTTCTTTCTAAACTTGAAACAATACCTTGTTTTATACAGTCCTTCTGATAGTTGTCAGTAGCTGTCAGTTTTGTCACTTTCATAAGCATCAACAACAGACAAAAATATTGCTTGAATTCCAAAATGATAAAATAAATGTGACACTTTTATTATACAAAATAGGTGGTTAGGGTTTTTCAGGTATTCTTTAATAATTTGACTAATTAATTCATTGTGATCGCTTCAGAAGAAACATGACAAAAAAACAGACATGAATTACAATCTACTGTGTATCAACACAAGGAAACCACCACATTTTCATGTTTCACATTCACTTTTAAATTTGATCTAAAACGCTTTTGGAGGCATGCATACATTATTTGGTTGATGTAAATCGCTTAACTTGCAGTAAGCATTCACATGAAGCCAAAGCGCGGAATTTTCCATTTCCCTCCTTTTTCTACCTTTTCCCCATCTCCCGCTCCCCGCCCCCCCCCCCCCCCTTTCTGGGCACAGGATGCAGAGCAGCTGTGTGGTAATCGAAAGGTTCATTGAATTGTTCTTGAGCAAGGCACTGAACCCATAACTGCTCCCGATGAGCAGGTCGGTGCCTTGCAAGGCTGCCTCTGCTGTCGATGTGTGAATACAAATACAAATCCTACAACATAAAGCACTTTGGATAAAGCAGACCAAGTGCAGACCATTTACCAGAACTTTTAAAAGCTCAGCGGGGCAACTTGAGTGAAATTTTTGAAAGCACAATAAGCAATTTAGGTATAGTGTGTGGTACTGCAATACATGTGGTGGTTATGCATGTGATTTCTGGTGTGCTGGGCTGTTCGTCTGTCTGTCTGTCTGTCTGTCTGTCTGTCTGTCTGTCTGTCTGTCTGTCTGTCTGTCTGTCTGTCTGTCTGTCTGTCTGTCTGTCTGTCTGTCTGTCTGTCTGTCTGTCGGTCTGTCTGTCGGTTTACCTGTCTATTGGTTTATTCTGTACTGTCTGTGAGGCTTTTAGTCAGTGTCTGTCTGTCTGTCTGTCTGTCTGTCTGTCTGTCTGTCTGTCTGTCTGTCTGTCTGTCTGTCTGTCTGTCTGTCTGTCTGTCTGTCTGTCTGTCTGTCTGTCTGTCTGTCTGTCTGTCTGTCTGTCTGTCTGTCTGTCTGTCTGTCTGTCTGTCTGTCTGTCTGTCTGTCCCATGTGGTCTGGCGTTCTTCAGGCCTCAGTGGCCGTGTGATGGATCCTTATGGCCCAGCAGGCATCTGCCTGCATTACAGCTGGGCCGGCCTAATGAACTGGACCCAGACACTGCTATAATCAGATTAATGAATGTGTTCAGGTACAAAATGACGGAAATCAATGGGAGGGAGAGAGCAGAGCCAAGCTGCTGCAGCACGGAGGCTGAGATGGTGTAGACAGGCACGGGGCCAAGGTCACCGAGGTCACACACACCAAGTGGAAGACTCTAGTCCAGAGAAAGGCTCTACAGGTCTATACAACCCCCTCAACACACACACGCACGCACACACACACACACACACACACACACACACACACACACACACACACACACACACACACACACACACACACACACACACACACACACACACACACACACACACACACACACACACACACACACACACACACACACGGACAATTGCACGGACAATTGCAGATGCAACTGTTCACAGAGATCTCAGTTTGGAGTGCAGACACACATGGACGTTTCGGCGCTGCATCACGCGTCACATAATGTGTGACAGATTGCGGGTAGATGTGCTAATTTATTTGACTGCATGTTTCCATTCTTTCCATCTTGATAGCTTGATAACTGAATCATACATTACTGTATGCAGGCACTGGTAGAAAATGTAATATTGCGTCTCTCTATAAATTCACCACACACTGGCCATGCTGTACGCACAGCATCGTCTCATCAATCTGTTCTTTCATAATGCACTTTGAATTATCTACAACTAGTGCCGTACCTGTTGTCAGACTCGGAGTACTTGTCTGTGATGTCAACACAGTGACGTCAGTAACAAACAGTGGTGGAAAAAGTACTCAGATATTTTACTGAAGTAAAAGTATCAATACTGCAATGTAGAAATACTCCGTTACAAGTAAAAGAATTCAAAATTTACTTGAGTGAAAGTAAAAAAAAGTATTGGTTCAGAAGAAAAATGACCATTGGTAAATGTACTTAAAGTGCCAAAAGTAAAGATACTCATTATGCAGACGGTCCCAATGCAAACGTTTTCAAATGTATAAAATGTATATAATTCCTTTGAAAATAGCAGATCTACAAGCTTACAACGCGTCGCAAAGCGACGCGTTGTAAGCTTGTAGATCTGCTATTTTCAAATGGCTGAAGTATATAGGTCTGAAGTGGTTTTGTAATAATAATCAAAATCTAAGTAACTAGTAACTAAAGTTTTCAAATAATTGTAGTGGAGTAAAAGTACAATATTTGCCTGTGAGCTGTAGTGGAGTAGAAGTAAAAGAACTGAAAATTGGAAATACTCCAGTAAAGTAAAACTATCTCAAAATTGTACTCAAGGACAGTACTTGAGTACATGTACTTAGTTACTTTACACCACTGGTAACAAAACAGTACGTGTCTGTGAAAACAGAGTGGCATCAGGCATCTCGTATTTTTGTGCAAAAAGCAAGAGACAGATACAGTACACAGACAGACAAATTGAAATGTATTGATAGATCTTACAAATTGGCAATAGCAGCTGTATCCCGAAACATTTGGGAGTGAATAGTTATTGTCTGTGGGATCCATCATTGCAGAATGCGATTTGCCCTTTTCGGGGTTTCATCATTTCAGATGTAATCACCAGATGCTGAACAAAATCTGCTATGGTTATTAGTTGGAACATGGTCCACGGTCGCTCATGCCCACATCCAGCATTTGAAGGGCCACGTGCAAATGTAATGTGACTGCACGGGGACGTGCATATAGTCACTGCATATTCATAAAGTGAAATGGCGTGAAATTGCAAAATGGCACGATTGGTAACGTGTCTCATGTTTCATAATGTTGACTTAACATGTCACTGGGGTGCAAGTTGTACACACACACACACACACACGCACACGCACACGCACACGCACACGCACACGCACACGCACACGCACACGCACACGCACACGCACACGCACACGCACACGCACACACACCCGCACACGCATTCTTCGTTACCAAACCATTTCATGTCATCGACCGGCGCCCCAGCAGTCCAAGCAGGGAGGCGTGTGGGAGCAGCTTCACAGTATGCACAGAAAAGGCTGCCTGAGAGGGATGCTTCTCACTCCAGCGTATCAGTCTGAGGCAGATGTCACCCCAGGAGAGAGAGGGAGAGGGGGGGGGTGGGAGGGGCGGGGGGTGCAGGAGAGGACAGTGAGAGAGAGAGCGGGCGAGAGAGAGAGAGAGATGGACAGGCATAGAAAAACAGGGGGAAGGTGGTAGAGAAAGAGATGGGGGAGAGAGAGGTTGAATGAGAGATAGGGGAGAGAGGAAGAGAGTGGGTGGTGGAAACAGCTTCTTTTTTTTTTTTACCCAAAATGGACACGATGAGTTTTTCAAGTCGGTCGGTGATGTAAACATACTTGTCCTGTATTTAATGTGGCAGTGAAGACTTGTGTGTGTATTTCGAATGGTAATGACAAATGGTGTCAATGGTGGAATTATTCTCCCAAGGCCGCGGGCCGGCCGGCGCCACATTACTCACTCACACCAAGAGATTATAACGTTTTTTTTATTTTTTAAATAACACATATGATCAATGGAAGCGTAAGTGTTGAGGTGAGCTGCGTGAGTAATCTCGATGATGGATATCTGCACAAACATTTCAAAGTGTGAAGAGTGGAAATTCTATCGAGCGAGCAGAAACGCGTCCAAAACCTGTCCACACTTAGGCTAACGTAGCACATAACTCAGCTTCTTTCCGTCCTTTATCAGCCTCGGCCCGCAGAAGCAATATGACGTCTTCGACATGGATTATGCTTGCATTGTCCGGGTGATTTAAACGTATAAATACAGATTTTGTGCACTTTTTGGTGTTAACTTCTGCTGACTGGATTAGCCTCTAACTCTATTAGAGCCTGTGGATTCTTCCTGGTCATCAATATGAGCATGAATAGCTGAACAACAGCAGTCTGCTGCCCTCATCACATATTCACAAGGAATCATTTCCTTCCATTGAGTTGTAGTCAAAGCTCGCAAAAATTCTCCTTAATGATCCCCCACACTCCTAGACTTATGAATAAAACACACAGGGATCAATGAATTATTGACTGCATGTCATCAAGTGAGGAAACTCCTAATGAAAAAGTGATATCAATATGGGCTGTAACATAATCCAACGCAAAAACAAATCTATGAATGTTATATGGCCACTAATCAAAAGAATTATTAGGCTCCTACAAAAGAAATAATGCAACGAGAGCAAAATAAAAGTTTGACAAGTGCTTGTATGTGAATGATGTCCTGGTGGAAGTAGTAACATCCAAGCTCAATACCGTGTCGTCCTGTAAAACCTTTCAATGGAGATAGTGACAAGTTTGTCGAGGAAGTGCTAATAACAGTGACAAATTATGTTTTTCTGTAAGTCTCGAATGCCTTGCCAAGTCTCTTACAGTTTCCAGCTTAAACGCTGCTCGTGAGGCAGTAATTGGTTGTGCCCTTTGATAAGAGTCGTCCTTTTTACACACCTCACATATACAGTACCCAAGTGCACATTCACGTGAATGTGCAAAGAGGCTTGTAGCATCACCAGAAATGGTTGAAATGATCACATCATGGCAGTCCTGCTGTGTTGTTGTTGTAATGTTTGTACACATAAATATCCTGTGTGAATCTATCCATTTGTAACTCTGAGAGTGAACACAAGATGTTACCGAATGGACCCGTAATGTACACTCTCAGAGTTAGATTAACTCAGCATATTACAGTTAAGTGTTCTGTCTATTTTAGAGGGACTGAGTGGACCAGCACGTATCTCACTGACAGCCCTGTGATGTGTTCCAAGTAACCCACCATCCTCATCTGGGAAATCACCCTTACTATACTACTATAGTCCTGTCACAAACAATCAGCACTCATTATCCACTATGCAGCACTACATTCTCTCCCATTTACCTGCAACATCTGGGGTATATGTGGTTTTTAGATTCAAGGCTTTTTTAAATTGTTATATCTTATGAGTATACACAAGAGTAAAATTATTAGATTTTGGTTCCTCAACATTACAGCAGCGATAACAATTAATAAAGAATAGCAACAATTCTAAGGAAAAAAATCTTCCCTGTGATCTCCCCCCCCCCCCCAAACATGATCATCAGGTATTATGATTATACTAGGAGGAAGATCTTTTTCAAAAAAGTGTATAGAAAGTGTCAAAATTATGTTTTTATGTGGACACGCCTCCAGTTCATCAAGTATACCTGGTTTTCAACTTAGCACCTCCCACCGGAACCAGTCCCTCCGCCTCCTTCTACAAGACCACCCACCTGTCCTAGTCCCTCCTCGTCCTCATGAAAGGACTGCCCATGGCCCTTCCCAGTTGTTTATATAATGCTCTAGACTAGAGCAGTGGTTGTCAAACTGGGGTCTGGGTAGCCCTAGGGGTCCTTCCAGAGTGTCCACAGCAACATGTGTCTTGCTGTGGACCCTATGGGTCCATTTGTTTCCATTTGTACACTCTCAGTCACAGATATGTAGGCAATGTAAGGGTACATTTGGTTCCTTACTATCAATCATTTTGCTCTGAGTTGCGCAAATGCATTTATTTATTTATTATTGAGAACAGAATGGATGCATTTAATTTTTTCTTTGCCGACTAAAGAAAGGGAGTATGAACTTCAAATTGAAGCCTGTATTGAGTAACCATAGTAGGCCTACACTGCTTTCTCTTCTGATACTATTCATTGAGTCTTATTTTGAAAAGCCACTACAGGAAGTCTGATAGTTATAACTGGCTACTTGTCTGTGCTGTGGGGAATGAATGGATGACGTTTTTTCATCGCTCATATTAACCTTTTTACCAATGTGAACACCATGCAATATGGAAGTACTGATCTTTCAATCATCTGTTGCAGTAGTGGTGAGTCTCATAGATTGTTTTGCCTCTCTCTCTCTGTGTTTACTTTTCCCCTCGTTCTTGCCCCTCCCACCTATGTTGCTATGTTGCTACATGTGCATTTTTCTTAGCCAAGCAAGCCCACCCACATCTGTTGTGGTATGATAATGAGGGGGAGGGTATGTTTTTGGAACATTAGAGAATCTCTGTTTTCTGATTGCCACTTTTGACTCAAAAGATTTCAGCTGACAGGAAGAAACCCAAAATAGTCAGGGAAGACATCATTACACATAACTGCACCACCAGGGGGTCTAATGACACACCATCAACCTCATAGACACATGAAAAACTGAAAAAGTACAAAACCATGGCATCACCTCTTTAACATTTACCTGTTGTTGTTGTTGTTGTTGCTGCTGTTGTGTCTTCCAGTAATCTAACCATAATCATGATGACAGAGGGGGTTTGGAGTGTGCTTTTGGAATTGCTAAGGATATTGTAGTAAAAAGTTGTAGTAGTGTGAAAAGGGAATGATTTGAAGAAGTAATCACTTACCTGTTTATTCATGGAGATTTGTATGTACTTTTATGTGGATTAAAGGTATTTTGTATGTTCTAGAATACACCCCTTGACATGGTGGAGTCTAGGCTCATTAGCTCAGCTGTGCATAAAATGCTGCCAGTTGACGACAGCATCATGTGTGGAGAGGAGACCACAACCATGCCATGAGTTCATGTACTGCATGTTTGTCCTTTTTTATTTGGGTCATTCTTGGTGTTGGTGAATGAACACCTGTTCATTCAACCTGTTGTTGCACACTACCCTGCCTGTTCTAATTTCCAGCCGCTAATTGGTCTAGCTAGCCTAACAGCCAGGTACAGTATATGAATGCAGTGGTAACATGGTAACAGCCAGGGTGCTAACTACAGGGGAGCAAGGGGGAGGGAGCATGGCTCTTCTTAATAAGACATGAGCTTCCCTGAATACAAGATTTGTGGAATTTTGGGGGGGTCTCTAAAATATTGACAATATGCAAATTTCTTCTTTCTCTTCATCAGGGATCATGCATAAACCTTGGCCATTATTGACGCATGATTCATGCATGAGGGCTATTCATCACTAATTCACTTTAATAAAGATACCTTTATTATTCTTGCCATCATCGAAGCATTCGCATAAACTTCACTTAGGGTTCGATTTGCTGGAGGGGGTCTATGCCTCTGCTTTTCTTTTTTCTTCTTTTGACAAATTGAGCACTCACTTCACTCACTTTAACTGTATGAGCACCACACTGTGTTGTTATACTGTGGGCTGGTTTGTTGATACTGTACGTGACCTCGCATCTGATGTCTCAATTGCACCGAGAAATGATTGTTCTCATCTGCATGTGAGGATTAGATCCCTTATAGGTAGCCTGGTGTGCTCTGATTTTGATTTAATACTCATACATTTGTGTTTATTGGCTGTTTTGCTATTTGACCCACTATCGGTGTCTTATTTGTGCTGATAGTACATCACTCTGCAGAGTATAGTGGCCATATTGTACTCTGATGTTTGGTTTTGATGCCAGTGTGGAGGTTTGATGTGGTCATTAACTGATACTTATACATCAGAAGTGCTGACATAAAGCAAGGAGCAGTATATGTTTGCAGCTTTTAATGTGTCTTTGCTACAAGAGTCACAGGACAGTTCTCTCTTTGAGGCACGCATAAACACCCCCGTAAAATAAAGTGAGCACCCACAAAAGGCACGGTATAGATCAGAGGTTCTCAAAAATGTTCATGTGAATTTCCAAATGAATTAATAATATTTTGTGCCAGGGACCCCCATAAGACATGTAGGCCTGTTAAAATTGTCAAGATAATTAAAATCCTTTAGAAAAAAACTTTTTTTTTGTTGAAAATAGCCAATCTACAAGCTTACAACGCATAGCATTGTGACATGTTACGAGTTTGTAGATCGACTATTTCTAATAGCCAAAGTAAAATAGGGTTAAACTGATTTTGATGCTATATTAACGCATTTAGCTGGACCCCACTTTGAGAAGCACTGGTATAGATCGTACACTTGTACAGCCCGTGTTACTTGGTACACCAAGCTAAACTGTATCTACCATGGTGTGTTTTTATGTGGATGGGTGTCGATGTGTTATGCTAATGATGATTAGTTGAGCCAAACTATTGTAACGAGACTGTGTGTTTGTTTCTCTCTTGTCTCAGTATGTCACTCTTTCTGCGCATTGATCCATCAGAGAGAGTGCTGCAAATGCCAAACAGCTCAACTATAATGCACTCTAGGTTGCCTGGTTTTTCCTCATGTACCATCACCACAACCACCCTTTGGCGTATTGCTGATCGCCGTGTTGCCTTTGTTTCCCCGACTTGGTCCTGCAGTTATTAACCAGACGTTTCGACCCAGACAGCTAGCGCTGACTTTACCATGAGCCCTGCTAACCTTGCCTTGAGTAGTGCAATTGCCGCCACTATGGAGCCCTGTTATGAGAGCGCTTTTATCTGCAGCAGCACCCCCCACGTGAAGCACTCAACCAATTACCTTCCCGTCAGACATGGAACATGGTACGGTGTTTTCATACACTCTGTCTCTCCGTGGCTTGTTTGAAGGACATGATGAGCGCACGTGGCCGCGGTGTCAGAGGAAAGGGCCCCGTCTGGGAGCAAGAGTGTAATTGGTGGGGAGAGCTCTGTACTGTTTGTGCTTCGTGTGTAAGCAGATTACAGGCTGGCAGAGCTGCGGCCCCCCCTCTGGGTGCTGCAACATGGCTGCTGGTACGTGGTGTGTAAAACAAGCATGTCACTCATGAATTATACATGGGAGAATGCCCAGACATGAAATTGGCACCAAAATGCAGAGACAGAGACTAGAGAGAGAGAGAGAGAGAGAGAGAGAGAGAGAGAGAGAGAGAGAGAGAGAGAGAGAGAGAGAGAGAGAGAGAGACCTCACTTCATGGCAATTAAAGGGAAAACAGGTGTGTATAGAACGCCCGGGAAGCCAGCCGTTATGGTAGAGCAGGGGATTAGCTGGAAGCAGGGAGCTGCGGCATTCTCTGCCATTTTGCATTGTTCACAAACCCCATTGTTGGTGTGCTGTGTGTCTTCTCTCCTGCTAACAGTAATCATGTTTTGCATGGAGGCTAAATTGTTGTTTACCATTCACTCCACTGAAAGGCTTTCTTCCTGTTCGGGCTTTATTGTTCTGTCTTGGAAGTGTGTTGCCTTCAGGATTATAGTCTCTTTCATCATGCTAAATGGTCCCCTTTTGGAATATTAAGCCTTCGCTTGCAAACTGCTGTTTCACTGCTCATTAAAAAAAAAATTGTAAGCAAGGGTATAGCATTTTCCTATATCTTGACAAAATAGTAAACAAAACTATTTTGCAGAACGTACATGTGTTCTGTGCGAACAAGATGGCCATTACAGCTTTTACAATCTTTACCTCTGGACGTTCAGCAGTTGTATTCTGATAAATGTGTGTGTGTGTGTGTGTGTGTGTGTGTGTGTGTGTGTGTGTGTGTGTGTGTGTGTGTGTGTGTGTGTGTGTGTGTGTGTGTGTGTGTGTGTGTGTGTGTGTGTGTGTGTGTGTGCGTGCGTGCGTGCGTGCGTGCGTGCGTGCGTGCGTGCGTGCGTGCGTGCGCGCGCGCGCGCGCGCGCGCGCGTGTGTGTGTGCGTACGTGTGTGTGTGTGGTTGTGTGTTTGTTTATATGCTTTCAAAGCATACAGATAATGGAATTCTTCCAATTCCTTTATCTTCTGTCTCTGTAGGGGAGACTGCTCTGTTGCTTCCATACAAAGCTATTGGAAATGGACCATTAAATCCTGTTGATAAAGGGTCTGGACATGGATAATCTCTTTGAAATCTTGACAAATTCAGACCAGTCAAATGTCCCTGATTCAACTTGAATCTGAATCATCATGACTCTAATCAAAGCATTGGCTCTAATAGCTATACCTACAAGGTTCACCATGATGTTTTTGAGGCATAGATTCCTTTGTCTCTCTGACTTGATGAGCGGTACAATGTCCAGTCTTATTAACGCTACCTCTGTTTTTAGATTCCCAAATATATGATACTGTTCAAATCGGAAAGGGTGGCACTTCACGATTGTATGCCATATAATAATAAATACATTAAATCCCCCTGGATTCCTTGGATCATGATGATTATTTCATAATTTTTCCTTTTCTTCAAAAACTCTTTTTGCTAAGTACATATTTTGTCCAAAATTCACTCAAACACATGATCTCTGGAGTCTAACCTATTTTACAAATAATACCAAAAATCATGAACGCATTATCCGATCGACCTCACATTTTAAACACATAATGTGGGGCCGCTACACAACATAAACCCAAAACATGTAAGGAGTGCCACAAATGCGACAAATGCTTTTTCTCCCAACCAACCTTCACTAAAATGATGTCCGGAGTCATGTGATCATGAGCGTCAAATACCTTTTTGCTATTCCATACCTTTGCCTGCAATTGCCTTCCAAACTTTGTATGAGGGGCCTATTTTTCTTTTACAAAAAAACATATCATGAACGCAACATCCAATCAACCCCAAATTGGAATCGCATGTTGAGGGGATTCTATAGAGTGCATCTCCAAAATCGCTTTCGCATCTGACCACAAAGGTGAAAAGTTGAATCTTCTCCCTTCTGCTCAGGTCAGCTGCAACCCACCCGTACACAGTGTATATAGGCCATCCAGGCTGGTCTTGAGTGTGAACAGAGTGTGATGCAGGCCCAGGTTCAAAGTGTCATATTTTCCTCCTCACCGCATTGTTTTTGTGCCTTCTCTCAGACTCCAGAATTATAAGCCCTGCAGTGTCTACCTGGCCCTATAGACAATCAACACATGGAGAGAGTCTGGGTTGATAATGATGCTCACCCCCGAGACACGCGACAAAACAAAACAAAATTGCTCTCTCCAAAATCAGCATGTCGAAAAAGCAGATTGTCCAGGGCCAAATGAGCCTCACCACTGTGGCTTAGCAATTCAAATCACTTCTCTCCCGTGTCTTGCATTAGGACGTGGCGCAGAGAAAAGCCTTGTTAATGGTTTTCATTTACCCCCCAACCAGACTAATCACACCAGCATTGGTTCCACTCACTGCTCTGACTGACACCTTGAAAATAGCACACGGTGCAACACGGCAGGTGGCAATGGATCAGACTGATGCCCATTCACCACCCTGCATCGTGTTGTTGTTGCTGCCAACCTCCACAACGCCTCCGCAGGGCAGGTTGAGGAAGGAGGCAGAGGCTGGCACATTTGTCACTCTAATACAAAAACATACACATTCGAGCATAACCTGCACCTATAAATGCGCACGCGCACACACACACACACACACACACACACGCGCACACGCACACGCACACGCACACGCACACACACACACAGCCATACAGTATTACGCGAATGAGTGTGTGTATAGTATACGGAAGTGCAAGTCTACACACTCACAAACTCATGACAGCCTTAGCTTTCATGAGTGTGTGTAAGGCGCACATTACAGGCTTGCTGGATGTTAAATTGCGTGTGTGTGTGTGTGTGTGTGTGTGTGTGTATGTGCGTGTGCGTGTGTGGGGCGTGCACGTCAGCGTGCCTGGCAGCGTCCACAGAACAAGCGCTCCCTCTGGGTAAGCTGGCCCAATGAGAGGCCAGCACATCAGAGGGTTTATGCACTGTAGCAGAACCATGGTTCTGCTCCAAGCAATGACATGCCCATGAGTTTGTTTGTGTCTGCCTGCTGTGTTCTTGCGTCTGTGTTTGCATGCTGTTGTGTGCATAAGTGCACACACCCATTTGTCTCTATAACTGTGTGACAACTGTCAATCAATCTCTCTGCTGTGTGTGTGTGTGTGTGTGTGTGTGTGTGTGTGTGTGTGTGTGTGTGTGTGTGTGTGTGTGTGTGTGTGTGTGTGTGTGTGTGTGTGTGTGTGTGTGTGTGTGTGTGTGTGTGTGTGTGTGTGTGATGATGCCGTTAATAATGGCGCTGGAACTGATGTGTGCATTCAGCTGAGAGCGGAGGTTGGACTTAGCCCATTAATTAAAAAATGTATGAAGGCCTTGGATTATTTAAGATGCAGTTGACAGCACCTAGAGTATAAACACAAAGCAGCATGGTTTATTTATCCTTTAATCAATATACTGTGTATATCCTGGACAGCAAATATCTGGGAGGTTGTATTAATTGTTAATCCTAAGAGTCACTGCGTCACTGCGTCTCATTGTGGTTTGGTTATTTTTGGATAATTCATCGCTGTTATGCATATTTCATAAATATTTCAACGATATTCAGTCAAAACCATAGAAAAGCGCATCTTTCCAGTATCCCTGCTGACTCCATCCCAGCAGTGGGTGGCTGCTCTCTGGGCATGTGCTCTTTGTGTGGGTGATAGAGGAGTAACGAACAGCCCTCGCAGCGGCAAAAGAAAGAATAAAATAAATAAAAAAAGAATAAATTCCAACTCTTGCGCTTCTCACAATTAATCATTCAGAGCCCAAGGTTCCATTTGTGTGGATCGTGTCCATTTGCCACTTGGCCGAATAAGTGAACTGAATAAGTCATCAACAACGAGAAGGGGAAAAAAGCTTGTTCTCTGCTGTGACCATTTCTCAAAATATCTCTCCTGGGGGCTGAAACTGAGATGATGAGAAAGGAGAGCAGATGGGAGAGCCAAAATGTGTGGTGACACTATATACCCCCATGCTTTCTCTGCTAGTGATGAAATAATAAAAGTGGAACATTGAGGTCATACTTTATTCAGAGTAAAAGCCTCTTGTTTGTTGGTGCCTTAAAATAAGGCTAACAATAGCCTCACCCTCTCTACAGATTTCTGAGTCTCCTCAGCACACTGGTAGCATCTTGTCTGGTCTTTGTGCATCGACAGCACTCTAAGTAAGAAACCCATTAGAAACAGGTTCTTCAGCCTGTCCCTGTAGATCCCACAAGCTCTAAACATACAGTTTGAAGTAAGATGTAACTTTTCTCTAAGTAAAGTTTTTGGTCTTGTGTCTACGGCTTGTAGCAGCAATAATAATAAAACACATACAACATAATAATAAACATATACAACAGCAAAGGAAATAATGAGAAAAGGAATAAGAAAAGAATAGCATCAGTATTAAGAAAAATAACAGTTGGTTGGTCCCAGAGCTTAAGGTGCTACGGTGCTAAGAAAAATACAACTGTTCCTTTGTGCAGTGATTCACTCTTGTTCTGCTTGGGGATTTAAAATGCTGATAACATCAACATTGTATTTACCAGCTAAGCACAGGGTGTGTTTCTGAGGCAAATGTTCTTATTAAAGTTAAAGGCATTGGTTGATTTGCTGGATTAGATGTTTAAACAACACAGTTTCATAAAAGGCGCTGTGAGAGTTACCTAGTCTCTGACACCACGCTGTCACACAGCGGTTCACGCCTCTTGCTTACTTATATGTAGTGAGCCAGTGGCGGCTGGTCAGTTGGGAAAAATACAGGGATTTTCTTATAATGGATTTTTGTTGTGGTTGCTTCACTATTTGCACTAGTCTCAAACATTTAAAAAATATAGTTATTTTTCCATGAACTTGACATTGTAGTTCATTCTCATCCACTCTTCAGTATTTGTGTGTGTTTGAAATGTGCAATGTATTCAATAACGACCTATAGATGTTGCAAGTTCAGTTTCCCCTTAGCACACAGCCACAGTAGGAGGACCAATCCTGCAGCTGTGCTAACGGCAGGGTTGTTTCTACATTACAGTTTCAATCGGCACCCTCAAATAAAAGGGAAACGGGAGCTGGTTTGAATGCTCAAGCACCCAGAGGTGTTTTTCGGTTGAATTCATGTCGAATGAAACATCAATCATGTTGAATCATTAATATTGCGATGCGTTGTGATCTTGTAGATCTGGTATTTTCAGGTTGTGACTCCCACATGCAAGTTGCAACAACGTATAAGGGCACGTTCACACCTCCACTCTATGGGAGCAAAGGGGTGAAGATTCTGGTTGTAAAATTCAATGCATGGAGTTCAACATTGGGGAACTTTTGACCGGGTGTCAACCAATAGGAAATAAGTGTGTGGTTGACCCCTCTTGGCAGGCTTTTCACTTGTAGTTTTCTTTCAGTGAGCCAACCACTCCAACGTAAGTCAAACAAACTGCACACCATCAAATCAGCACTGCCCACAATCCACAAAACAACATGTGTAGCCTAATTGACATATTCGACGCCTCTGCATATGCGTATGTGTGACTGTGTCCTGAGGCTCTCCATTGATTAGAGTCATGATTATATGGCTACCTTTATTTTGTAGTGATGTCCTAGTGTTTCCTGTTTTCCTTAGTTACTGTACCTGTCTTGGCTCACCTCCCTGTGATTATTAGTTCTCCACCTGTGTCCTGTTAGTCCCCTGGCCTATCCCTGTGTTGATTGTCAGTTGTGTTCACCTGTGTCTTGTTATTCCTGTGTACATATAAACAGTTCCTGTAGCTGTCTGTCTGTTGTAGTCTGAGATTTTGTTACTAGTGTTCTGGTTGACTCCTAGTGTATTCCAAACGCCCTGTGTTCCTAGTTTTGGCCATTACATTGTTATGCACTTTGCGCTCTGCCTCAGCCTCACTATTCTGCGTTTGGGTCCACCATCTCCTGCCTCGCACCGTAACACAGATATCTCCACCTGCTGATATGGCTGGTGACAAATTCAATCAATGGGCTAAAACTGGGTGAAACTATTAGGAGATAACAATATTACAGAAGCAATACAAAGACTTGAGGGCGGTCCTTCATATTGGTACGGTATCAGGATTGGTTTTCAAAGCAGTTGGTGTAGGTTTGTTATGTTAGTGCTGGGTTTTCTCCGCCATCCAAACCCATTCAGTGAATTTTGATTCCACCAGGGGCCACGTTGTATAACCCAGCTTACTGTTGCAGGGGGCCACATTGTACAACCCAACTTACAACTACCAGGGACCCCCGGGGGCCACACGTTGTCAAGGCGGTACGCCTTGACAACGTGTGGCTCCGATCTGGACCAAACTGGGTAATATGGGTGGCGTTACAGCAGTGTCTAGCAATCTAAATGGCCATAACTCGTGACCATTACTCTGATCAGTACAATAGAAAACTAGATTTGAAGGTCATGTAGCGGCCTGAAAATCAAGTATATTAAAAAATATATAAATACGTGGGTTGGGGTTGGGGCTGGTGGTGGGGTCAGAGAGTTACTTCTTTGGCCTACTGGCAGTGTGCACAAGACATTTAACACTGATCGATACGGAAGTTTGCAAGATCAGCCCCGGACAGACCTAAGATGGTTCAGCAGCACCTACAGCACCTAAATAAGGGTTAAATAAATCATTGCTATTGAGTGTTTGTTCGTAACGGGGGTCTCTCCAGCTCTTTAGTAAACAGAAAATGCATTTTCAGACAGACAGAACTCTTGATTGGAAGTGAAATTGGAAGTGATGACACAAAGGAATGAGCAGACACAATTGAAAAAATGGAACACTATACAATTGAAGCTGAGAAATGGGTACTCTCCTGACTGTCTGAAATTGGGCAAAAAAGCATTCAGAAATGCTGCATGGAACACCTTTCTGAAGGACATGAAATCCTGAAGGACTTGGAGCTTGAAAATGTAGGAAACTGCTTTTAGCTTCAGTATTTGTGCCAGCCAAATCCTGTTTTTAATTAGTTTTTACTTTTAACTTCTCTATTTATCTTGTATGTACGGTTTATTGTGATGCCCTCTTGGCCAGGTCCCTCTTGTAAAATAGATGTTATATCTCAAGTAGGTTTTACCTAATTAAATAAAGGTTTAATGAAAATGTTTAAAAAGTGGTTAAAGGTTTTGTGGCTAAAAGTTAACGATTTTGTGGGTTTTGGTTTTGTTTTGCTTCACTTTAGAATCACAATCATAACATGCGTTCTCCAACAAGTAACACTTGAGTTCACCAACTCAGCTCAACTCAACTTCCATTCAGTGTCATTAACAAGGAATTACAGTACGTACAGATACAGTACATGAGCCCATGTCATACATTTTACTCTTTAAATTTAGGGCAAGTGATACTTTTTTTACAAAAGGTTTTGTATTAAAAGGTTACGGCACTATTTTCTGATAGTAATCATTGCTATAGAGTGTTTGTTCAGTCACAGTAGTCTCCCCGTCTCTCCAGCTCTTTATTAAACATCCATTTTCAGGTAGGTGACAACATTTCAGCCAATCAGGAGAGAATACCCATTTATCAGCTTCATTTTTTATAGTGTTCCAGTTCCAATTTGTTCAGCTCATTTCTTTGTGTGTCTTTGGGTTCTTTGTTTAATCTGTATCCTGACTGAGTTCTCTATCCTGATTGGATAAAATTGGTATCCTGACCCGAACATGCATTTTCTGTTTAATAAAGAGCTGGAGAGACTTGTAGACTCCTGTTACTGAACACTCTATAGCAATGAGTACTGTCAGAATATAGAGCTATTTGATACTTATTTTGACCAAAGACAATCACGTGCCCTACATTTAACCACATAACCCTCGAGCAGTGCCTCCCAAACACTGGGTCGGGACTGGGACTGTGTCACGAGTAAATATCCCTTTTCCGTCTCCCACATAAAAAGAAAAATAATTGTAAACTAGAAAAAGTGCTCCTCGGAGCACAGGTCTCCGCCAGGTCAGGTACGTTATTCTGGCCTCCTGGTGGCGCTATAATAGGCCAATGTGAAAAGGGTGCCAACCGTGCCATTTATTCTTGCATTGACACTGCATTCATGATTTGAGGCATTTTGTTCCAAAAATGTGTTTTGCTAAATTAGACCTGCTGGTGGCGCTATAACAGGCCAATGTGAGAAGGGTGGCATTTCTTCCTCGGCCTAGTGGGAATGTGCGTGTGAAATTTCACGGAAATCCCAAGCTGTGTGTATACTTTGAGGCTTTTTGTTCAAAACGGACCAACCCTGCAAACTTTGGAAGCCAACCTTAGGCAATGAGGATGGAATATGGGAAATCGGACAGATCCGTGTTGATCACATGACTATAGTGATACTGTGTACCGATTTGCATAAAATAAAATGTGTAGGAGTAATATAAAAAAATGGGTTTTGCACAAATCGGCCTCCTGGTGGCGCTATAACAGGCCCATGTGAAAGATTTGGGGCAGAGGTTCTGAATTGGCATCCAGGGAGTGTGTGTGCACAGTTTCGGAGCGACCGGGCCAACGGTGCCGGAGATTAGCTGGTGACAGACGGACACACACACACGGACACACGGACACACACGGACGGACGGACAAGGGGTAAAACATACTCTCTCGCCATGCCTTCGGCCTGGCGGAGACAAAAATTGTCTGGAAAACTAATTCTAACATTTTTTTAAAGAACGTCATACATAGAAAAAATATTATTCCATTAAAAAATATATTTTAAAAAAAAAATGTAGATTTATAAGCTCACAGACGTCGCATCACAACGAGTTGGGACAAGTTTGGGTCCTGGAGGACATCACATTTCTCTTTTGGGTCTCGAGCTAAAACGTTTATGAACCACTGCTCTAGAATCCCTATATTCTAGACTTGTCATATGTACGCATTCTGGAAAAATAGCAGATCTACAACACGACGTGTCGCAATGTGGGGCATTTGATTAAGTACTGCTTCGCTCAGACTCTCGGTGATGTGTCCTGATATGAAGTGTAGTATAGAAACATGAAACGTATTGTATTTTTATAGACTTGTTCTAGGCTCTATATCATAGACTAGAGCCTTTATCCAAAGTGCTTTTACAATGTGCATTACATATTCACACACATTTACACATGGTAGAGGCAACCTTGCAAGGCACCAGCTTTGCTCATCGGGAGCAGTTAGGGGTTCAGTGTCTTCCTCAAGCCTCAAGGACGTTTAGTCATGAAGCCAGGATCAAACTGAGAACTTTCAGACTCCAAGACGACCCCACCACAGTACCTCCTAGCCAGTGGGTTTCTAGCGGTGTGTCTGTGTGACATCGTATGATGATAGAAGAGCTTGGGTATAACACTCTGCAGCTCCCCTGGGGTACACCACCACTGCAGACGAGGTGTCGCAACATTGTCTGAAAAGTTGTCTTAGAAACTGTAGCAAAGACTGCCAGAGGGTATAGTGCCATTTTTGGTTTCTCTCTCTCTCTCACCTTTTTTTTCCATTTTAAATGGGTTGACCACATTGGTGTGTATGTGTCCCCATTTTTTTCACAGGTTTACAGCTGTGAAGTGGGTGGAATTCATTTTTGTGCAATCTCCATCATGTAGTAGTTTTCAGAAAGGAAAAGGGGAAGGGGGGCAGAGAGAGGGAGAACAAGGACAAAAGAAAAGAAAAGAAAAGAAACATTAAAAAAGTAAAAAAGATCTGCATATAGGTTCAAGGTTCAAGGTTACTTTATTTTGTCTCCCGTGGCAGAAATTTGTCTTGGACACACAGACCAGCAGCATACACAATACCATACAGAACAGGACAGAGACAAAAACTAAAACATAAACACACAGTGACATTCAGTCCGTTTTTCCTAGTCATCACCCTCCATAATAATAATAAATAATAATAATAGTAGCCACCTCATTCAGTATATAGTGCAATAAGACCAACACCTTAGCACACCTCAAAACCTTCTGCCCCGCCGTCTGCCCACCGCAAGGACATCATTGAGGAGTGTAATTGACATAGGGACAAAGGAGTACTTGTACCTATTGTAGTTGAACGCATGGGTCCCGTACCTCCTATCTGACGGCAGTAACCTATACTCAGTGTGTAGGACATGAGAGGAGTCAGACACAATCTTCTTAGGCCTACACATATAACAACCAGCAGGTATGTACAGTACATGATTTCTTTGGTCTTTTTTATTGTGCTCCTTTTCCTCTAAGCACCTTAACGTCCATTGTCTATCATGCACAGTATAAGTATAACATGCACAGTATACAATACATTGCTGCTATGCTCAGGCACCTTAGTTTAGTTTTGTTTAGTTTTTTTTAGTTTTTATTATCTCAGGTAATTTGTAAATATGTAGATAACTTGTCTGGCCTTCTGTTGCTCTCTTGTTTTGATCTCCTTCCCACTTACCCCCCACCCTCTTCTTCTCCCCCCCCCTCTTCTTTCTATGGAAACTAACGTTGCGATGGGAACGATGTACAAAAAAGAATTTCACCCACTTTTTTACCTTGTAAACCTGTGATGTGACAATAAAACTGATTCTGATTCTGATTCTGATTAAACATAATAAGGTGCAAAAGGGGAGAAAAGCATTGGCAGGTCCACAATAGAAGTAGTCCACATGATCTGACCCCTGTAGGCGTCATCAATGTTCCCATTAATTTCTCATCGGTCTGAGCAAACAATCAAACCCTCTGAGCGTAACTTGAGCAACTGTTCAGCAACACCTGACGTGTGCACTATGTACACTGTGGTCATGTCAAGTTATGATTTATTCAAGTCTAATTACAGGACTAATAGCGGTTGGATTACTTTTAATAAACTGTACTATAGGTCAGTTCAATTAAAAAAGAAAAATTGAGGGACAGCGAGTGCATTCTCTGGAAGCGGCATCAGATGCACACGCAATTTTTTGTTTTTGCATATCCATTATTATTCAGTATCATACTGTATGGGAACATGTACAGGAATACATTTTGACAAAATGTTGTCTACATAAATAGGCTACAATACAATATGAGACCATAAAATGCATGCCATACCGCACTGACATTGACATGTCTAAAGCAGGTTAGCCCTGGCTGAGAAGTGACAGGTATTATGATGAATAAAATACAGTCCAACTAAATCTATAGGAGCATACTGTGCACTGTACTGTATCTGCCAAGGTTAGAATGATGTGAGCATTTGGTAGGCCTGCATTTGTACACTCTCAGGGTTATATTAACATTGGCTTTTGACCATGTAGATTAAAATCATATCAAATGGAGGTCAGTGGCCTAGGCTGATTTCTATCAAATTGGGGGTCCTTGAAATGAAAAAGGTTGAGAATCACTGGGTTAAACTGTAGAATATAGTTAAACCATTTAGGGCGGGAACCCCTATTTGTAACTATACCTTTCAGGACGGGAACCCCTTTTGGGTTGTTGTTGCTATGTACAGTATATAGCAACATACATTTGTTGTAATTCTTTGATAAATATTTGATAATATTTAGCCTTGCGTTAAAATAATGTATTGAATAATATCTAAATGTAAACATGTAGCTTTGTAGAGACTAGGTGGACTAGTGAGAGATATGATTCTCTCTCCTTCATTGCGGAACATTGCATGATCTGGAGATTGTAATAGTCAACAAAAATATAAAGTGAATGTCCAGCTTCGTAGTGTTAGCCTCATAGCATAATTGCCTAGTCATTTTTTGGCCAAATTGACTTTCTGATAGGCTGAGAACATTGGCAACTAGAAAAAGTACTCCTCGGAGCACAGGTCTCCGCCAGGTCAGGTAGGTTATTGTGGGGCAGCAATGTTCAGAATTTGCCAATCAGGATGGAATATGAAAAATCGGACAGAACCATCTTGATCACTTGACTATAGAGATAATGGGTATTTGCATGATTGGACAACATTTGTAGGAGTAATATAAAAAAGAAAAGTGTTGCAAAAATCAGCCTCCTGGTGGCGCTATAATAGGGCAATGTTAAGAGAGTGTTATTTGTTCTTCAATGTAGTGCGAATGTGCGTGCATAGTGTCACCGCAATCGGACGCTGCGTTCATGATTTGTGGCATTTTGTTCAAAACGGGCCACTCCTACAAACTTTAGATGTCAATGTTAGCCAATCGGGATGGAATATGGAAAAATTAAACAGATCCATCTTGATCACATGACTATAGAGATCATGTGTACCGCTTTGCGTGAAATTTGGATACATTCTGAAGGATTAAATCAAAACATTTGTTTTACATACTGTAAGTCGGCCTCCTGGTGGCGCTACGAAAGGCAAATGTGAAAAAAGCAGGGCAGATGTTTTTCCTTGGCCTTTAGGGAGTGTGCGTGCAAAGTTTCACGCAGATCGGTGCAGCAAAAGTTCAAAACACAAATCGGCCTTTTATAGCGCCACCATGAGGCTGATTTGAAACATTTCAAGTGGCATTTATTCCTCGGCCTAGTGGGAATGTGCGTGTGAAATCTCACGGAAATCGCAAGCTGCGTTCATGATCTGAGGCATTTTGTTGAAAACGGAGCAATCCTGCAAACTTTGGAAGCCAACCTTAGCCAATCAGGATAGAATATGGAAAATTGGACAGATCCGTGTTGATCACATGACTATAGAGATACTGTGTACTGAATTGTGTGATTTTTGGATAAAATCTGTAGGAGTACTGTCAAAAAATGTGTTTTGCAAAAAGCGGCCTCCTGGTGGTGCTATAACAGGCCCATGTGAAAAATTTGGGGCAGAGGTTCTGCTCTGGCATCCAGGGAGTGTGTGTGCACAGTTTCTCTGCGATCAAGCGATTAGCCAGAGATAAGCTGTACACAAAATGACAGAATGACGGACGGACACACGGACACACGGACGGACGGACAGGGGGTAAAACATACTCTCGGAGACAATAAGGTAGGATAAATCAGCAGTGTTAGGAGAGTAGAGTTAGGCAGATATAACTAAAGGCAGATAAACGTGACTTAGGCTAAATTAGTTTTTGTCTCATGACTGCCTAAGTCTCCTAGATGATGTAGGCAGAAAGTTATTTTTTATTTCTTCTTTCCTTATAACCTTAAAAATAGGACTTAGGCAATTATGCTATGAGGCTAACGATAGAGGAAACAGTGCAGTTTTTCATTTGTACCTGGAGTACGTGTTATCTCCGCTGTGCACAGGGGAATCATGTCTTTTGTTATAAAGTAAGAAACTCTGCTCATTATATCCTTGGTCTTTTTCAGTCACTTTCCATACGCAACAGCGTTATGTACTATTGCACTTTTGCCCAAGACAAATTTCCCCTTGTGGGACAATAAAGTATATCTCATCTCTCATCATCTCAACACAAAAGTAGATGTGTTTGTTTTAGTACAGCCACGCTGGTGCACCGTGCACGTTGAAAATAACTTGAAGCCGGACCAACGTTAATGTATGTAGGATCGCATTTTCAAACTGTCGACTCGCTGGGATGGTCGTTTTTCAGGTGATGGAAAACGTTTGTTGTGATTTTCATCTTGCAGTGTGTCCAATCGGATAGCTACACTAGTAGCAGCATATGGGCTAAGCTCCCTCTGTTTACTCTGTGTGTGTGTGTGTCTGTGTGTATGTGTGTGTGTAATGATAGGTGAAGACCTATAGTCTATCTATGCTTAGCGGGGGTATCGGCAGGCAGACAGAGTAACACAAACTAATCAAACCAGTCGGCAACTACAGTAAACAAATCTATCTGTTAAGGTGTTAATGTGCGCTACAGAGGTCCCACGTTAGAGGGAACGTTGCAGCGGCCTGCAGCCTTAATAATAATAATAATAATACCTGGGATTTATATAGCGCTTTTCTGAATACTCAAAGACGCTTTACATGTTGAACTAAGTAGAGCAAAATAAAAACAAAACAAAAACAAAACAACTTTAATAAGAGAATCTAGAGAATAAAAAGTTAAAAAGTTAAAAGGCTGCAGAGGGCCAGGGAATAAAACAAAAGTTGAATGGCAGTTGAAAAGGTGGTAGGAGATCAGGCTAGGTGGGAAAAGCAGTTCTGAAGAGGTGGGTTTTGAGGGAGGTTTTGAACACGGCAAGGGTGTTGCGGATGTTCACACGTTTGAAGGCTGTGCGCACATCGGTCTCTGAGATGGTTAATGGGCTGGCCTCCCCATGTGGTGTTGCCGCTGGTTGGTTGATGTATAGGTGCTGTTCATCTTCTCACAACCTGCTGATCCCAGCAGGTTGCTGTGGCTGGAACTTGTCTCGAACCGGCTGTAATGGATACTCAGTTGAACTAGGGGAGAGGCAAGTAGGTTCTCTGTGCTTCTGGTGTTCAATTTGCAGTCCGTCATATTGTGTAGTGCCTACCATGTACTCCTGATGTCGCCGTTGTTGGACTGGTCTTCCATTTTTTCCTGAAAGCTCTCCTGATGATGCTATTTAGGGCGGGACAAATAGGCCTCCATGGGTATAAAATGGACACAGACGGGTGAAACAGGTAATCTGACAATGGCCATGCATCCCCAACTTGCATCGTTCCCAAGTAGGCATAAATACATTTCCGGTCCATTTTCGATTATAAGTTAGACCCTCCAGAAAAATGCGATTATGCGATCGAGAATTTACCGCATAATCAGCAAAATGGCGCATAATTATGCGGGGGTAACGTTTTTTCAAAAAGGCTGCATCGCATCGCATAATATGCGCATCGCATAATATGCGCATCACATCGCATAATATGCGCATCACATCGCATAATATGCGCATCGCATAATATGCGCATCGCATATATCCGCGTATTTCGCAACTTTTCACATATTTCGAATTTTTCGCAACTTTCCGCATATCGCATTTTTCGCATATTGCCGCATATTTCACAACTTTCCGCATATTTCGCAACTTCCCGCAATTTCACCGCATAACATTGCAAAGAAAAACGCATATTTCATCGCAAAAACAAGGTTTTAGCCCGCATAATCAAGTGTTTTAGCCCGCATAATCAAGGATTTTTGCCCGCGTTTTTCTGGAGGGTCCAATAAGTAAAAAATGTGGAACGGTTATTATGAATATACAGTGAAAATGCATATCAAAAATAACTTTGGTATAATTGAAAAAGCTACAGAGCCACACATTTTCAAGCAAATGTGTGGCATAAAATCAATGTTTTACCAAGTAAGCCTCAGCTGTGATGGATAGAAGATAAGAGAGAGAGAGAGAGAGAGAGAGAGAGAGAGAGAGAGAGAGAGAGAGAGAGAGAGAGAGAGAGAGAGAGAGAGAGAGAGAGAGAGAGAGAGAGAGAGAGAGAGAGAGAGGTGCCTTCACAGGACCTCAGATGAGCTTGAAATAAAGTACACGAAGAGCCTGCTTATTGGTAAAGGTCAAACATCATGACACTGTCCATCTTCCAAGGTTGAGTGTTATTTTCTAAGAATGTCAACTGGAATTGGATTCTTTCAGGTCTGCTCACTCGATGTCTGAGATCAGAATGCAATGCGTTTTATATTATTTTGGTAAAACAGAAGAAGAAAAAAACAATAGAGAAACTGCACAAGACAATAGTGAAGATAAGGTATTTGGACGCGTTCTTCTCAGTGCACTGATGTCCAAACCGTTCTTTCGGCTATTTCTTAACGTCATTCTTTCAACCAGAGTGACACTAAATGGCAGGTGCCTTGTGTTGGAGAAATGGCGATAATATGGATGGTCTGTAAAATGTGACTTCACCACTGTCCAGATCCCATTACCTTCCACACCGTGGTCTGAATAGAACATTATCTGCCCTCCCACTCTGTCCCTCCTCTCCCGCTGATGTGCTGTGTGACAGCTAAACACTATTTGCCGTTCGACAGCCACTGCTGCCTGCACCCCACTGATTTTCATCGAAACCACACACATCACCCAATCTCCCTTCCTTTTTTTTATCTACCTGAAAGGCAATATGTGCCTGAGATGGAGTGAAAGGAAAGGCGGGCCAGGTTTAGAGAAGACAACAGAGGGTGATGTGAATGTTACGGCACATTAGGGCTGTTCCGTATCATGCACAGCCTTTGGAAATATTGGCTGGTATTGGCTTTGCCGTCAACGAGCCCCGACATTGTTTACCACCTTGACAGAATAACAAAAGGAAAACACATTTTCAAAGTAGCGCAGGTTCCTCAGTCAACATTAGCTGCAGCGTGTACCTTTCATTCAAACAAATCTGTCTTATATCTTAAGCAAAACGACAACATACAGACTAGTTTCATGAAAAGGAATTTAAAGTTTGATATATTTAGTATTTAGTATTTAAAAGAAACATAAACCACACAATAATCTACTCTGGTATTATGCAAGCTTAGGTTTAGCTCTATTTTATCCCATCTCTGACTGCATGTATTAGATCTTACTCACCTTGAAGTCATCATAGCACTGGATAAGATATCTGCTCCATATATCTCACCAAGTTTGCTTACGTAACATAGCTTGCTTAGATCGAGCCTACAGATGTGACTTCCCTTTCCCGCTGCTTTGTTGCATCTCAGTTACCTCAGGGTACTCTGCTGAATCAGCAGGGCTTACACACACACATCCACACACAGTGTTGGGAAAGTTTCTTCAAAATTTCAGTTACAGATTGTTGACCTGTAACTTTTTTTTTCCCTCTTCCATTTTCTCCCCAATTTAGTCATTGCCAACTCCCCCCGTGCGTAATGCAGTCCCTGCTGCTGCCAACACGTACTGTTGGTCTGGGGAGGGTGTACACAAACACGCATGCTTCCTCCAATACACATGGCGTCGCCAGCTGCTTCTTTTCACCTTGACAGCGAGGATATTCCCCCGGTTGAACATGTACCCCTACCAACAAGTAACGAGTCACTTTCCTTACTTTCCTCACATTTTTATGGTGTTGCGCGAATCCGTTTGGCTAACCAATCCAAAACAATCCTTTATTTGTAGAGCACAGTACTTCCAGTTCTTCCTCGGCTCATGACCAACCTTTCCACAACATTTTGTGCAAGTCCAGACAGACAGACAGACAGACAGACAGACAGACAGACAGACAGACAGACAGACAGACAGACAGACAGACAGACAGACAGACAGACAGACAGACAGATAGACAGCCAGCTGGAAAGAGAAACAGACTGACAGGGGTAAAAACATTACCACCTTAGTGGAGGTAAAGATAGTGAATACCACATGATTGACATGGACTCGATATCAACTCAATTCCCTGGCCTGTGCCCCAAAATGTCATCAAAGGATATCAGAAGATTAATTTGATTTGAGTTTGAAGGACACGGTCTGGAGCAGTTTGTTAAGTCTTGACATACCTCTAAGGCCAAAGACAAACAACATGGTCCCAAGGCTTGTACATGGGCGGGGATCAAGAATTGATTGCTACCCTGCACACCAACATGTGTCTTCTGACAGCTGATGAAAGAGAACAGAAACATTAACTAAAACTATTATCAGCTTGAGAGTTAAAGGAGCAGTTCCCCCCAAAAACTACTTATATTCTATTAATTACACACCCCATGAAGCCTTGAATTCATCGAGCTTTTTTTGTTTTTGGGCGGTGAAACCGCCCCTATATGTGAGGTTTGGAAATTGCACCCCCCCAACCCTGCGCTGTGATTGGCCACCAGTGTACCCCCCTAATCCTGCACCGTGATTGGCCAGTCACAGTCTATTCAGGACTGTGATTGGCTGGTTAAACATGACACATGTGCATAGCCCTATAAATAGGACTATGCACTTAAAAAAAACACATTTATGTTTTTTTTAAGTTAGGGGTGTACAATGGTTGGTCCACAATATTACTTTTCTTTAAGTGAACTTCCATCACTGTGATGACCACTGTGACCACACCGCCCACTTCTCACTGGGTGTGATTTTTTTTAAATAATTCAGAAAATACACACAAGACATGGCCGATCTTGTAGATCAGCTATTTGTGTTTGTGGTGTGTGACACTGGCATTATATGCGTGGACCATCCACTTCATAGGGAGGTTTTATTAGGTTGTCGTTTCAGCGCTGCTGTTTGGAGGATAAAAAGACTCCATGTTTCCTTTATCCCAAATTGAGATGCTTAATGGCAGATAACACTTTGATAGATTTTCCTTGCACTATCTTGTACATTGCACATTTGCACACTTGCACATTTCCCTGTATGGCACATTTGTACTTGATATGAACTCAATTTCCCTGTATTTGCTCTGTGTTTAAATGTATTGATGTTTTTGTTGATGGTGTGATTAGTATTTCGTTTTTATGTGAACCCTTCTATTTTCCCCTAGGGAACAACAATGATAACCTTGAACCTTTTGAATCGGGGATACTGCATGTGGCCTGTCATGTGTTCATTTTAATCAAGATAAGAACCTCAAATAATTTAGTGTCTTGAGGATGAAAAATAAAATCCAATTTTGGTATTCCTCTTCATAGAGAATATCTGTCAAAGAGACAGATATTCTCTACGAAGAGGAAAAGAGGAAGATTGAAAGAGACAAGCGGAGAGGAACATGAGAGTTCTCAAGCCTGCGTGGGCATATACCTGTAGTATGTCTGCAGGTTGCGTCGGAAATGTCTTCCAACCGCTCTTGATTGAAGCAGCAGGGTTTGAGACTTGCAGGGCAACATTAGGTATGTTTAGCTGTGGGGCTCAGATGTCCTCTGAGCAACCAATTACATATCTGGAACAAGATGACTGACTCAGTTGCAGACAACACTGGCCCTGTGGCAGTTCTTATGCCCTTGCCTCCTAAATTTGACCAACTGGCACTTGTGTCACTATTTCCAATTCCTGTAAGAATTCACCAAGAATTCATGCATTTATTTCACCCTGTGTAGTTTTCATTTAGGTTTCTCATACATTAATATATACAACTAGACTAGACTAACTAAAAAGATTGATATATTTTATAATGAATAAAACATTATTCTAAACAATCTGTATGGTAGAGTACAGATATTATAATATATTACAATATAGCACATCTGCAGTGGTTGGAGGTGGTCTCTCTACTCTTACAGTGACACATTTTGACCCATGGTGTTAGGTACAGTAGGACACCCACTGGTTGACAATGGTAGTAGTTATTTGAAACAGACACTGGATTTGACACTATCCATCTTCATTGTAGACATAATTGGAATTACCTCTCTCCACCAGGAGAGGGAGACATTGGACATAAAACTTATGGATTATAGATTTAACTTGCAATATTTTTTCTTAAAGTTTCCACAAATGAATGGTAGCACATAGTTTGGAGATGACCAGGGCCAGTCAATTTCAATAACAGTATCAGTATCAGTATCAATAAGTTGCTGTTGATACCGTAAATGCTGGTGAATTACTCATCAGTTCTATCAGCTCATATCACCACCTACTGGAGTTTACATTACATTACATTACAGTCATTTAGCAGACGCTTTTATCCAAAGCGACTTACAATAAGTGTATTCAACATAGGTAGGGAACGAAAACTACTAATCACCAGAAGTCTTTAGTGCATTTTCTGCAAAAACAAGCAACCAAGAGTATCCCTAGCGCTAAGGTAAAAGTGCAATATATCAGCTACCTATTTCCTTAAACAGAAAGGTTTAACTACTTACTAACTACTTACTTTTAGGAAAAGTTTACTTATGGTAACTCTGCTACCAATTAACTGATTTGAAATGGTTTCCTTTAGGGCTCGATCATTATCTCTATTAAACACGTCGCCTTAACTGGAATTGAAGGCTTCTTGCCTCTTGTTTGTCAAAGTATTTTTTGTTGTTGTTGAATATGCCTAAATATCTATTGATATATGACATGTGGTGTTTGCCTTCGAAAATACATTTGTGTTAGTAACCTTTCAGCTGGGAACTCATTCCTTACCAACAGAGGCAAGACGAGGCTGTAAATCACGTGATTGAGTGTGTGTGTTTGAAATTGAAAATGTGATCGGAATTGTGAATTGGTCTGCTCCCCGCTGGTTCCCTGCCGTATGACAGTTATTAGACTATTTTCTGTGCATAAAACTCGCGAAGGAAGGAAGACCGACTGTAAGTATAGAGAGTGGTGTGTCATTTGAGACTTGACCTCTCTGCCCCCTTGACTTAACATGGGGATGTGGCTCCGCAAATAGGAAGGACAGCGTCTTTCTGTCCCCCAGGCACCCACCCACACACATCTCCCGGGGAAGGACGTTTTGACACGGACGCGGTCACACATGACCGCCTTAGCAGGTTTTCCACCAGCCTGCACCCCCCCCCCCCCCCCCTCACGTTTTTGACACCGCCCACAGGGAGAGGAGAAGTGTGAGGAACAGATTTTCGCCAGTGACAGAAGCAGTGGATGGGAAGGGAGATGGGGGGTGGGTGGACGGCGGCTGATTCTTGCACCATGAGAGTGTCAGCTTCTCCGACAGACGGCTCCTTAACAAGTGGTCTGCCCCTTGTGAACCCTGCAATGACTCGCAGCGACCAAACAGACGGGCGGGTGGTGTGACCCTGGCACGGGGCCAGACACCTGGCCAGGAGAGGAATGGGGAAAATGCTGCCACGGCGACCGCCTCCTGCTAATGACAGTCCCTGTGGGAGAGGTGCCGTGATTCAGGGAAGAATCGAGATCTAGTAAGCTGATGAGCTAGTGTTGTATACTTACTTAACCGGTCCCCAAACAAATCCTTGTGCACATCTGCCTCTGCTTCTTGGTAACTTAAATCCACTTGTTGGAGAAAGTTTGAATGTTAGTAGATCACAATAGCAAAAAAAATATCCTGGCTGTACATTCTGCCTTTCACAAAATGGAATTGGATTTATTTTTTGCGGCGACAGCACAATAGAACACTTCTATTATGTTCCATAGTCGTGTCTGAAAAATTACAATGGGTAAGACATAGGAACCTTTCTTGCATATACATCTCAATAATTGTCTGTTAATATCCCCGTCTCTCTTTGCTCCTGCCACATTTGTCTCTCCTCTCCATCTGTCTCTCTGGCTCTGTCCCTCCTCTGCATCCTCATCCACGTCTAATCCAGTCCCCGGACATGCTTTTTCTCCCTTGTATGCGCCAGACATTCTCTCCTTCTCCCATCACTGACAGGGGACTGTCACTCCCACAGTCCAGTCCCCTTACCCAGAGTGGTGTAAAGAGAGAATGGTGACAACGGAAGTCCAAAATACTTGATCGCCACGTCACTCATGTTGACAAGAATCAGTTCCCGGAAGTCCTCTGGTGGGCCATTTAATAGCATTATATAGAGAGGTAGAACGTAGTCAATAATGTTACAGTATTTACAATATGTATATAGCACACTGAGTATGAACTGCGTATGAGTGTGTATATAGTTACGGATATATATGTCTTCAAAATAAATGTAAAATTTGCTAATATTTGATTGTGAACTGTTAAAGTTGCCTGCTTTGTTGCCATATTTTAAGTCAATGTTACTTATTACCGTTACTTGGCTAATGGGCATATCTGATTCTTTAAATGATTTACGTTTTAAGACTGATCACCGCTCAGTTCTGCTTGTGTTACTGCAAACGTCCGGTAACTGAAAATGGTCCGGAAATTGCTATGAAAGAAATTGGTCCGTTGGGATTGAACAGAGTTGTCACGACTCTGTCTTTTCAACACTCTGCCCCTTAACCACCTAAACCCTCTACGAATACATAGTTGACCGGGGTTCGGCTCTGTACTTGATGCGCTCTTTTTTCCCCTTTGCACCAAATCTCTTTGACAATATTTACACAGTTTAACAAATATTCCTTTATTCACATCATTGGTGTTTTCATTATATCCACAACGTGAATGATCCAACATTCCCAATACATTTGTTCATACTACCACCAGATGCTTATTTTCATAAAGAACAGTGAAACACTGAAAGCATTTCTCCATGGGACACAAGGTATGACCGAATCAGCAGGATTTGGTGCCTGATATTAAGCTGAATTGAAATTATATTAAACATATGCAGAAGCATGCACGACAGTAGAGTAGCTGAGCATGCATATTTATGAAAACAGTCTAAGCATAAACAAAACTCCTTCATTGAAATGAATCAATGTTTTTCTGAAACTGTTGGAGGTAACGCCTTGTTAAGCACCTGTGCTGTTTGTAATAAAAGAAACTGTGATGAAAAATAAGAATTCTGATGAGAAAGTCACCTTTCTAAACACAGTTAATCAATCACAAAAGAACCTGGTGCTCACGGTTAGCTGGACCAGAGCACTAAATGACTTGATTACAGTTGCTCTCGATTTCAAGATATTGACCTGTGATGGGAGCGTGATATTGATACCACGCGAGTGGCCTACAAAATGGCAGTGCTCCTGCAGCGGCAGATATCAAACCCTTGCACCTGCTTAACACTTCACTTACCATCTGCATATGAAAAACGCTGCTGTCAATAGAGAGGCACAGCGGGGGAGGGGGGGAGTGGAAAATCAATGTCATTATAGGGGGGGAAAAAGCAGAGCAGGGGCATTGAGGTTATGCACCATTGCCAAACAAGGTTCACGTCAATGCATTGACGGAGGTGTCCACAGTTGTGATGTACAAGAGTTGAAAGCCTTGCAGGAGGGCCACTTTTATCGACTCTCAACAGGCATTGGCTGTCGGTGTCACCCTAAGGATTTACTGAGTAAAAGCTGATGAGGAACACGTACTGTGCGCCACCGGTTCTTTTCACTCCACGCCATTATACATTATATTGAGTGTTCTGTTTTTATTTTCCTTTCTTTTCTTCTAATGGCTGTAGTTCAGTGGGAACACTGACAAAGGTGATGGGATTTAAGCTGCTGGCTGCTCATTTTGGATTAGACTTGTACAAAGCACTGTAGTCAGATGATTGTTTGTGTTCGCCTTGTTTGTTTGAACGGACTAAAATATGCCTACCTCAAAAATCTAGATAGCTTTCTTGTATTGTTTCTTCGCACTGGCAATTTTGTTTCAATGCCAAGTGATAATTGGGGGAGGGGTGGGGAACGGAACGCGACGGGGGGTGATGTCTGATCCCTCTCAGTCTCATCACTCCCGCTGTCTATCTTTCTTTTCTCTCTCACCCATTCTGTCTCTCTCCTTGTCTCTTGATAGCAATCAATAGTTATTATCTGCTGAGCGCGGCGACAGACACTGCACAGGGACCCTATTCTGAGTCGATGGCACTTTTTCATTATAGCTGACACGCGTCTAAACAATGCAGGCCCATTTCCCTGCCACCAGACAAACACGCTCTCCATAATGGCCCCAGATAAAAGAGCGGCAGGAGGGAAAATTGAGTTTCACATTATGGGGAATCACTAATTTGGGACCACTTCTTCTCCCACTGCACTAAGATCCCCCCCCCCCTCCCCCCTCCAATCGTTCCTTCAGCCTCTTTTTATGAAGTGACATGTTTGGCTCACATACGACATTGTGACGTTATTTATTCATTCTTTATTTTACTACATGTCCATGGCATCCAGCCACCCGTCCCCCTTCCTCTGTGCATCGTCCAATGTTTTCATCAGGTCATTTCTGCAGTCCTCCCACCCTCTCAACCATGAGCCCCTTCGGTCCATCCGTCTGTCCTTCCATCCATCCACTAATCCGTTTGCCCACCTGTCAGTTTGCAGGCAGGTTGGTGGGCGGAGTTTGTTTTGTTTTGGGGCAGTTGTTGTTTCATAAAATAAATAGATGATGTCGGCGCGGTGGAGTGGAAAGCATAACGAATGGCGGTTGGAGAAAAAGGCAATTTAGGGAGAAGTGCACTGGCTGGCGCAGGAGCAGAATGGGTTTTTACTGTGAAGTATAACCAATGCATTACAAAACGCATTACCAGAGCTTTATTGAAAAAGCCAAGTACCTCTCCCTCTCTCTCTCTTCACCGCCTCAACCCCCCCAACCCCCTAACCCCCCAACGAACATAGCCAACATTATCACGCCTCTTGGGGAGTGAAAGTCACTTTCAGAAAGTCAGAGGAGAGAGGGTTTTCATTGCAAGGGGCCAAGGGCACACAACGTGTTTTTTTTTTGATGTTTTGCGTTTTGTCGCAGAAGGCGCAAAGGGAACCAGAGGTGACTAGCGGAGCAAGGAGGTGGTAGTTTTTCAAATGGCTCACAAGTGCAGGTGCAAATTTGTTGATACACAGGTGACGGTTGTGACTGTGTGATAAGCAAACCCTGTCCCCTTCTCGATACAGTCCTTATTTCATAGTCATGTATTTTGTTGTCCAATTTTCATTCGCTTATGTTAGGTGAATCGTAAATACAGTTTTAAAGAGTGGGTTGGGAATAGCGCATAATGCCACACTTATGCCCGCATGCACACACACACACACGCGCGCACACACACGCACACACGCACGCGCACGCACGCACACACACACACACACACACACACACACACACACACACACACACACACACATACACACACACACATACACACACACACACACACACACACACACACACACACACACACACACACACACACACACACACACACACACACACACACACACACACACACACAGTTACGGCTCCAAACATAATATAAGTTGTTTATTATTTTGCATATTATTTACCACCTTAAGAACTGTGTTCAGGACTGTGTGAGTAATATGCACCTGCCACCTTAAATGTGCAATGCATTGTGGGTCATTCATCCAGTAGTAACAACAGAGTGGTGAATTCCAATGAAGTTTAACAAACTTTCCATCGTTGTGCAGCACTGCAGTGCCAGTGTGCGTCTTTGACAACTGTAAGTGCAATATTTAGTTCAATGATATCATATGTGTGCTGTATTCATTTACCATGCTTATTTGAGTTATTGCCGTTTTTGTATGTTTGTTTCTGTTATGAGGCTGGTTTGATTGACAGTGATTGATTGCATCATTCCTTTCATGTCAGTCTGCTACATTCTGTGCCTTAAGCTCACCATTGTTGTACTTTCGGAATGTCATGTTTCTGTAAGAGTGTATCTGGGATCTGTGTGCATGTTTGCTACAGGTAAAGCACTTGTTTAAGCACTTCAGGTCTGTGATAAGTTTGGTCATGCGTAATGGGCGCCGCCATTACGTTCCATCCCGCAGCTGCGGTCGGCCCTTTGATGTCCAATTAAGCCACTTCAAGGCTGCAGTGATTATTATTGGAGTTATTGGTTTATGTTTGACATTATTATTGTGCAGGTTGTATGGTAAAGGTGTATAGTTTACTACTGTGTATAGTGAGGTTAATGCACTTATTGGAGATTAGTGATTACTGTCTGACCATACTCTGTGATAACCTGTGTACTGTAAATGCCTACTATATTGCATACTATTTTCTATTATTTCAGTAATGTGATATATTGTGATATTGTACGTATGGTATTTTTGTACTCATTGTTATTTTGTTATATTGTTATATTGTGTGTGTCACATTCACTAAAGTGAAAGAGACCGCAATACATCAACTGACATGAGTCCTCACCAGCAGCCGGGCTGTCTCACAATTTTATTGCTGGAATCACAAAACGTAAAACACCTGATGTGTTCCTGACACTTTGGTTCTTCCATCACCCACCAACACACTGTCTATGAATTTGAATCGAGGTCCTGCATTGACACTAAGTGGTTCTCTGAATGTTAATGTAAGCCAGGCGGCTAGGAGGCTGACCTGTTACCCCAACCTGCTGTGCTGCTCATGGCTCTCCAGACTTTGTCCAGGGGGAGGTTCACTGAGTCACAATACTGATACACTGTAAGCCCACTGAGGACCTGAGCACACACACACACACACACACACACACACACACACACACACACACACACACACACACACACACACACACACACACACACACACACACACACACACACACACACACACACACACACACACACACACACACACACACACACGCATGCTGCACGCAAATGTGTGAGTGCGGCCTAAGCCTCTGTCAAAAGACGTAAGGTGAGGTTCAGGAAGTACTGAGGGAGGGTGGAGATGAACCTTGTTCCAGAAAGTGTGTGTGTGTGTGTGTGTGTGTGTGTGTGTGTGTGTGTGTGTGTGTGTGTGTGTGTGTGTGTGTGTGTGTGTGTGTGTGTGTGAGACTCCTAACTCTTGAGATCTAACCTTGCTGTGAAATTACAAGGCTATCAACAAGCCAATCATCAGAATAATAAGGATCGAAAGCTTTTAGCACAGACGGAGCTATAGTTTCTGTTAGTTCGCAATCCATGCAGGAGTAAATGTTCATGTTATCCACAGTCTGCCTCTGAGACACACAGAGTGAGTAGACAGAAATGCTACTGTCTTATAGTGAACATTAATGAGGAGGAGCGATAAACGTATATGTGACCCAGCACAAGAAATACGAAATAAGTTTATTGCAGAGTCGCACATTTTACAGCAGAGCTCATCTGATTTTGGTCAAGAATTAGCAGTAAATGCCAATTGAGAATCTTCAATATATCATTCACCTATACAGTCAAATTCAAAATTGAAATCACCATGTATGTTATGAAAATAATGCATAGACTTACTTAGGCTACTGTACCACTTTGTTCAAATCAGTGGATTGGATAATAAAATTAAAAGATAATTCCTGGCTTTTTCATGTTTGTCATGTCAAGTCTTATTTTGAAACTATCCTATTTTGAAATAAAAAATTGTCACCTTTCTTCCTGAGGTAGGCTATGTGAAAAAAATACAGTAAGTGGCTGCTGCGTCTGGCAGTCAGCTTTGATGTCATCACAATGAAAATGTTGTGACACATGTTATGTCAAAAGGTTTACTTGTGCATGTTGAGCATGCCAACGTGGGTGTGTAATGGATTACATATGCTTTGGCGAGTGAAATTCAGCATATTTTTTTCAGACTTAAGTTGACTCGTGCCTCACTGTGCTCTATCGAGACACAAAGACATGTCTCCAAAAATTGCATTTTAGATTTGACTCCCAGATGTATAACACATTGTTTGGGTCAAGTTTGAACTTGACCCAAACAAGTTGAGTTCACCCCTCCATTGTGTTCAATGGACAGGTGGCGCCATCTTAGGAGGTTTCCAGCTATTACTTTTAATGGTGTAACTTCACATTCTCTTTCTATTAGAAACTGTTTGGTCTCCTATTTCTCTGTTAACCATAAGCAGGTGATTTTGTAGTTCATTGTGTAGCTCTGGTCCTCTTTATAAGAAGGGAAAACAAGAAAAAAGGAAAGAAAATGTTGATATGATCCCACTTATGTGATCCTTTAAACATTACTTTGTCATTGTCAGAGCTCAAAGCTGACTTGTATGAATAAGACCACTTAAAACCTCTTGGATCTCTCCTTCACCCCAGTTGAGCAACCCAGTCACTGTCAGGCTTGTCATGTAGCATTATGTCATCTCAGATAACTTTCAGAAAGTCCACTTTGTCTTACTTAAGGAGTAAGTTGAAATTTCCCTGCTGCTGCCTGTCTTGGCCACGGCTCTCTTGGAAAAAGAGATTATTAATCTCACAGAGACTTTCTTCCTTGTTAAATAAAAGTGAAACGCATAAAATGTAGCTACCTATAAACATCTTTTAGATGTTAATGGGGGATGAAGTTGGAGGTTCTAGTCACTGTGACAGTGGCTCAGTTTCCATTGTTTTATGTTACATGGATTTCACTTATCCAATTGTCTGAGTAAAGATCATGGCTGGCTTGGAAAATATACGTTGTAGTGTCTGTAGTTGTCTCCGCCAGGCCGAAAGGCATGGCGAGAGAGTATGTTTTGCCCCCTGTCCGTCCGTCCGTCCGTGTGTGTGTGTGTCCGTCCTTCTGTCTGTGACCAGCTAATCTCCGCCACCGTTGGTCCTGTCGCTGTGAAACTGCGCACACACACTCCCTTTATGCCACAGCAGAACCTCTGCCCCACATTTTTCCGATCAGCCTGTCATAGCGCCACCATGAGGCCGACCTTTGCAAAACACTTGTTTTGCTATTACTCCTACAGATTTTGTCCAAAAAACACGCAAATCGGTACACAGTATCTCTATAGCCATGTGATCAACACGGATCTGTCTGATTTTCCATATTCCATCCTGATTGGCTAAAATTGGCTTCCAAAGTTTGCAGGATTGGTTCATTTTGAACAAAATGCCTCAAATCATGAACGCAGCATGCGATTTCCGTGAAGTTTTCCACAGAGATTCCCACTTGGCCCAGGAAGAAATGCCACCCTTTTCACATTGGCCTGTTATAGCGCCACCAGCAGGTCTAATTTAGCAAACCACATTTTTGGAACAAAATGCCTCAAATCATGAATGCAGTGTCCGATTGTCATGCAAGGCCTAAGAAGAAATGGCACCCTTTTCACATTGGCCTATTATAGCGCCACCAGGAGGCCACAATAATCTACCTGACCTGGCGGAGACCTGTGCTCCGAGGAGCACTTTTTCTAGTTTTTCCTTTTTTTTCACCGGCACATTTTTGCTAATCACTCTTTGACTCAGTGGAGTCAAAGAGATTGAGGGGTCAGCAGATAGCAGTGCTATACTAAAGACTGGGATGTTTTGACTTGGAAAATGTTAAGCTCTAAATCAGGGGTGGGCAACTTTGATGATGGAGAGGGACACTATATTTCCACACTCACTCCAGAGGGCCACATTGCATATACTGTCCGGCCATTCTATGTCACACAAAAGTAACAAAAATAGCCGATCGACAAGCTCAAAACCCGTCGCAGTGCAACACGATTTGAGCTTGTAGATCTACTACTTTGGCTTTTTTTTTTATTGTAATCCTGATTTTTTATTTTTGCTATTTTTTATTGGAATCCTGAAAAGTAACATTTTTTTAATTTCAAATGCATTTACAGTAGTTCTACTTATGTTAAATGTAGGGTAAGTGATTTACTTTGGTTAAAATAAGTGTTAAATAGCTCTATATTCTGATAGTACTCATTGCTATAGAGTGTTTGTTCAGTAAAAGGAGTCTCCCATGTCTCTCCAGCTCTTTATTGAACAGAAAATGCATTTTCAGTGCTCTCTCCTGATTGGCTTACATTTTGTCACCTACCTGAAAATGTACTATATTCTGTTAACTAAAGAGCTGGAGAGACCCCTGTGACCGAACAAACGCTCTGGAGCAATGATTATTACTATCAGAAGATAGCACTTTAAACAAAAACAAAAAAGCGTTTAAAAAATACCCAAAAATATTACTTACCCTACCTTTAACTTTATGAACTTAAATACAAATACATTGGACATAAAAAAGACAATATCATTTTGATACTAGTCATTAAGCTACTAATATAGATAGTAATGAAAGCAGGTCATGTTTGCAATTGTAACAGCTGAAATCAATAATATATCAGTATTCCGATATTAACCTGCGGGCCGCATTAAGTGAAGGTGGGGGCCGCATGAGGCCGCAGTTGCCCATGTATGCTCTAAATTCACAAAGTATTATGCAGGGCTATACTCTGTGCATTTACTTGTGCATCTGCTGCTGCTGTTGCCATACATTGCCATACATTATCTGCTGCTGTGCAGTTGGCTCAATTGAATCAGGCTGCTGTGCTGTGGCCATTGTTTGATACTCAGGTAGGGACCGTAGGGTGCACCATGGACAGCTGAACAAAGTTATTAAATTGGAGTGGAGTGCAGCATGCAATTTTCTCCTTACTATGCTAGTGTAGCAGTGTGAGTCCTTTGTGGAGCATGATGGTGGAGATAATAGAGCCTTGTAAAAAGCATGTCCTGCAGTTCAAGGTGAACGACCAACAGAATCTGAGGCATTAGCACAATCAATGGAGCCAAGAATCCAGGATTCGCAGTAATATAAACAGGGTCACTGCCATGTATGTACTCCCATGCATAAAGAGAAATACACAGCATTATACAAAGACTCATCGCTACTTAAACAGTAGAACATTATGGTGGATGAGCTTCTCCTTATCCAACAATAATACTGTAATGACCAGTGAAAATGAAGCACGCAAGCTCACTTTAAAAAGTGAGGCATCTTTTTTCCCCAAAATACAAAACAAACAATCCCAGCACTCGGATACATAATCTAATTATTGAGGGCAAAAAACAAACACGTTTAAACTAATAAGCCATCATCAGCATAATCAAAATCAAGATGCTATTTTATTGAAAATAGGTGATGTCCAAACGCCAATAGGCAAAGAGAATACATAATTAAATAGCAGGCTCCATCTGTGAATGAACCGCCCAAAGGCGGCTACTCCTAATGAACGATGGCTCAGAGGGCTAAGATTCTTATAAGATTGGGAGATGTGCACGCTCCTGAGATACTTACATAAAAATAAATGATTTAATGAATATAATTAAGAACAATAACACCCTCCGCCCCCAGCCCCATGGCAAATGTTAATACAATAACAGAACAGCAGTGGTGGAAAGTAACTAAGTACATATACTTAAGTACTGTACATAAGTACAATTTTGAGGTATTGGTACTTTACTTGAGTATTTCCAATTTCCAATACTTTTACTTCTACTCCACTACATCTCAGAGGCAAATATTGTACTTTTACTTTACACTACAATTATTTGAAAACTTTAGTTACTAGTTACTTTTCAGATATAAATTATGATATTATGAAACATACATTAACCGATATTTGAAAATAGCCGATCTACAAGCTCACAACGCGTCGCATTGCGACACGTTGTGAGCTTGTAGATTTTAGTACTTTTACTTTTGGTACTTTAAGTACATTTTGATGCCAATACTTTTGTACTTTTACTGAAGTACATTTTTGATTCTGGACTTTTACTTGTAACAGAGTATTTCTATATTGCAGTATTGGTACTTTTACTTAAGTAAAGAATTTGAGTGCTTTTTCCACCACTGCAGAACAGTAACACATAGGCACACTTGGGCATGCTGGGAGGTCTCTCCTCAGCCACTAACCACCTTGGACGCTAGTCCCCACCTAAGGGGATTGACTGTCCTGGTAACCCTTCTTACCAGGTGGACGCCTACCTTCTCTTTCCAGGGCTGGGAGGCCCCCCTTCCTGTTTATTGTGGCGATGGAATTTGCCTGGAATGCCTTGCATGGGATGAGGAGAGTGGGAAATTCTGACATGGGAGATAATCTCAAGAGGCGGCTGTTTGTGGCTGCTGTAGAATCAGTACTGCTGTACAGGGCTGAGACATGAACGCTCACAGTAGGCTACTGCTGTACAGGGCTAGACTACAGCAGGAAAAGGCCCTGGATGGCAGCTATACAAGAATGCTATGAATGGTACTTGAAGTCACATGGGCGGACCACCATAAGAAACGTGGACCTCTACGGGAAAGAGGCGCACCACCTACATAGACACACTGTGAGTGTGACAGCGGAGCTAGCAACACTCCTGATGCCGTATAGGAGGGAGTAAGGCAGTGATCCAGGAGTCGGTGTCTGCTATTCCACACTCTCACATCGCTGTAATATGCTTGTATTCAAGTAAACACTTTGGGCTTTCTGTATATTCGTACTCTAAATCGACAAAGACTGGATGGAAATATCCTAAACTAGTATAGCAGTATCCTCAACAGCTAAACAAGTTGTAAAAGGCTCACAACATGCAATATCGGATTTGGATGTGCAAGAATCAGCTTGGATAAGAAGAAATGTAATTAAAGTTTCTGTTTATTTGGTTATTTACTTACAGTGCTTTAACTGGACATGAGTCATGGACGTCTTTTTCTATCTCAGGAAAGTGCAGCCTCTGTGCACCGAGCAGAGTGGGAGTGGTCCTGAATGCGTTTGCAGTATTTTCTAAGTCTTAGAATATGAGGGGATCAACCCCGCCTGAACCCAACATTCCCCATCCCAATATCACAGTCCCGGACGATCTCATGTATATTGCATCATATGGCTTAGGTCGGCTGTGTGTTTGTGCGCATGCATGTGTGTGTGTGTGTGTGTGTGTGTGTGTATGTGTGTGTATGTTTGTGTGTGTGTGTTTATTTAACCAGAGATACATTCTACATCCTATAGGGATACAACCATAATCTCATCCTGCACAAACATACACTGTAATGTAATGATAATGCGAGATTAGCTCGTAGTCTTGTGTTTGCTGACTGGCTAAAGAGAAGCGAAGGGTGCACATCTGTAAAGAGTAATAAAAGAACACTACTATCAGCTGCTTCATCACAGACAAATAGCCTGCAGGGGGGGCTTTGTATATATATTACAAATTAAATGTGAGACAACGTCAAAGAGACGACCTTCCAGAGGATTCTGTGCATAGAAACAAAACTGAAACTAAACAGTTCAATGGCATTACTGCCCAAGGTGTTGTTGACAATGCAGGGGATTTATTAAATGAATGTGTTTGTAGTCCATGCAAAGTGTTATACAATAGCACCGGAAGCTAGAATAGTGTTTACTAACCTAACCTTAGTAATGTTTAAAATAGTGTTTCAGCATCCCAATGTTACACACACCACAAAGCTGTCGCAAGAAGATGTTGAAAACGTCAAATAGGTCCATTTAACCCATTAAGATGTATTTTCAGATGTATTTGGCTATTCAAAAATAGCAGATCTACAAGCTCATAGCGCGGCACCGAGTGCCGCGCTATGAGCTTGTAGATCTGCTATTTTTGAAAAATTGTGAAACTTTTTGCTAATCTTGGAATATATATTTTTTAAAGCGAACATTTGTAAAATATTTTGTTCCATTGAGTTACAAATATTCGCTTTAAAAATATATATATTCAAAGTTTTTCAAAAAATGTCACGATATTTCAAAAATAGCAGATCTACTAGCTTGTATTATCTGCTATTTTTGAATAGCCAAAGAAATCTAAAACGACAGATATGCGTTCCCGGATTAAATGGGTTAATATGTGTACAAGTGCAGATTCTGAAGTGTGCGTAACAAGTAATTTACCCAGTTGGAGTATTTGGATCTCCAGGTGGTCAAATGCGTTACAGTATTCCATAATAGTAATCACAATCGCAGTAAGATCCACTCCAGCCTGCATTCCAACATTACTTTTTGTATCTAATTCTCTTCCCTCACTTTTCGCTCCCTATTATTTTATCAGTGGAAAAACACCCGGCCCATGTGTGTCTTCTTGGGTTCTCGTCACCATGTGACAGAAAATTGATCCTTCAAATTCAAAGGCCTGTGCATCGTAATACATGGTCCTTACCTGTTTATCGATTATCCTTCAACTGGGTCTGACATGGTGTCTTTGGAGGATTCCGCAACAGAAGGGGAAGTAAAGGCTGAAAGAAGATCAATGGTTTTACATTATGGCTTAGTTCTGTCATAACTGGGTCCCTCCCATTGAACCGGAGCACTGGAGGAGAAAGTCTGGCTTCAGCATACTCTGCAGTCAGAACAGGACTCCCAAGGAGGAAGGCTATTACAGGCTACACAGCATACCTCTATATCATATTTATGGATGTATTACCCCCAGAGTTTTATTTTGTCAAACGGGAGGTTGTATTTTGCCTCGGAGTGAGGTAATATCAAATATGCATGATGGGAGTGATGATAAGTTTGGAAAATGTTGTTTTAGAACCATAGGCATTTTTTGTTTTGGCTTAATTTACTTTTTACGTGGCATGCGAATTTGATATTTTGTTTTCTAGGTTATCTCTTCGTGCCTCATGTTTCAATTCACAAAGTAAAACAGGGGTGTCTGCAGAAAATTAATGAAAAAAATACATGAGTACACGCGCCTATGTACGCGCTCGCGCACACATACATACGCACACACACAGACGCACGCACGCACACACACCAATACACACAAGGATCGACAGACGGACAGACAGACAGACAGGAGACAGACAGGAGACAGACAGACAGACAGACAGACGGCTCAACAACACAGCGGATGGTCCCCTTCCGTCTCAGTTGGGATGCTTTCCACACTTGAGAAATAAAGCTGAAATATTGGCATTCAAGGAGCAGAGAGAGGCCAGGGGCCAGGGAGAGGGTGTATAAACCCGGCCAAACAAGCAGAAAGGAAATGATTTGCTGGAAAGTGTAAACAACAGGGAGATTAAATTGTGCATGTAAATAATTGATGGCATGTGGTCAGTGGGCTTACACAAGGCTTAGTGGACCTTCATGTGGAAAAAGAAAAATATTTGAAAGACATTCTGTGGGAAAGAAATCCTAATTCAATACAGATTCATTGATGTATCATGACCTGCACACTTGGAAGAAAACAAATGGACTATATAGAAATATTGTTTTTAGTGTAATGTCAATATTAAAAAGAACAGCTTCCTCTTTTGTGGATCTTGGGAGTGAGTCAACCTCAGAAGTAAAGTTTTGAGAAATTACAATGTTAAGTAACAGTAAACAGTGCTGTTCAGCATTGCAGACAAACCATTTCTATTTGACTTTAATACCTAGTAATCTCACACACATTCAAATAAGCACGTGTATACCATACGTAAATGTATTTCTTGTATGTTAATCCTTTTGAATGAATGACACTGAGACTATTTAATGTAGATCATTCATAAAGTTCTTAGTAACAACTAATTAAACTAGTGATTTAGTAACTCAGGTTGCACCACACAAAGGGATGTTCTAGCCAGTAAATATCAATTTAGTAAACATTTATGTGATAATAGGTTCAGTTTGACAGCATGGCTACAGAGGCTAATATTAATGATCCATTTCTGGGTGGGGGTGCGGCGCATTGTAGATTACACACAGTTATACTGTATGTTATGCTAACACCAGGGATGAATGTTATTTTCATACCGGTAACTTGGAAAATGTACCTATTCAAGACACAAATTATATGCCAGGATATGGCACATAATTTGGAATCAACTTCTTTTTTTCAACCTCAACTTCATTGTCACCACACAGGTTTACAGATGTAAAATTATTTGTCATACAAGCTCCCATCATTTGCAGTTTTCAAGAAAAATTAGATGAATAGTAATAAAAAGAAGACATGTCAGATATGTCAAATATTACATAAGGTGCATGGTGAGAAAGATGGCGATGGAATCTCACTTTTGCATCGAAGCTATCAAATTATGCTGTACAATAAACAAAATCAATGGACCTCTTCCTACAAATCCTTACAGAGTATTCTCCCACTGGGCTATGACGTACAATAATGGCATTGATGCTTGTACAGTAGGTACTATATTCTTCGGTGACAGCAGTTATCTACTAAACATCTCTGCCATCAGGGTCTTTTTTTTCCCAGATGAATGTTTATCACCCGTAATGAAATGCTGCAAAGTTTTTCTACCGGTGCCGGGTGCAATGACTTCGGCAGAAAGTGATGAAGATGCATGCCAGAAGAGCAATCTTTCCGCTAACTATTCATGACAAACACTGTAAAGTTCACTGTCTGTTTGGACTGATAGGCTGCTGCTGGCACAGTCAGCTCAGCACAGCCGTGTAAGCACATAACTGATTTAGCTAGCGGCGGTTTTCTGCTCTCCACATTCCTATGCGCCCCTCAGAATTAATACCTCCCGTCACAATGACAACAACAACATAAACCTGGGTGAATCAACGCTGGATTGCCTTCCCCTGCCTCCCTCCCCGCTTATATGCACGTCATAGCTGCTCCATTAAAATGCCTCTCATTTCCAGTTTTAATGCCAAAAACATTTCCCCCTCTCGTCCATTTCCTAAATCATTCCACTGATGTCTCCCCACAGACTTAATGTATCACAAAACCTTTAACTTTCCGGCGGAGAGGCAAGAAGTTTAGAAACCTTGTCTTAAAGCTTCGCCGAGAATCGAGCTTGTTAGTGGCAGAGTGCACGGCTTAAATTGGCAGATCCGAGGTGACAGGTGTGTGGTCCTCCGTTGGCTGTATTAGTATTCATCTCACTTTATTTAAGGAGAGGTGGTGGGCAAGAGAGAGAGGGAGAGAGAGAGAGAGAGAGAGAGAGAGGGGGGGGGGGGAGGATTGAGGGATATAAAAAAGACAGACTAATCAATTAGCCTTTCAAGAGCACTGCTCTGCTTTTCCCTCCTAATCAGATACAGCTCTAATTCTGCCAAACACACGCACGCACGCACACACAAAACGCACGCACACACAAAACCAGGCTTCCCTAATGAAGATTGAGTTGTCAGCCCGCCTCGACAACATCAAAAACAAACTCAGCTTACTCTGGACTTTTCGAGGCTCAGTTTCGGGGGGGCGCCCGAATGCCGTCCTTATATTTTCCCATGATGCATTGCAGCCGTTGGAGTTGGTTGTTATGGCAGCCATATCTAGCCCGGCCCGTCGGTTCCCTCTCATGTAATGATCTGACAGCTGTGCCCTTCATTGGGAACACATCCAATGACCCTACGGGTGGAGAGACGCCGCTGCCCTGGTATTAGAGACAGATCGGCAGACACCCCTCTTCGGGGAAGGGAAGAGAAATGAGAGGAAATGTTTGGAACGGAGGAAAGAGTAGCCTAGAGACGCTGTAATTTGTCTGGACTTGAGCCCTGCCGAGTGGAGTCAGGGTGTCACAGTGGTATAAGGGCAGAGTGTATGTATACTAACAGCACATGATGAGTATGTGTTGCAGTTGGAGCACGGCGTGTGTGCACAGGGGGCTGGGGGGGAAGGAGCCCGTCGTTAACATCGCTCTGGGCTTAAGGGGGGGACTCATATCAGACACGTACTTTCTTTGTTTCCCATACAATCACTCAGTGATCTGTGGTACATTGCACGTGGAAGTTCCACCGTTACTCCAGAGAAGTGCGACACAGCCGTATCTGGTCGATTCCTTTGTTTGGGAAGGCAGCGTTCCAGCAGCACCTGAACATCAAACGGCATGTGGTGTAAGGTGCGAGGCTTTTTTTTTTTTCCTTTCTTTTTTCAATTCATGTATTATTCTCCGTTCAGCCTCTCCACAGGAATATAAAAAGAAGTCACTCTTTGATGCCTTAGCGTTTGCAGCATTCTGGGGCCTGTGGCACCGTTCCGTTTACCATACTGTGAATGTAATTAAATCCAAGAGCTGCCAGTATTTACTGGCAAGATGGGCTGACTCTCTTCGCTCCTCAAACAGACCTCCATCTGTCTGATTGGATTTTGGTCCCAGGCAACAGAGACCACATGAGCAGCGGAGCAGAGGTAGCCCATGCTAAGGTCCTCCCAACATGGCCCAACAAGACCTTTGTTAATAAACTACTACCTGGCGTGCGCGTGTGTGTGCGTGTGTGTGTGTGTGTGTGTGTGTGTGTGTGTGTGTGTGTGTGTGTGCACGCGCGCGCGCATCATGTTTAATTCCATCATGTGCATACATGACAGAGCATAATGATTATTTCAGATATTTACATAAATGTGACAAATAATGAATATATTTTGGATGGTAACGGTTTAGTTGGTCAGAATGTTTGGGAAGAACACACTGTGCAACAGTGTCAAAGTGGTGATACAGTGAAAATGAAAGAGGACATTGATGCAATGTCTTTAATTGCAATTTTTCCTTCCTCTCTAACCCCTAAAAGATCAAACAAACAAAATCTACAGTATCTATCTGTCTGTCTGTAAGTCCGCCTGTCTCTCTCTCTCGCACGCACGCACGCACGCACACGCACACACTCAGTCTATGTGTATGTGCGTGTGCGCGTGTGTGTGCGTGCGTGTGCATGTACTGTACGTGTGCTTGTGTTCAACACACGCGCATGCAAGCATGAAAGAAACTTATACAACACTGTTGTATAAGTTTCTTTCATCACAATATGCCAAAATAATCAATAACCCTGGACGATAACCTGAAGTTTGATGTGATATCTCCCGTTCCCTGAAAAGAAATTGCTTTGTGCTTTTCACTCAAAAAGGACGAAATAGCTTTGCCGTCGGTTCATTTTTTCCCTGTCGATAAGCTACTATTATCTGTTCCTAGGACTGAGGTTCTTCTGTGGGTACAGGGAGCATCAGGACACTGTGTCCTTGCCATGAGCTCAGTACGGGATCGGCAGTTTCACTTATTGCTCCCCTGTTTTACCTCACAGGAAGCTGTTGCTGGCCATAAAAAATAACAAATATTAGGAGAGGGGGTAAAAGGCAATCCCTGCTGATCATGGCAGTTAGGTTTTATTGTGTGTGGGAAATGCTAGTGATAGTGATGGGGTGAGTCAGACGCAGCGATTAGGGCAGTGGTGGAAGAAGTATGCCCACTCACATTTTTTTATTTTAGGCCTGAGGTAGCTACCACAATGCAGAAAATACTCTGACATAAAGTTTAAATAAAAGTCTTTGTAGATCGCCTATTTTTGAAAATATGTGGGAAATTTTGGAATATAAAAAAACCCAAAACCCAAACCCATTTTTTATATGGGGGTCCCTGGCACAAAATCGTTATAAATGGGGGTCCGCGTCTGTGTGGAGTTTGCATGTTCTCCCCGTGTCTCCTAGGGTAGGTACCCTCACAAAAACATGCAGTAATCCTGGTCACTATACTGCCTCCCCCTGGCCAGCCGGGGCGCCTGATGGAGGGGAAGGGAACTGGTTGGAATAACGTGTTCCTTCCACGCGCTACGTCCAACCAGGGAAACCCCCCCTGTCAGGTGACAAGAAGGTCAGTTGGCTCTCATGCATTGAAGGAGGCATGAGCTCGGCCCTGGCCTCCCTAGGTTGGCAGAGGGAAGGTAGTGCCCAGGATTACATAGACAATTGGCACTGGGTGTAAAAAATAGGGTTACAAAATAGCGGGATAAAAATTTAGAATTAAAAAAAAAAAAATGGGGGTCCGCGGCAAAATACAGGGGGTGCTTGACATGACAAAGTTTGAGAACCACAATGCAGGAGAAGGCAAAGGAAAGCCGTCCGTGGAGCTGCTCATCAAATGTCATGTTCAGTAACCGTTCTCTGTCTTGATGACATAGGAAACAATACACCTATAAATACATTTGCACAATATATTTGAAAATGAGAATTCTGTACCATTTGCCTCCCTGTTTGGCACACATGCCAATAAATAAATACATTATAGAATATGTTTGCTGTTGGGTCTCGTAAAAGACACTGGATAATTAAAACAGCCCTCTATCAAAGCCAGAGCCAAACGAGAGCCAACCTCTGTCCCTCAGTTATCTGGGGCATCGTTTATAAACTTAGGAGAATGTTATCACATGTCCGTTGCACAGAACTGTCAATGAGATAATGGCCCTTTTATTGTCAATTACATTAAGGGCAATTCCAACACCAGAAGGTGTTATGCAATTTGATAGCTTTGATTGGGGGTATAAAAAGGCATGCAATTAAAATGCGTAATGAGAAAGGGGTGCACCACAGTGTGCATATCAATGCCAGGCCGGGTGGCCTACCCAGGGCTATGTAAGAGGCAGAATGTGACATTGCAGCTGTGTGGCATTAGATTGGGTGTATAAAGCTCTCTGCCTAGGATAGCGGCATTGTTTGCTTAAGGGATAGAGCTACAGAGTGGCGGAAGTAATGCAACTGTTTGTCATAGCAGCACTGGATATATTGCTTGTTTTAACATGACTCGAGATCATGTGCACCTAAATTGGTTTCTTTAACAATTGTGGTGCCCCTATAGGGCCCCCTTCCAGGCCAAAATATAAAGGTTGGTATAGCGCTACCATGAGGTCAATTTGAAAAGTATGTACTTGGCCTACTGGCAGCTTGCACAAGAAGTTTGGCACTGATTGGTCAGGTAGTTTGCGAGACTACTGTAGCTCTGGACAAACAGACAGACAGACACACACACACAGGGGTGAAAACATTATCTCCGGCCCTGGCCTTCGGCCTGCTGGAGATAATGACACACAATGGCTGCTTTGGCGCTGTCAGGAGCTTTGGCGAATGGAAGACTTCGGAGAGAGTGAGACCAGCGAGATTTACTGGCCAATGATGAGATGAGCTGGTTCCCATTTACAAGAGCTGTTCTCTTGGATCTCTGTGCTGTATTTGGGCCCAGCTTTATAAAGCAGCACCAGCAGAAACCAAGCCGCGCCACGGCGCCAGTCTTTCCTTCAAGTCCTGACAACCCTCACATTTCTGGCAACTGGTACTTTTCAAAGGGAATTGGCTGACAGGTCAGGGATCTCTCAGCCAACATTTAGCCGCGTTACGCCAGATCTGTTAGGAGGTATAATTGGTTTGACGCAACTCTACAAAAGCTTTCCTCACACAGTGTGTGAACAGGCAAATAAAAAAAAGTAAATGTAAGGAGGGCTATTGACTGCATTTGTTTCTATAAGGGCCCTGAGTGAGAACTCATTCAAAATTTAAAGCATTGTCATTAATGATTAAATCAAATGTGTTGACTTGCGGACATGGTTACTAGTGTGATGGCCTGGATCAACCCATGACTCATTCACATGGATAAACAGTTGTTTTGGGAGCAGACATCACTGTGTGTGATGACCGGTATGCTTCTATGTATGGAGGATTCATTTAGATTCAATTGCAATTTCTTTCTACTGCTGCAGTGCCTATAACCCACTCACTAACCTTGCAGGCAACAGTGGACGTCTCCTCAAGCAGTGGCTGCTCATGTGCTCACCCCTTTTTCCAACCCGCAGAGCGCAGAGGAGAGAGAAACTACAATTTGCACCATTGCCAGGCACGCTGTGTTGTGGAGCGCACCATCGGGCTTCTGAAGGGCAGATGGCGTCGCCTCGATTCCACAAGCTGAAAACTTTTTTACAAGCCTGAGAAGCTTTGTGAAATTGAAAGGGTGCTGTGCTACATAATGTGACTTTACCCCCCGATGCTGTTGGTTGTGTTGGCCCTGACCCTGACCCCTATCCCCAGGCATTTGAGCCAAATGCTGCTGCCGTGTGCCAGGATGTGGTTGTGATCCGTCAACTGTAAAAAAATAAAAATAAAAAAAGAGTCACATAAACAAGTCTTTCTTTTAAGTGCTTGGCAAGCTTGTTAATTGAGTCTATGTATGGTGTCTCTTTGCATTTGTTGGACATGACTCTGTGTGGGTCGGGGTTGGGGCTGGGCACACAACTCAGCTCATGCTCAGCTGGAACACGCAGCAGCTAAAAACAATAGAATATTTCATTTGTTTGCGTAAATAAATGTTTAAACACATCATGAATGCATTTGGCTAACGCTATATGAGGGAATACAAATGATATACCTGGGTCATCTGGCGCATCTTGTATATCTGTGTCCCCTTCCACCTCTGCCACTACTCCACTCAGGAGGGATTGTCCTATTATTACCGCAAGTCGGGGTGGAGCTCTGGTGTCCCCTTTCTCTAGCCCGTGGTACAAACTGTCTGTGTATGGCTATGCCCCTTTTGGCTTCTACTTTTATGTCAGACGACTTCTTTTTTTTTATTTGGAGAGGGCCTGACCTTCTGAGCTAGCAGCATTCACTGTGTCTGCCTCATACTGTCACTGTAAAACGTGTATTGCATTTGTAATGCCAACACTGTGTCCACCAAACTTGTTTGAACATCCCCAACGAGAACTTACATTTCGGTTTGAATTTGTCGTCATTGTTTTTGTGCATTCAGTATTGTTAACCTCCAATCTGAGCGTCACAGTTTAATGGTTAGATTTACGTTTGGCAGTAGGGCTGCACAATATATCGAAATGTATCGCAATATCAACATCACAAAAGACAAATATAGGTTTTTATTCATTTCTACAATCCATGTATAAAGGATGCGGTTTTGTATAGATTAGAAGAATATATTTTAAGTGGAGCAGTGAGAAACTGTATTACTAGTTGATATAGATATAAATATTCATTGTCAATAGCAGCTGTAGCCAAGGGCAATGTTTTCAGTAAAACCATGTTATTGGAATCTAATCAATTTATTTCTTTTTCTTTTTTCATTGTGTGCATACAGCAGGCTGTTCATTGTCTGCGATCTATGTAGACAACAGAAATACATTAAAACTGTATACTTCAATATTGTTTACTTATCGTGAGTCATATCGTCATCGCAATATTCAACATTGTTATTGCATATCGCATGTTGTCCTAATTTTGTTCAGCCCTATTTGGCAGCACCGGTTAGTGTGCTTACTATGCTATAGTCAGCAGGGTGTGGGTTACCTAGGTTATGTTACCTGACTGACATCAGCAGTCAGGTGGCCTGATTCTGGCATGCTAACTGGTTAAACTGACCATGTCTACTGCCGAAGGTCGAAGCTACTGCACCTAGAGACAAGTATTATTGACCGTGCAGATTGCAATAATCAATAGCTGGGGATTCAGACATGACAGTATGGTTTAGTATTTATACCTAGGCAACTATGGGCATTAAAAGGGTGGGACAAGAAGGTCGATCATGTGCACCAAGTTTGGAGTTATTGTGATTTATAAAGGGCAATCGGCATCATGTGCAATGTTATCAGTATATTTTTGTGTGTAAGCAATTTCTGTGTTTTGCCCGCAACCTTTTGATGTGAAACGTCACCACACAGTTTTATAAATGAGGCTCCTGGTGATTATGTAGCATCCCTACCGTCACATTTTCGGGGTTTACTCAATCCTATTCACACTGGAGGACAAAATTATAGTGTGACATCATTTAATTCAAAAGGAGGCTTAACTGTCCTTTTTGAAAACTGTTTTATGACCGCTGTAGTGACAGTTCATGCTTGAACACCCATCAGGGCTCACTTCTAATCCTTCTCCTCTCCCCGCTGGCCACATCATTTATGTCATCCAATTATGCACTCCTTTCATCTTCTCAGTCTTTGTCATATTTTTTCCCCTTTTGTCTTTCTCTTTCCTCCCTCCATGCCGTAATGCTCTTGATCTGCTCAATTGTCCTTTTCCTCCATTATCCTCTTACTGTCCTTTTTAAACATTGACTGCAGCCTTCCACTCAACTCCTCCTCTCTCTTCCATGGGATATTATAGCTCTCTGCAACAGCTCCTTGCTCACCTGAGAGTGCATTCATCACATTGTCCGGAAACAACTCAACGCTGACACTGTGGCATATCAGAGAATGAGTTGCGACGTGAGTTGCGGTCTATCAAATTTCTGATACCTGTAGATTGAAAAAGTCTCAGAAGCGGAGCGCGCAACTCTTCGTTGCATATTCCAGAACTTTTCCTTTTAGCTATAGAAATGCTGATATGAAACGTGTCTTGTGACACGACAGCGTTAGCTTGAAATGAAACTGGTCTGGGTAGTAGACGCACACATTAGCTACTCCCACGTAAATATAACACAGGCACAGCCTGCGGGAGATGCGAGGATCAAATGCAATATTTTTCAGAGAACATCAGCGCACTGCGGAGGGAAGCGTCAGATTTAGACGAGCTTGTTGTCTACAATTAGGCTACTGCAGTGGTAAAGAGACGTTTTCTTAGGGACTTAAGTCAAGTCAACACATACAATCTGTCGCATATCCAATCCTACTGAGACGGAATGTTGCGTTCATACATACAGCCCCTCAGTTTGATCGTCCATAATACAGTGCATGTCTGAAAGTGGCTTTAGAGGAACAAAGTGAAATAATGCACTATAGGATGGCTAATAATACATATTGCTTGGGATTAAATATGTATCTTATTAATGTGATATCTCACTTTTATCCCTCTCCGTTGCACTCTCACGTCACATCTCATGCTGTAATTCATATGCACGACATCCACATGTATAAGCTTGACAGCTGACGTAAGTGGAACCAACAGTGCCCGAGCCTTTCTCCTTTTTCTGTAGTGTGAGGCGGCTTGGTGTACATCCCCCATCCATTATGTACAAGTACACCCCCTGGACATGACACTAGTGTGCCCTATAGGGACTTACCCCCCAATCCAACCATTGATGCTGAGTGCCAAGTAGGGAGGCATTGGGCCCCATTTTAATAGTCTTTGGTGCCGTCTGACATGGGGCGGAATAAAAGTGAAGACTCCTTTATTCCAGAGAGCGCTTTGTAGGCTACGACATGTGATTAAGGCTGAAGCAGTCAGACAGAGGCATGCTGTGAGATCTGTGAGAGTGAGAGAGGGAACACACTAGGTGGGGAGATCTGAACTAGGGAAAGAGCGTTCACGCTTTACGCAGGCAGGGATCCGAAAGATATGATATCACACAATGTAGCTTTGCTGCCGTTGTTGTTACACTTGGCACTCGCTTGATAGTTCTTCACTTGTAAGCATGGTATCATAGTTTATCACTTTTTCCTTAATTAGAAATGTATGAATAATTATTACCTGTCAACACCGCAAGGATAATATTGATGAGCAGTTCATTTTATGTTGACAAATTACTTGCTCGGCGCAAAATCCAGCATAAGCAATTCACACATTGAATTCATTATTGAACTTGGCTACCTGTTTAGCACCGTGGTGTGATATATTTACAACCAGGACCATATTAGAGTATATTTTTTAATGTTTGGATTAAAGTAAGAACAGTCATTATGGTCAACAGACTGTCAGGGCTTTAGAGATTTCTGGTTAGTGTTGCTTCATTGCGATTTACAGAGTTGTCTTCATATTCTGATGATGGTTTCATAGTTCACATTGTAGAGTATGTCACTTACATTCTTGGAATACCTGTATGTTGGAATCTTTATCTCATTTAGAATGCATTAGTTGATAGAAAGTAAAATAAATAACTCGACAGAGCCATGCTATACAGCTAAAACCTATTTATTGTACTGGATACTGGAAATATAATTATATTATCAATAAACTTATATAATATACTTATACATTTCTATGACAATACAAAGACTTAAAGATATCACACCCTGCGTACGAGAAAAGCAGAATGGAAATGTTTCATGTTGAACAAAGCACACTCCCCTTAGGGTTGTAGTAAGAGTCTATTTGTCTACCCAATTGTCTACCCAAAAAAAGAAAAAAAAGTAGCGAATTACAGCATGTTTAATATGAGTGTGGAGTTGGTGGGTGGCTTTTGGGTTGCACGCACGGGTGGCTTTTTACACGCACGCACGCACGCACGCACGCACGCACGCACGCACGCACGCACGCACGCACGCACGCACGCACGCACGCACGCACGCACGCACGCACGCACGCACACACACACACACACACACACACACACACACACACACACACACACACACACACACACACACACACACACACACACACACACACACACACACACACACACCAACACATTCTCACCCCCACACACACACACACACACACACACACACACACACACACACACACACACACACACACACACACACACACCCCTAACTTTCTTAAGTTTCTTTAAACATTGCACTTGCATCGGCAATTTTATGCTTTGTTCACTGTCCACCCAGTGCTCAGATTTCCACACCTCTCATATTGGTTGAGACAAATAAATGGAAGAGTAGCATATAATTATCACACGTTGATCTGAGTTTACACAATAATTGCTTTCTTTCTGAATGGCCACTAACCTGACCATGACCATGGCTAAGTTGGTACAATGCATGCAAATTAATTCACAAACATTGCTCTGACGTCAATCAGATTCAATGCATCCAAGAGAGTGCTCTGCAGCACAGCCAATGCCCTTGATAATAAAGTAGAGAAAAACACAATTAAATGCAAATTGAAAGCCACCTCACATCGTGGCTGTTCTCTAAAACTCACTGTCCATTAGTGTGTTGTTAGCCGCAGGGATATCCAATCCGCTCACCAGGAGGTATTATTATGTTAGTAGCAGGGGTCATCAATATGTCCGTACACGGACAAATGTGTCCGTGACAAGACTTGGTCTTGTCCGTGGCAAATTTTTTATTTACACACCATTATAATGTTCTTATTTTGATCATAAGACCCAATTACTGAATGTCAAGTCTCCAGGTTTTCTTCAGAATATGTATGACTCTGATTTACTATGACACTATACAGTAAATGACACATTAGGAGTCCTACTAGTGGTTCTCAAATGTTTTATTTGCAAGGACCACCATAACTCTGAGAGTGTACAAATGGAACCAAATGGACTCGTAAGGGTCCATTTGGTTCCATTTGTACACTCTCAGAGTTACAGACCTGTTATATAGTCATTCGGGGCTAGTTCTTTATGTGTTTCTGGTAATATTGTTGTCCACTCATTTTGTATGTCTGTGGCAAAAAAAATATTTTGACCAAAATGTCCACCACAAGACAGCATGGTGATGACCCCTGGTAAGTAGCTACTGGAAGCCAAATAGCTGGACTTCACTGTTGTGGATTTACTGTAGATTGTAGATTTTTTACTGCATGTAAGATGATTCTGTGCATATCAACGGCCTCATAAAGAATTCTGCAAACTTTCTAAACTGAGGAGCTGTGTTACCCTTTTCGGAGTTAACTAATAGGCAACGGAATCAAGTACCTCTGGCAAAACCAGAGGCTTATCCTGCAGCAAATGCAAGCTAAGTGTAAAATGCTCTTTGAAAGTGTGAATACATATTCGGCAAGCGGCAAATACCTCATAACATTAAGATGTATGCTGTTTTCATACTGCAATGAAGACATTCACGACGCAGCCAACCCTGACACATCTGTTTATCGGCTCCTTAAACAAAAATAAAGGAAGCGTATATTCTGTGCTGTCATCCCACTTTGTGATCTTCGGCGATGAGAGCAAAATCAAATGGGTTCTGAAGAGCTCTTTTATTTCACCTCTAATGAGACGATAGCCAGCGGGCAACTGTTGCCTCCCGCTGTGTGTGAACCTTTATAGGTAACCTCCATTTCAAACACGCCCCATCCACCTCGCTTTAGCTCTCAGCGGTAGATTACCGCGGTGCTTCGTGGTTCGCACACGCAACGCAAACTCTGATCTTCAGACGTTGCAAGCAAAAAGGCAGACCTCAGTTCAATAGAGGAGGCAAGAGTGCAGGGATTCTTTTTCATGACACATGACCATGTCTGAAAACATATTCCTGTATAACGACGTGATATACTTTCTTGCGTGCTGCATCGTGCACTGAAAATAACAGATCTACACGCTCACTGTTCCTCGTGCTGTGACACGTTTTGAGCTTGTAGATCGTCTGTTTGTGGCGAGCGACACCGGCATGCAAGTATAAATCTGTCTTTAATCTCTCTGTCACATTGAGATTCCACTGATTGTGTGGTGACGGAGCTCCGTAGATGGGGTTTTTCAGAGTTGGATTGAGCGTCGGGTTGCAGCGAGGGAAAGGCATAGAATACAGATGGGATGTGGGGCGCCATCTGACTGTTCACACCCTCCCTACCGTCTCAGAAGAGGTTTTTCGTATTTAAAAAGAAGAATTAAAAGTTACAATAGTCAGTGCAAGGGACAGCATCAGGAATGTTATGCTTCATTTATACTCCTTCATACAACGGTGTTACAGTCTCCCATCAAAGTATAAATCAGGCTTCATTCGCTCATATTACGTCTGGAACAAAATCTCCTGATTTCACATGCATTTAAGGTGTCTTTTCACTTTGTTCTTTGCACAGCAGGTGGGATTTCAGAGAGATACCTTTCCCGGTAGCCTATCCACCAACAACAGAAGCACATTTGACCCTCCAATTATGTCCTTTTTTTTGTCTATCCAGCACATTTTACCAGTTGAAGGTTAGACCCTCATTAGGGTTCAGTTTCCTCTCCACCTTCATATCTGAAAGTACATCAAATATTTAACGTTAACAAGGTCTTGAATAAAGGCTTGGATTAGAATGAGAATCATAAGAGTGACAGCACAGCTGAAAATAAAAATGTAAAAAAGGATTTCTGAGTATTATGTAGCCTACAAAGCATTACTTTGAATATGCAGATAGCCTTGGACTTGATCTCTATTCAAAGGCTCTCTACTGTATGTGGATTTGATTATGCCCAGAAACCAGAGGCAGAGCTATGGGATTGAGGAGTCAATTAGCTTTTCCATACAGTAGTAGTGTATTAGTGATATGTGGGCTTGCAAACCAAAGATGAGCTACCCATTAATAAAAGAGATACATCTTGGTTGTTTGGTGTCACGATTACATTATTGTGATTGTGGTGAAAGTGATGAATCGTTTTCTTGTGTAACGAGTCCCCTTGCTTGAGCCCATGAGAAAGGTTCTGTGGTGAGAGAGGTGCAATGGTGAGCTCCCAAGTTCATCTTCTCGGAGGTGTTGAGAGCTTATTGATTATATCCTGCTGTTTTCCTTCAAGTCTGTGAAAGCCCCATCGAGGAACCATGCGGCTCATGCCCTCCTCTCCACAGGTTCAAAGAAAAGGAGGGTTTTTTGTCTTCCTTTGAAGGGGCCAATATTGATAATAGCTGAGGGAAAGGGTTCATGTCCGTTGTAGTTCATGTGTAATAACACAGATATTATCCTCATCCAAGTCATTGACTAATTTACATAAAACTGATAGACTCTGTCTCTGTATCACTGTGTCGTTGGAAGAAACACGTTTCTTCTGCTGACACCTAATTACGTATTCAAATGAAGCCTGAAGGTGCTTGAAATGAATTCAAATTCAGTCAAGTGCAATGAAGGGGGAAGTCAATATACACAAGTTGATAATGTATCTGTTATGAGAGACGAGCGGACAAGTAGCGACTAAGCCTGAATTGGTGGCCTTTACGTTTATGAACTGACTGCCTTGATCTCTGGTCGGTAATAAGAACTTTTAAGCTCTTCTCTCCTAACCTCCATTTTCAGTCTCACTGGAAATAATGGATCATGCACACTTCCATAAATAAATGGAATCGAAATGCATGCATGATCTTCCTGCAATATCATGCATGAAGAAATGGGGAAAGTGTTCGGTTTTGCCATTATAAAAAGAATGAATAAATATACAATTTTACAAAATGTTTGCATTTTGGTAACTGCATGCCTTTGTGCATGAACCCTATTTCTAAGATTTAGAGCAGCTTGGTATTGGAAATGCCATGTTCACTGTGGCAGAAGACTGGTATTTCACCCCTTGTATGGTAGCTGGGTCATTCCAGAATTGGAGGACATTTACTGCCCTCCAATTTTATTCATTCTTTTAACAGGTCATAACAGACATTCTGTATTGCTTTTTTGTAAAGAAATAAAGAAAGAAAGAAAGAGAGAAAGAAAGAGAGAAAGAAAGAGAGAAAGAAAGAAAGAAAGAAAAAGATCATCATGATGAAAAATATTACACCAAAAACAGTGATGCTTTTACATTCAGATTTGATTTGATGTGGGAAAAATACATTTGAAATTGAGTGGTCAAAGTGTTTTGCTTTAACAACATTTCCAGCTTGAAGTGTTCTGTTGAGGGGGATCATTTATGGGGTCAAATTTCAGATAGGAATTTGAGCTGTAAATATCAAATTATTTGATTGATTTATTAGCAGTTTTTCTACAGACATTTTCTTATTAACTAGACCGGCCCACTCGAGGACCACACAAATTGAGTATGATATAAACCGGTAATGATGCAAGTTGGGAATGCATGCCCCCCCCCCGTTATGCAATAGCCGTTAAAGACAGACAGACAGACAGACAGACAGATATTTTGTGAATTTATAGATAGAAAAGGGTAATTTTTCTAAAGTGTTGATGATGTCCTCCAATTCTGGAATGACTCACCAATATTCCATAGAATGAGAAACTAGCCCTTTGCTCAAAGTCTTGCCTGAAGCCAAGGTAATTATTTGTAGTTTAATTATGCAACACGTGCATTGTAAAAACAAAACAAAAACAAACAAAAACCGGTAAGAAAAATGTTCAAACAATAGCTGGAGCCAAACAAACAAGACCACCCTAATCTATCAGTTAATTGTTCATTAATTATATCGTAAATCACTGTGACGATGACAGCTAGTCCCAATTACAAATGTCACGGTTGGGCTGGCCCCTTCATCAAGCCTCACTGTTTCCCCTGGAAACCACATTGTGTAAAAATCACCTTCTTTAATTGTCAGAGCGATAGGTAATGTTAAAAAAAGACACCTTCCCAAAGTGTTTCACCTGTAGCTGTGGTTGTAAGATGAGCATATCTTTACTTTGGGGGTTTTGGCTGAATTTGTATTTATGTTCAACAAATACATGACACGGAATCATGCAAGTGATTTCCCTCATTTTAACATATGGGGTTGGAATGAGGTTGTAACATATCAGGTTGAAATAAAGAATGACATTATACATAGGAGCAGAACAGAGGAGCATTGCTGGGGAGGCGCATATATAGAGATGTGACCGGTGCGCGCGCGCGCGCGTGTGTGTGTGTGTGTGTGTGTGTGTGTGTGTGTGTGTGTGTGTGGGGGGGCAGTCTCTCTCTCTCTCTCTCAAATTGGTTGGTGCAGAGAGGCCAAGCATGGACAAAGATGAAAAATATCACTAGTGGCATTAATAGTTAACTGCATTTCAGTGATAAATGTTATCAGTATATGTATTGTCTGATGTTGACTGAACTGTAACTTCCTATATTTCGGTAGTTACGTATTACATTTTGTCATGTAGCATTTACATCTAAAAGTATTTACTCTTTATTAAGTAGAGAATAATTTTTGTTTTTTTTATAATAGTTTTTATTTTTGCTTGGCTTACATGATGCTTTGTATCTGTTTTCTCCATACATGGTATGTCACTTTGTCCCCCGGCCCCAGCCAAAAAAGTCTGTCCCTCTTTCGTCATAGAAGGGACATAGAAGGGACACACGTCATGCGAAGCCCGGCCATTCAGATTTCAACCACTAGGGGTCTGGCAGTACCAGGTCTCCTGGTTCTATTTCTATTGTTGTATTGTTTATTGGATCTTGTTTAGTCGATACACTTAATTGTTTTAGCTCATGCTCATTTGACTTAGCTATTTTGTCTCATCTGTTTAAGGAAATAGGTAGCTGATATATTGCACTTTTACCTTAGCGCTAGGTATACTCTTGGTTGCTTGTTTTTGCAGAAAATGCACTAAAGACTTCTGGTGATTAATAGTTTTCGTTCCCTACCTATGTTGAATACACTTATTGTAAGTCGCTTTGGATAAAAGCGTCTGCTAAATGACTGTAATGTAATGCAATGTTCTAGTTATTTTAGAGACTGTACAGTGTATAACAGACGATACCAAAAAAATACATAACACCACCAAAAACAGACAAGTAGAGACAGTAATTCCATGGGAAAGATATCTGAGCTTTGTCTGAAGGGAGACTCGCTGTTTCAGACTTTTAAAAATGATTACTAACAGTATTTGGACATAATTTCAGTCAGATGAACCAGTTCATCTCATCATGTTGATCTAATTCTCTCTCCTGCCATGTGAAATAAAAATTCACTGGCGTGAAATGTTATCACTGCATTACAGCTGCCCATCTTTCTAGGAGTATTAGCCAGAAGGCTTGTGAACAAAGGCACAGCTTTTAGCATTACTCGGCAGACTGTCCAAATGTAGTCATCAAACAATCAGTACTAATGGCGATTCAATATTCTACCTTGATGAAAATAGATTTGTCGGGGAGATTTTACAGTTTGATCATTTATTTTAAAGCTTTCTCATCTTTGCAGGAACACATATAGGCCGAGAGAATGTCCATGAGGTTTCCCCGGTGTATAGTGTCAAAAGTATTTTGGAAGTCAATGATGGTGATCACCACTGACAGTTTCCGCTCCCTGACACCTTCCAGTATCCTCCTCAGAGCCACTATATCTGCCAGACTGTGGTTGCACTCAGGGCAACTCAGGGCAAAATTCTGTGGTTCCCGAGAAGATGGTGCGGATGATAGCGGCAGGCTATAGTCAGACTCGAGCCAAGGTTCATACGTATGATGCTGAGACTAAAGAGTTTGTGATTCTCACGGGCATGCTACAGGGTGATACCCTGGCTGGCCCTCCTCCTGTTTACTGTGTGGATAGACTACACTCTGAGACTCACAATCAGTGGCGGGGAGGAGACACTGGGGTTCACACTGGTCCCGAGGCAAACTAAGCAAGTACATCCCATCACGATCACCGACCTCGACCATGCAGATGGCATTGCCCTATAGTCTCAGACACAGCAGAGAAAGGAAGAGGACTGCAACTGGCAGTAGAAATGGAGTCCAGGAAGATTGACTCAAGTTCAAAGACAAGAAAACAAATGTAATGGCAGGAAAGAACCATTGCTACTGCCAATCTGGGAGATGAGCTCAAGAGGCTGCTGTTGGTGGCTACATTAGAATCAGAACTGCTGTATGGGGTTGAGACATGGACGCTCGCATCACAGCAGGAAAAAGCCCTGGATGGTGTCTGCACAAGAAAGCTACGAATGGCATTTGATGTCACATGGTCGGACTCACATCAGAAACGTAGACCTCTTTGGAGGCCTCCTGTGGGTCAAGGTCAGGGAGAGAAGGATGAGACTGGCTGGGCTCTGTTTCAGGAGCAAACTGACACTGTGGGAGGCAGCTAGGAGGGGAAAGAGGCACACAATTTATGTAGACATGTTGCGGCGTGACAGCGCAGCTAGCAACACTGCAGAACTCAAGACCTTGATGCTGGATAGGAGGGAGTGGACTGTGTGTGTATATATTAATATGTATATACTATATATATATACATATGTATATGTGTATATGTATATATATATATATATATATATATATATATATATATATATATATATATATATATATATATATATATATATATATATATATATATATATATATATATATATATATGTGCACACACACACACACACACACACACACAGTATATAGACCACAACCTTTTTTTCGTCACCTACAGTATATGTATTGTGACAAAACACAGCCTATTGCATGTAATATGACAACTGCATTCATAACTGTCAGTATCTAACACGCTGTGCAGCGAAATGTGCTTGCACATTAGTCTAACCAGAATACTCATCTCGACACATTTTCACAGTTTGAAAGAAGCCATCCTGCTACATGGCTGCATATTAATAAGATATGTGGAGTGCTTGGAAACAGGTGAGAGTATTCCAGGCATAATGGGGGCTCTCAGTAGCTACAGGACCACACAGTGTCCTCCTCAGTCCCTCGCCAATTATGGCGGATCTACCCGTTGTACGGCGGCGTACCACGGCAAAAATAGGCAATCTACAAGCTCACAACGTGTCGCACTGCGACACGTTGTGAGCTTGTTGATCGCCTATTTTCGCAGCGGGAAACACCGTTGTCCCTACAAAGTATAAATCTTGAACTGCTGCACAAAAAAAAAGTGCCCATTGTGATTCCATTCTCCCTGGGCCCTGCAAATTTGTATTCCGATCGCGTTTGCATGCCAGGAGTGACAGCTATTTAGCATTATGTTTGAATGCCTTTAAAAGGACCTCTTCAAAGGACCACAGGCATGGAAACAGGAACCAGAACAAATAGCAGATGGTGTAGATGGTGTTGAACCTCGACGTTCGCATCAGGGGGTAATGCAAATTCTCATCATTCATTAATGCGGAGGACAGTAATTTGATAATGATGGAATACATTGCACACTCTTCATTATCGTGTTGCTCTGCTCTGTGTAAAGGTAATCAAGTCTTAAACTGAACGGCAACAACAGGCACAAAAAAATATTTCAGGACCAATATACTGTAGATTATTACCAGGCATTTGTTACTGCCTGAGCGTATCCAGCCGAGGGCAGCAGGCGTATGAGGCATAATTATGTGTTTTGGCCCAGAGGTCGGATGCGAGGGCAATGATAAATGTGTAGTGACAATACCCATACCCATATAGCCTTAAACATTAATGTAACCATGGATTTATCACTTACTGAACAGTATAATCAGCAAATGAATCCATGTGAACGTTAATCCTCATCACATGCCTGCACTTCCATGGCTTCTGGGCCCTGGTGGAAGTCACCCTTGGCGGACAGTGGTTCTGCCAAGTTGGGTTGGCGTTCTGTCAAAACCAGCTGAATAATTTAAACCCTATATACTTCATTGAGAGGGGTCCTGGGTCTAAACTGTACTTGGCCCCTTCCTTGTTTCAACACCACACCAAATCTCTTTGCCGAAAATAGCTCGGTGATTTGCGACGCGTCGTGAGCTTGTATTTTCCCCAAAGTTCGCCTATTATGACACGCCCAGAATTGGAATGCTATGGTTCATGTGGTTAAGAATGTGCATACATTTTATCTAATCGACTAAATTGATTAGTCTGATGAACCACTGTTTATACTTTGACACATGGCACAAAAATTAGCCGATCTAATAAGCTAATAACAAAAAAATTAATATAGAAATACAACAATAATATTAATCAATTAAATTGATTTGTTTGATTAACGGTTGCACCCCCACAATCGTGGCCGAGCTTTTGTCCATGTTTGACATTGTGAGTTGCTTAAGATTTATGTATTTATTCTGGCAGTGAATGAGTTAAGTTGCCAGTTCAACCCACCTTGCCACCTTTGCTGTGCTGATTGCAGATATGCAGCTTTAGCTTGCATTGATCGGTCAGCTGGCTGCAGGCTTACCCCACATAATGGTCTAGTTATAAGTTTCAGGCATATGTCACAAGCAACATGGAGAGATGGGCATTGCCATCCATACCAACTCCAAATGAATGGGCTTGCCTTGCCCTAATGAAACAGATCAATCTTCATATGCCTCATGGATGATGGAAACAGGTCAGTCGTGAAGCTATGAATTCAGAGAGGGGAGGCGTCCTTAGAGAGGTCATCAACAATGTCCCATGAAATCGAACTGAGTCTACAAAAGCATGGACCACATGAACCTAACCAGCAGACTTGAAACCCACAGATCAATTCATTAGAGGTACTAATTGACAGGGGTCTCGGCACTATAAGACCAGAATAGAGTAGAGCAATTTTCACCAGCACAGTTCCGTACACAATTAGCCATGAAGTGAATCCCAGGACTGTTTTAATGGTCAGGTGAAGTGTTGAATATGATATTTTTTACTGACACAGCTAGTCAAACTAATACCGTGGCACCACATTAATGAATAGAAAAACTCAGCATTTTGTTGATCCGTGATGTTTTTTTGCCTGCGACTCAAGGAGTAAATACTATTATGGTCAAAAGTCCCTCTACCTTTTCACTTGGCAAAATTGCACAGTAGTCTTTCACTGTTGGAACATTTCTGTTGGCCTTGGATGATTAAACAAAATTAATTTAGGCGGGAAGTAGGTGGTAGCTTAGGCTTGAGTTATGTGGTTAACCTATTTATTTATTGTATTTTTTACCAGCTCCAACACACGGTGGTTCTACTTTAATACTGATGAAAGGGGCGTGGGAGCACTTCATCCATTGTCCAGACGAATGACGTCCATATGGAGGTCAGCTTTAAGACACCTACTGACTCACCCTGGGACTCTGATCTGTAATCAATATATAATCTGTGACTGGCTCTGCTCTACCAATCTCCCATCCATCACCCACTGGGCAGCTTCTATCATTCCAAGGTTTTATAAGGCAATGACTGAATGTTAAAATACAGCAGCAATGAAGTTCCAATGTCGAATCTCTATTCCCCAAACTTGGTGATTCTTTGGATTTCTCATGTATGATGGCATTGGTTTTTCAGAAAGCAAAACTAAAGGTATAACTACTGTATGAGAGGAGAAGAAGGTAAAACATCCGCACACTGGTTTAAAGCTCCCAAAATGTATTTTATTTAATCGTGCAACGTTTCAACCTTTTAGGTCTTCATCAGTTGTTTCAACCTAAAAGGTTGAAACATTGCGCCATTAAATAAAATACATTTTGGAAGCTTTAAACAAGTGTGCGGATGTTTTACCTTCTTCTCCTTGATTCTCGCCTTGATGTCCAGCACCTGGCCTAAATACAGATGCAAGGTGGGCACACAATCTCTGTGTACAGCTATGAGAGACCTTGGAAAAAGATTAGGATATTATGGGTTGTCAAAACACCTGTACCAAACAAAGAAGACATTTTTCCAATCGTTGCTATTTGCATTGATACCACCCCTTAATTCACATCTGCATAAGTGATGTAAGTTACCAGTTCAGGCATAATGTTAGTCTACTATTGCCAAGGCCCCCTCCTACTTCCTGGTAATGTTCAAGGTACATAAAAGAAGGTATGGTCTCTGGTGAATTCCAAGCCTTTCCGGTGCATGTATGCACCCATGTAAACAAAGGCTTATATTGAGCATACTGCTCATTATGCATGAAACCATATGAAAATACGATGTATCTTCATGATCGTTTGCCAAACATTAATGTAACTACGCGGTTACCCTTGAGCCAACATCAGTGGTTTTCAACAAGCCGGATATTCCCTGACCTCCTGTTAACACATTGGGTGCCAGAGGTTTATTAAAATATTATACGTTGAGTGCCTGCATTTCTTCCATCCACTTGCGTTATACGTTTCGTGCTGCAGAAGCCCCGACGCGGAAGTGCATGTAAACAAAGCGTGCGTGCGAGACGGCGGAGGGTCCCGACTAACGCCTGGAACAATAATATTTCCAACGCGATCCTCCATTGCAGCGTGATCGCCGATCGGAAACGGCTCGTTTCCACCACATTAAAAAGAAATGGAGATATTAAGCTTTTAGTCAAGGAGATAACATTGAAAACGCCGACCGGAAGGATTTTTGACATGGAGCCTCATCCAGCCTCTTCTTCTCTGAAACTCCTTGGGTGATGTCAAAGTTTCGTTTTAGCGCCCCACGTGGGCCACTCGTATAAAAATAGAATTGGGTCAAAAACGGTCCGGACCGTTTTCGGCACTTCTCGTTTGGACCCTCAAAAACGGTCCGGACCGTTTTTGGCATTCAATGTGTTAAAAGGGTATGTGACTCTGCTGTTCAGCTGCTGCTTTTATGTTTAAGTTGCTGTATTTATGTTTTTAATCTTTTGTGATGCACTACTGATTTGTTTTGGTTGCTAACCAGCTATGTTTGATTAACAAAGCTCTGTTCCTGTGTTGACCCTGGTTCCTGAGGATGTGGTTAGCCACAATTTATTTATATATTGTTTTATGTGGGCCTGTATTTGTCCAAGGCCGTCCAATAATCGCTATGGAACTAAGTATACTGACTAAGGAGTAATATACGGGAGCTTTGGACTTATGTAAGTGCTCAGTGTGTGACGTACAGTGTATGACTTTTAGCCCTTGAGGATGTCGTTGCAGTGATTTTAATGCAGAATGTGTACAGCATGGTTCTTAGCCCTTGAAGTTTCTGTGCCCAAGGCACACCAAAGGACAAGTGAAAATCTCAAGGCCACTGTATTCATATCTGTACAAAATAGCTGCTATAATGTTAGGGTTGGATTCCTTTTTTGATTTTAATTTGAAGGATTCCCTCTTAACGGTCCGATTCCTAAACGGTTCCCTTTATGATTCCTATATATTTAAATACGTATATAATTTTGGCCTTCTTTATATTTTTTCATAAACACAAATTCAATCATACATACTGTACAGTATTGCATAAATATTATTGTAGTGGTTCTCAAAGTGAGGTCCAGGGACCCTCTGGGTTACTTGAGGGGATTCCAAATGGACCCTCTGTAACTCTGAGGGTGTACAAATGGAACAAAATGGACCCTTACGGGTCCATTTTGTTCCATTTGTATACGAGTTACATAATGGGTGCAACGTAAGCTGCAAGGCACAAAGGGGTTGCATTTGGGCTCATAATCTATCATGGGTGTGTTGGGCATAACATTAACCCATTAAAACCGGGAAAGCATCTATGTCATTTTAGATTTGAGCTAAAAAGCATTATTTTATACTTTGGCTATTCAAAAATAGCAGATCTACAAGCTCATAGCGTGGCACGAAGTGACGCGTTATGAGCTTGTAGATCTGCTATTTTTGTCTCCACCAGGCCGAAAGGCATGGCGAGAGAGTATGTTTTACCCCCTGTCCGTCCGTCCGTCCGTGTGTCCGTGTGTCCGTGTGTCCGTGTGTCCATCTGTCTGCGAGCGGCTAATATCCGAAACCGTTGGCCCGGTCGCTGCGAAACTGTGCACACACACTCCCTGGATACCAATTCAGAACCTCTGCCCCAAATCTTTTACATGGCCCTGTTATAGCGCCACCAGGAGGCCGATTTGTGCAAAATATTTTTTTTAATATTACTCCTACAGATTTTATCCAAACATCACGCAAATCAGTACACAGTATCTCTATAGTCATGTGATCAACACGGATCTGTCTGACTTTCCATATTCCATATTTTGAGATTAAGCCTTCAGATTTCATCCAAATTTCACACAAATCGGTACACATGATCTCTATAGTCATGTGATCAAGATGGATCTGTTTGATTTTTCATATTCCATCCTGATTGGCTAACATTGACATCTAAGGTTTGCAGGAGTGGCCCGTTTTGAACAAAATGCTGCAAATCATGAACGCAGCGTCCGATTGCGGTGGAACTTTGCACGTACATTCGCACTACGTTGAAGAACAAACGCCACCCTTTTAACATTGCCCTATTATAGCGCCACCAGGAGGCCGATTTTTCTTTTTTATATTACTCCTACAAATTTTGTCCAAACATCATGCAAATCAGTACACATTATCTCTATAGTCAAGTGAGCAAGATGGTTCCGTCCGATTTTTTATATTCCATCCTGATTGGCAAATTCTGAACATTGCTGGCCCACAATAACCTACCTGACCTGGCGGAGACCTGTGCTCCGAGGAGCACTTTTTCTAGTTTTATAAAGTTTTGCTCATCTCGATTTTTTTTGCAAATCTTTCAATATATATATATATTTCTTAAGCAAACATTTTTAATTGGGGGGGGGGTCTTTGACATGAAAAGTTTTGAGCACCACTGATATAACAACATACATTTTTCAGAAAACTGTTTTAGAAGACATTTGTAGAATCGACCGCAAGTCTTAATGGGTTAAATAAACCTATCAAAGTGTCACATCCCATTACCTTTAAATTACAGATTCGGAAAGTTGGAGGAGAAGAGAGAGAACAGCTTCCTACTGATGGTCTGTCCACGTCGTCTGGAATCAACTGAATGGTCACATAATGCTGAAAGCACTGAGGATGTCAGGAGACGGGGAAAAGGAAAGCTCACCGAAAACATCAAGCGGAAACTGGAGGTCAGTGGTGGACCGTGGACACAGTAACAAAGTACATTTACTTGAGTACTTACTGTGAGTACTTTTTTCAAATCTTTGCTACTTTACTCAAATATTATTTATTTCAGTTTTTTAAGCTCATGACTTTCACTCCACTACATTTCAAAGACAAATATTGTACAGTTGACTCCACTATTTCTGGGAAGGGACCTCCAGGATCCAAACTTACAAAAATATGTTATGAATAAGCCACTAAAGCACCATAATAAAAAAACTGCATATCTATAAGCTCACAAAGCGTCACGTCGCGTCGCATCGCATCGCGATGCATTGTGAGCTTGTAGATCTGCTACTCTCTGCAAAAGATTGCAGAGATTTGGTGTAACATTTGTTTTATTTTCTTGGAACAGTTCTAATTTCAATAGAACCATGCATTGAGAAAATGTAAGAATTTGTACTTTTGAATACTTTGAGTTCTCCAGTACTTTAACTCAAGCACAAATTTGACTGAGCAACTTTCACTTGTAGTTGAGTTATATTTGACCAGGTGTATCTATACATATCAGACGCAAGTACTTGGGATGAGTACTTTGTCCACCATGCCGGAGGTAGTTGCTGCTGCTAGCTGGGCATGCAGTTCAGAATCATGGGTTCCTAAATCCTGTAATATTTCTTCATTTATGTCCGAGAGACGTACGTGATACTGTATCTCTTGACACGACTTAATCACATGCTCATTCTCTTAGTTATGTTCATCTTTTAAACCACCTATTGCACCGTGACAAGTACACAACATCTGTACAGCTCTGCCTACTGCACGACAATTCATAATAATTCAAGAGACATCCATGATGCATGGCAATATTATGGGCCCTCCACACCAAGAATAACTGTACCAATACTACAACAATAATGTGAGCATCCACACTGATGAACGAATGTTCTGTAAACGCTGGCTGTCAGCGACCCACAATGGATATTGATGACCTGTTACTGCTGTACGCTTCGTTGCACATGGAGACGGATACAGAAAACTAGAAGGGTATTGGTTCACAACGTTCTTCAGGCGAGAGGTCCTTGAACATGTTTTCTATCAGCAGTGTAGCCTATACTTATTGAAATAAACAGCATCTCTCTCTCGAATAAACAGCATCTCTCTCTCTTTCTCTGTTCCACTTATTTACTTTCCACCAACATGGTGCTGAAAGATGCACCCCAGCGGATGCTTTTCAGGCCCTCGCCCGAAGCAATATGCAGTATTTAACCTCAATGATGATTTCTCTTTAACGTCATTTGCCATGTTGAACGTCAGTGATCTGTTGAACGTCACAGTTTGATCTGCGTAAATTTGGGTGGATTTAAATGTTTTATTGCAAGCAGAGTGTACGCACATTGTGAACTCATGTACGTATGCTGGCCAAAATTGAATAATGTGCTCTTAAAATATCAGGAAAATACTCAGCCCCTTGAACTTAGACCAGGTTTTTGATGGTCTATCTGGCACCATCTCTTTCTGCTACCTCTACAGTAGATAGCAATGCACCAACACTGTGCCTGAGGATTTGTTAAGCTCCCATCTGCCATCACAGAAAGGTTGGGGATTTTATTGAACTTACTCCAAAGCTCATCGACCTTCACCCCTCAGTCCACACAGTAATAGTACAAACTGGAACTAAGCTGCACCAGGACATCACTATGCTGCACAACTGAGAGTCTGGAAAAAGATGTGTAATGTTGGGCCCCATTCCTCTTTCAAAAAGCGTTTAACCTTTTTGTCGTCTTTTTAGCCTCCACCAGTGGCTGTAAATTGTCTATTTGGCAGTGGAAAGAGCAGGAGAAAAACTAATTAAAGAAAATAATTAAAGGAAAGCAAACAAGTTATGTGACTGTTTGAGTTAGTGAGGTCGGCTGTAAGTCTTCTGTTAGTTCTAGATTCAAGATGTTTTTATTTGTCACTGACTTATACAGGTAGGCCTACAAGCAGCGAAATGTTGTCTAGTCCATACTTCTAGTTCCCAAGTCTTCTGTATTTTATCCCTCTGTGACGTGTACCTTTATCGTTTTTGTTAAGTAAAGTTGCTGCACCTTGACTGCTGCACCTCTAACAGTCTACAGTATGTGCTGAATTTTTTATCTCTGATTAATTATTTTAATGTATTTCTCTCTCTGACTGGGCCCATCATCGTCAGGGCCATACTCTTGATCTTGTTTTATCTATGGTCTTAAAGTATCTGACTTATATGTTCTGAAGAAATGTGAGCTCAGCGTCTCCCATTTTCAAAGTGAATTTATTTGACAAATTCATCGTAAATATCATTGTAACAAATCTGGCTTGCTCCATGCTAACTTTACATCATTCCACTGGAAAAGTAAGAACTGGGGGCATAAATTAACGCGTCTAGCCAGGTTTCCATCACTGCCAATCAGAGGCGAAGCTGATAAACACTGTGACTAATGCAAGGACATTTGTCCCGGGAATGAATGCCGATTGTAACCTTTCCCACTAAAGACGAAAGCCAGATGTTAGTGGGTGTAAAGTGATTTTTCCGTCCAGTGGAAAAGGGACTTTTAATAAAGTTTGTGTGACCTGGATCAGAGAAAGTTGTTCTCCATAGTCTCTATCTCGGCGTCTCTGTCATCACTCATTCTCCTCTTCTCCAGTCTGCCCTGTCCTCTCTCATTGCCTTCACTCCTCTTTCTATTAAGGACAGAGTATAATTAGCCTTCCTTCCCTTTCTGATTTGGCTAACTACCTGCTCTAATTTACCCTCCATATCCTCCTCTCTGTACATGTAGACCTGGTGTAAGTACAGTAGGTATTGGGAGAGAGGGAGTGAGAGTGAGAGAGAGAGTGGGAGAGGATTCAGAGGTCATTTCGCAACTGCAGCCGCTAATTAAACAGGAATGGGATGATTAATTTCAAAGGGAGATGGTGTGGACATACAATACAGCACACTATAATCCTCTCCTCTTGCCTCCTTTTCAAAACAAAGCTCCAAAACACTTGATGGCTTTTATTTCCATGTACGTGCGGACACCTCTCCAAATTAGATTAATTCATTTCTAAGAGCAAACGCCTCTCCGAAAATTCTACCTAATTGTCTCGGACAATCTCTTTCTCTCTCTCTCTCTCTCCCTCTCTCTCTCACGCACACACACATTTAATGGCCTCTATAAATTCAGAGCTTTCAATGAGCAGTCTTGTTAAAAGAGCCAAAAAAACACTTTACACATATTAGTTGTGTTTTCCATGGGCATAGCACCTCCCCAACACTAGCCCTTATGGCGTTACATGTCCTTCATTTATGATTTGGTAGTTAAAAAAAGAGCCAAATTAATATGATTTTTTCACTATGGAAATCACTTTCAGTCAAACCATCCTCCCAGTGCATGGCATCTGTCATGGTTAGGCTATAGCTAAAAATGCGTAACCGAAGTTTTAATCCAAAATTCAACCATGCAAGCAACCTAACCTCATCACATGCCTCTCAAGAAGCTGAAATATGATTCATTCTTATTTGAATGAAAGACGAGCGGGGGGGATTGGGGGTGAGGGGTGCGTATGGAAATGGGACAGGTAGATGTGCCTGGTTATGATATTGCGGCCTAGATTGATGTTGTGGTCCTATATCTCTGCTCTGAAGACAATGACATGGCTGCCGGTATGAATCAAGCTCACAAATGTCAGAGAACCAGAACACGCCTCCATAGGTCTGTTTGAGATCACTGACTCTGACTGGTGGGGGGATTATTCATTTATTTACTTGAAAATATATATATTTTAAGTAAATCAAAATATTGTATTTATTCATTTAAAAACAGAGAGAGAGAGAGAGAGAGAGAGAGAGAGAGAGAGAGAGATGAGAGAGAGAGAGAGAGAGAGAGAGAGAGAGGAGAGAGAGAGAGAGGAGAGAGAGAGAGAGAGAGAGAGAGAGAGAGAGAGAGAGAGAGAGAGAGAGAGAGAGAGAGAGAGAGAGAGAGAGAGAGAGACATTTCGAGCCTAGGCTCTTCACCTGGCTCTTCCTCAGTTTGACCTGATTAAGAGCCTATAGGTTCGAAACATTGTCATTAAAATGTTTTAAGTCTTCTTTTGCCACTCCCCTTTTTTGTAATCAGAATCCTCTATTATACCCTGTCCCCCCTATTCCCATGCCTTTTCGTAATGGTAAACAATCCCAAAACAATTATTGTCACGGTTTGGATAGTTGTAATTGTGTATTGCCTCTGGACTGCACATACCCGAGAAAGAGAATGATGATAGAAAGTGGCAGAGAGTGAGTGTGTGTGTGTGTCTGTGTGTGTATGCTTGTGTGCGTGCTGGGTGTGTCGGTGAGAGAGAGAGAGAGGATCATTATTTACAGGCACTTCACAAATGCACTTCTTGTCTTCACCAGGCCGAATGTGTGGCCGAGACTATGTTTCTGTCCCTGTCCGTCCGTCCGTCCGTCCGTCCGTCCGTCCGTCCGTCCGTCCGTCCGTCCGTCCGTCCGTCCGTCCGTCCGTCCGTCCTTGTGCGTGTTTGTCTGTCTGTGAACAGCTAAGCTCCGGCAACGTTGGCCCGATCGGCATGAAAATATGCACACACACACTCCCTGGTTGCCAGAGCAAGGACCTCTGCCCTGCATTTTTCACACCGGCCTGTTATAGCGCCACCAGGAGGCCGATTCTTGCGAAACATTTTTTTTTAAATATTACTCACGCAGATTTTAACCAAACATCACACAAATCGGTACACATTATCTCTATAGTCCTGTGATCAAGTCGGATCTGTCAGATTTTTTATATTCCATCCTGATTGGCTAGGATTGGCTTTCAAAGTTTGCAGCAGTGGTCCGTTTTGAACAAAATGCCTCAATCATGAATGCAGCGTCCGATTGCTGTGAAACAGGCTACCTGCCCTGGTGGGGACCTGTGCTCTCTAGTCTCTGGCATAAGACCACCAAAATTGATAATATGACAGACAACGTTTTATTCATAATGGTGGACATATAGCTCCTGTAGCTTGGTTAAACCGGCAGAGTGTCGCCACTTCTGTATCCGTCGTTTCCGTCGTATTATGAACTTGTTAACCAGAGACTGTAGAGCCACCTTCACCTTCTTCAAATGTAAAACGGGTCATTGAGGTTAGAGTCATGCCCTTCATCGACATGTCTCTTTTAACTCAAGTCGTCTGCACAATGATTACAGAGAGTCTGGTAATGGATCCCAATACCTCAATACCTCTCACTCCCCTTCAAACAGAAACCCATTAGCATGAGGAAATATTGGATTTGAACGTGTAAAAGGGACAATTGTTTTTGGGGGGTTTGTCAAAGGTGGCTGTGATGTTACTGGCCAAGTGGAACAGGAAACATTTCACCTTCACATTGTGCCACACTTTACCAGGCCACCTCACAAGTGGAGGTCATCCTTAATAGTGTCACAAAATCAAAACACCTCCTTGTATTGTTATTCCAAGCAATCTGCCTGTCACTTCCCCAATGCCATAGGCCACATTTCATTAGTCGCATCAGCGAGGTAATTCACAGTAAAATATGAAGGCTAAATTGCACTGCGTGACACGCCTGACAATCGATGCGTAGCCTGCTTGAAGACTGGTTATTGAAAAACAAAGGTGCCTATAGGCTACATCCTCATCCAGCCACCCTAATAGAGGAAGGCATACTTCGTTTATCCCGTTCGTCTCCTATTATGACACCAGTGGTGCATTTGCCTCCACACTATGCACAAATATACTACATGCCATGGGAAATCCAATAATCTACATTTCATGTTTGCAACTTTCATATTTACTGTACACTTTGTATTTGTATGCAACTACATTATTGCACAATACTTATTAGTGCACCGACGTGATGCGTCACATTTTTTTCCAGTTACACACATGTTGTACATGATGAGATCAAGTTGCAAAGAGTATCATCGCATTCAATTGTCAGGTTCAACCACATAGTTAACAAAAGGTAACTTTTCACTGATAAAATCCACATGGTAGGTCGACGAAGGAGAGTAAAAGTCCAAGGCCAGCCTGGTGACAGGCGGTGGACAGGCCTTGTGCTGTTCATAAACCTGGTGGTCTTGCCCTTGATACTACGGTAGGCCACCTTGCCTGCGGCCACGTCGTAGTAGGTAGTAGGGGGTTTGTTTGTGGCCT